>NC_135334.1:37835246-38149000 GCF_023851605.1 Tamandua tetradactyla
TTTGGATTGGTAATACAACAATACTCCCAACTTTATTGTTTTTCACCATCACCACTGTCATGTGTCAACCAATATGTGAAAATAATTAATTGAACTGTAGATAAGTTTAGGTTAAGTTTTATCATTTTAGTCATGGAATAAACAGTTTTTCATCTGATCTGTTCTCTCTAATAAACCTGAAAATGTTCACTTTGAACACAGAGACTATTTTTTCTGGCAGAAGAAAAAAAGCTATTTAGTAAAAGGGTCATTAAATTCCTTTGAGGAATTTTATGTCAACATAGATACTTTAAAATCTTAGCATTCGTTGAAGAATTAACATAGACAATCATATCTACTGTGCAGTTTTAAGATAATGCCATTATTTATGTACCTGAGAAAGAGAAAAGCTGTAAATTAAACAAATCAAAGTCTTTCTGTCATTTAGAAATTTTATTCTAATTCAGAGAACTCTTTCCGATTTATTTGTAGATAGTTTTTAGGATCAGTCCTGTGCATAAATAAAAAAAAATTCTAAGTAAAATATGTTGGTTGAAGTATTCTTGAAACTTTCTCCAACTCAGAATCCAACTCTCCTGAATCATTTTTTTGGGGCTGAGAATTATTGAATTGCGTATTTTTCCACATAACTTTGCTTTTCTGTGCCTCCAAGAGTTGATGGTACAGCATTTCTTAAATGAGCACTCCACTTTTGTCTTTCAGCTTTTCTCCTACGCCACTGTGATGGTTAAGTTCACGTGTCAAATAGGCCAGGTATGGTGTCCAGTTGTTTGGTCAAGCAAGACTGGCCTCATTATTCCTAAGAAGATATTTTGTGGATTTAAATCATCAGTAAGTTGGCTGTATCTATGGCTGATTACATTTACAATCAGCAATAAGAGTTCTCCCTTAAAGGGAGAACTGATAATTTCAGCAATCAGAAAGAAGAATTTCCATCTCTATTTCTGCCAGCCAGCTTCTCTTTTGGAATTCGTTGAAAATCTTCATCAGAATTCTGAGCTTGTGCCCTGCTATGGAATGTGGATTTGCCAATCCCCACAGTTGCATGAGACAATTCCTATAATAAATCTCATGATATTTACATTATATATAAATAGTATAGTACATAACATATACTGTAATGCTGATTCCGGTTGCCTGGGAACCCTTCCTATTATGGTCACTAACACCCATCCTATAAATTGGATGCTTGGGATTTCTTAATCATACCAGCAGTGACAAGTGATGTCAACCATGTCACGACAGCCACTTGGCCAACAGTTATTGGGAGAAGCAATCAGTTGTAAGATTCATCCTGATGTAAGAGCTGGTTAAAATGTGAAAAAAAATGCACCTTAGAATTGATGACATACGGTACACTATTTGTCAAAACTTAAGCAGCTTTTTTGCAGTTTTTTTCCTTATCCAGAATTAAATTTGCTGTGCAAAATGCTCATTTTTAGATGTTTTCTACACTGTCAACTATTTCAGTATTGCAGCATTTTCATTTCTCTTACCTTTCTCATAGACTTTGTAAATGCTTAATTTATAGTTATTTGTTCCCTCTTCAAATATGGACCGTGAAATTCAAAGCAAAAATAAATTCAGGTTGGGTTTCCTACTAATTCGGCATTTCCCAAATTAATATCTAATACACTGGAGAAATGCTGGATTAAGATAAGCAAAGGTAAGTAAAATTCTTTAATACAGCTTTCTCAGAGCCTGTAATGTACTTATATACATGGTAATTGTCTAAGTGGCAAATTGTGTAGCATTTATGGACATATCTGACCGCAAAACTCTTCTTACCAGAATATGTTAGTAGTCTCTGGCAGTTAAGGTGAATAATGTCTAAATATTCCTTCACAAAGCTTCTAGCAGTTGTTATGTTACAATAAAAGCATGATTTATATTAAATCTGTGGAACATATCAATATTATCTGCAAGCAACCACAAAACTAACAGCTGATTATTATAGCTGCTCTTGTAGCTAGGGAAACTTCAAGTCCATGTCAAAAAAAAAAAAAGTGAAGTGTATTACTCATTTTGCATACCATTTTCAAAATTTCTCTCTCTTCCACAATGCAATTTTATTGTCTTTAATAGACTGAATATGAGGGAAGTCTGAAAAGGTAAGTGAGCTTTTAGAACATTTAAGGTAGCCTCAATCCTAAATTCTTAAAAGCAACTCTTTCATTGTGGAGATCTGCATCAAGAAGTGTTAAATAAATTGAAGGGAAAAAGAACCTATTAATTTGTAACAGTTCGATATCCACTCAGGTTTTAAATATTATCTTATTAATAAATTCAGTACTGGATCCACTGAAAAAGAGAATAAATGTGCAATGCAGAATTCTGAGAGACATAAATATAAGAAAATATTTTCTTTTTTGAGTTAAGAGTCATTACACAAGGAAGGGAACATTTAAAGTCCTGAATGCCAATTTTTCTTATTCAAGAAATGGCAAGTGGAGAACTCAGAGAATGACAGTAACTGGACATAAGCCAGTCTTTTAAGGATAAAAGTGCAGAATTCTCAAGGAGACTGGCACACATCCCAGACCAATTAAGGAAGAAATACTGCACTATAGGCAACATATCCATTTTTCAGAAACTTAAATTTAGATAACTCAGCTTAAAAATTGAAATATGAAAATAAAAATACAGAGGCTGAAGAAAACTTGTAGATATGGGGATTTTTTTAGTATGATAAACTAATAGCTTAATGACCCATTCTATTAAACTGAATCATTGGTTAATTCAGTGAAGAAAAGGAAAACTAAGCTCGACAGAACAACCTACTTGATGAACTGCTAATTGTCAAAATTGTCAAGCTGAGTCTCACCTGCGGCCAAACTTAAATGATCAAACCTGTGCACATTAGTGCACAAAATGTATTAGTACTATAGCTGGAAAATTCTTCTTTGACGTTTCTACATAGGATTCTAGATAGAATGTGGTGATTGTGTATTACATTATCTATAGAGTAAACAATAAATAGTGCATATTGAAAACACCTGGGTATATGATTGCATCGCCATGCACTATGGCTTTCTTCAAGATAGGACCCAGAAATAGAAATAGGCTAGTGTTAGAGTCTATCAAGCAGAAATTAATATCACTACAAAATGGCTTGTATTTTTATTGAATTATGAATCCCTTTATGGTAAACATTTAGTATGTGAAACTGAAATTGCAGCCTTAAAGATAAATACTTAACGTGGAATCTTGACTAGGGTGTGAGATCTTGTTGGTTTGTCCAGGTTAGTGTGATACCCCGACACATCCCAGAGTAATTTGGGCAGTGAATAAAGAAGTATTTGCAAGGTCTCCTTGGGGCACTGGGGAGAGAAGAGGAAATATTCAACTTCCCCATCTGCAGAATTTCTGATAGTCTCGCAAGCAGTGGAGACTATCTTGGGGCTTGCCCCCATGAAATTTTTCCTGCAAAGGATAAGCTAAGCCTATTTAAAATTAGGCCTAAGAGTCATCCCCAGAAAAACTCTATTTTGCTCATATGTGGCCTCTCTCTCTCTAAGCCAACAGAGCAAGTGAACTCACTGCTCCCCCCTACGTGGGACATAACTCCCAGTGGTATAAATCTGCCTGGCCATGTGAGAGTTTCAGTGGCTGAGAGATTTCAGAGTTGAGAGGTTATCCTGGAGGTAATTCTTACACATTATATGGATATCCCTTTTCAGTTTATGGTGTATTGAAGTGGCTGGAGGGAAGTACCTGAAACTATTGAGCTGTCTTCCAGTAGCCTTGATTCTTGAAGATGCTTGTATAATGATAGAGCTTTTGCAATGTGACTGTGTGATTGTGAAAACCTTGTGTTTGATGCTCCTTTTATCTAGAGTGTGGACAGATCAGTAAAAAATATGGATTAAAAATATACAAATAATGGGGGAGGACAAAGTTTAAAATAAATTGCATAGATGGAAATATTAGTGGTCGGTGAGAGGGAGGGTGGGGGGTATAGTAGGTATGATTTTTTTTCTTTTTATTTCTTTTCTGGAGTGATTGTAAATGTTCTAAAAAAATGATCATGGTGATGAATACACAACTATGTGATGATATTGTGAGCCACTGACTGTACACCATGAATGGAATGTTTGTAAGGTAAGGTTTAGCAATAAAAATATTTTAAAAAAAAGATGAATACTTAACAAGAAAGACTCCAGTGTCACTGCCTGTTGGAGAAAGGCAATAATGAAGGAAGTGCTCTGTGACCAATAATTGGAAAAAAGAGTAAATTAATGCTCTTTCCAACTAATTAAATAAGTCAATAAATTATAGTCCCCTAACAGCCTAAATTTCTCCCTCTTTTCTCAAAAAAAATTGAATGCTTTTAAGAAGAGATGCTTAAATTTTTCTCTATAATTTATTCCACTATTAGCAACAATGAGAATAAAAGGATAAATGTGGTACAGGTAGCAAAGGAGCCAGTTACGTATATGAAAGAGTTTAATAAAAGGGTAATTTTAATATTTAAATACAAAGTCATTGAATTGGCTTGAAAATAACATGTGCTGTTTGTGGATGATTCAATGCAATATACTAATATATTTTGTATCCATTTGATACAAAATATTCTTATAACCATGTGGTAGTGTATATCATTTAAATCATTTGAAAATGACCAGAAAATTTAAAACAATTTTTCATCTTTAGAAAATTAATTTAATTTTGTTATTCGGCAACTCAGAATACTCATCCATTATCTTTTCTTTAATTTTGAAAATAAACTGGATTTAATCCAGGTCTGAGTCAAATTTTTGGTCAAGATAATACCTGTAGGTGTCTTAATGTATCAGGACTAATGATGCTTTTTTTCCTAAATTTACATTATAATTTTAATAAACTTCATTTCAATATGCAACTATTTCTTCCACTGAAAACATTCTCCTTATCTAGATTTTGAGGTACATAAACCATTGCTTCCTTTAAAAGAAAATAAAATTTTGAAAGTAAAATAACTCCATTGATATTAGAAGATACGTCAACATCTAAGCAATCATTCAAGTATATATTGGATTAAAATTTCAAAGTATCAGCTCAATAAAACTTGGAGAAAATTTGATTCTTATATTTAACAAGAATTTCTATCAATGATGATTTAAAATGTGCTTGGGCTTGATAAAACTACAGATTTAATACATAGTGAAAGATATGAGTGAAGACAAGACTCAAGAAACAAAACATAAGATTCAGAATTCTGACAGAAGTCTTGAAGGTCATCTAGTATAATACTCCCATTATACAAGGAGGAATCTATGTCCCATGAAAACTAAATAATGATCAAGCTCAGCAGTCCAGAGGTACTGCAGAAATTAGGATGTTGTGTCATGCTGCTTTGCTTTTTTCTGAGAACTAGTGAGTTGAAGGATATCTTAGTCTCTTGGAACTTCTATCACAAAAGCCACACAATGGTTTGGCTTAAACAATAGGAATTTATTGGTTCATAGTTTCAGAGACTAGAAGGCTTGCTTCCTCCTGAGATCAGTACTACTCTGACTGACTAGCAATTCCTGGATTCTTTGGCTTTCCTATCACATGGTGATGTTCTCTTCTTTCTTGCTTAGGCTTCGTTGACTTCCTGCTTCCAGCTCTCCCTGTGGTTTTCTCTTATGTCTGAATCACTCCCTGCGACTTTTACTTATTATGTTTGAAATTTCTCCGGTTTGTAAAGGACTCCAGTAATCTGGAGTAAGGATCCTCTCATTTTGGGCAATAGAGAGTGAAGGCAAGACTCAAGAAACAAAACATAAGATTCAGAATTCTGACACAAGTCTTGAAGGTCATCTAGTATAATACTTCCATTATACAGGGAGGAGTCTATGTCCTATGAAATTAGCATCTTCAAATGGTCCTGCTAATGATGGGTTCACATTCACAGGAATGCAGATTAAGATTAAGAACATGTATAAATTGGGATACCTAATTCGGTCCACCACAGAGGAAGAAAAAGAAAGGATGGCATTTTCAGATGGAATAGACTTCATAAAATAACTATTAATGTCAAGAGAAAGGTTCTGCATGAACTACAATTTAAAAGGTGGTAGAGGTTTAGTTTTAACAAAATGCACTAGTTTGGGCCACTTGCAAAAATGAGAAGGCTTCAAAAAGGTCATGGCACATTTCGTTCTTTTTCCACTGTGGCTTTTATGAGTAGTGAAAGAAGCCAAGTAAATTGAAAATGTATTGGAAAACACCATTCCTGTGTCCTAATTACATAAAGCAAACAATACATTATAAAAATAGTGTCACATCCTAACCCACCTTTAATCAAATCATAACTACCAGAATATTTGTCTGGGATAACTGTCATTTTATTTGAACCTATTATAAGTTGACCTCATAAGATTTTTCTTCTAAATGTTGAGGTACCTTTTGTAATTGTACAACTGTCATTGAACAATGGCTAAATATAGAATAGCTGATTCATATTTGTCAGAATAATAACAAATGTTGATAAATTTGACTTCACTGTGAAAGCTCATGTTTTTCTGACAGACCTGTAGTTATTTAAAATATAATGGCAATTTCAATGCTTTGGTAAGTTAGTTGGTGACACATGAAACATTCAAACTATCCTATCTTTATCTTTGTACCAGACTTTTTCCATTTTCTCAATGTGATTTTTTTTGTTTTGTTTTCAATATACTTTAATTATGCATCTATTCTATGTACAATACTGCCTTAGTTGATACTTTTTAAATTAATTATTATATTGAAGAAAAAATCAGAAAAAAAAATTATCACATTGAAAACCAGGTTCTGAAAAACTGGACAGTCTCAAGTGCCTAGGGTTTTGGGTTTATTGTTGATCTTGTATATTTACTAACATTAAAAATCAACAAGATCTTGATTATATGTGATTCTTTACTATTTTCCAGCTAAAATATTTAACAGTGAATCCTCAATGCCTTGTGAGTGTGTGGTATTTGAATTCCAGGCAAGACTGCTTTGAATACATTAAATGCAATTTAAAGTAGTCAAAGATATTGAGATAGATTTAATCCTCTTTAGAATTTTGAAACTTGTCATAATATCATAAGCCACTTGCAAAAATTCTCATTTTTTCCCTATATTTTCATTTCAGAGGCCAGGTGTGAAATTTAGTGAGCATTTCCAAGTACTTCTTAAAAAGAGTATTTTATATTTAATATTAGCCACTACAACTATCCAAACAACTTTTCTTCTCTTATTGATATAGGTCTCTGTTATTAATACAGGGAAAACCTAATGCTTAATAAACACTTGTAGAAGGAATAAATGGCTGAATGCAAAACCAAGTTTTATGCCTCTCCTTGGTGCCTCTTTCAGGGGTTGACTATATTTTAAGACAGTACAATTAGATCTTTAATCTCGGTGGCTTTCAAACTTTATGCATCAACCACTCAAAAATACCTATTAGGTTGCTATATGTGTGTTTGTAGCTGAAACAAAATATTCAGGAGACAATCTTTAACCATATTGTCCGCAACAAAAACTGATAATTAAATTTCTAACCCATTGTACTCCATTCTCTTTATTTAAAAAATACTACCGGTCTTAAAACTGATTTGACCATCCAAAACCAGCAGTTTGCAAAACTGCCTAGTTAGCCTTGAACAGTATCATAACAGTCTGTATTTCCTGAACTTGCTACGCTTTTCAATAAGGTCCTATACCTCAGACTTTCAGGAGGTTGGAAACTTAAAAGTGACTAGGAAATTTATTTTTCTACATCTCATTCCTGACAACTTGAGAAAATATGTAAATTTCAATCCAGGTTTAGCCACAAACAGAGCAATATACTTAAATTATTTCATAAGTCCTCACAACCAAACAAAATAAGAATTGCTACTTTGGTTGTTAAAAGAAATAAAACTGAACCTACAAGAGGGCAAATTATTTGACTAATATGACAGAGCTGGTTAAGTGCAGAGTCCAGACTCGCTTCAGTCCTAAATATTGTTCCCTAAACTGGGAAGATGCAAGATGTAGAAGTTTCTAGAACGCAGAGGCGGTACTTCTGGACAGCTGAGCTTCCATATACTGAGCGGGAAGAATCCCAAACTTCGGGATATCCCTTGCCTCTTTCTATGGACTATGAAGTCAAAGGAATGAAAAAATACCTTGAAGAAAGACTTATTGTCGCAAGGCACTTAGGGACACTTCACTACCTGGGCTCCTCATAACAAGCCTGTAAAATAGGAAGGGTTGTTTGTTTCTCTCCCGAGAAGGACACATTGACTCAACAAGGGTCCCCATCGAATGGAGCCCAAAGGAAGCTCAGAGTGGATCTCCTTTGCGATTGCTTTCTTCCCCCTGCCAACAGGGTGCAACCTTGACTAAGTAGAATCTGATTTGGGTTGCTGTAAAACGAAGAACTCCACGCCCAAGCCCCACCATCACGCAGGCAAGTGCCATGGCTTGTAGGTGGATGCCCCAATCGTCTCTGGAGAAGTACTGTCTTCCACTTCCTCGTGGTCACTTCGTTCTGCCTTACCTTCCAGGTCCAGTAATAGCGTAGAGCCCAGGGAAGGGGGAAAAGAGTCCTGTCCCACTGACAAACTGGGCATGCTCAGTGGCGGAGGCTTCGGCCCGGCCTGGGAAGCTTGTCTGATCGCACTGCTCCTCAGAGCCAGAGCGCGCTAAGCTCGGGGGCCGCCGCCGCCGCTGCTTCTGCCTGAGGACGCGGCTGCTCCTCTAGCCTGCTGGGCCCGACGCCGCGCCGCCCGCCCCCCTGCGGCCTGTGCTGCTGCAGCTGCTGGCCACCGGAGGGGGCGAAAAAAAAACCCACGTCAACCTGTTGTTTGTCCCGTCACCATTTATCAACTCTCAGCACCACAAGGAAGTGCGGCACCCACACGCGCTCAGAAAGTTCAGCATGCAGGAAGTTTGGGGGGAGCTGGGCGATTAGCACAGCGGCCCGGGCCATCGCTGGGTGAGCGCAGGCGGCGAGAGCGCGGCGCGGCGGCCGTCCCGGGAGCGGAACCCTGCTTTTCTTGGAGCGACATAGACCCCAGATCGCTGATCCCAATGCACCGGCTCATCCTCATCTATGCTCTAGTCTGCGCAAACTTTTGCAGCTTTCGGGACACTTCTGCAACTCGGCAGAGGGTATCCATCAGAGCTTTGCGCAACGCCAATCACAGGCGAGATGGTAAGAGATTCAGATTTGGGTTTTTTTTTTTTAAGTAAAAAAAGAAAATCACATTTGTTGCTGTTATTGTTATACCTGTTTTTTTTTTTTTTTTTTCTTTTTTTCTAATCTTTCGTATAAACCCCACCTGGATGTATTGTCCAGGGAGGAGGGGACTTGTGCTCGCCTCTGGTCCTTGAGAGCCCTTTCCTCCCGAATGCGATTGAAGGGTGTGGGCCACGTGCCCGAGGGGATCGGACCGGTCAGGGGGATCGGATGGGTCAGGTGGCTCATCTCGCCCCACCCCAGAAAAGTAATTTTGGTGCTCACTAGGCTCTGATAACCAGGCGTGCGGTGCCTCACTCCGGAGTAGCAGAAAGTTGCAGACTGCGCCACCCCTAGGACAGGCTCTTTTTTGACCTCTTGGACTTGAAATCCGAGAAAAGACGGGTTTTTTGTCATAGGTGGAGGAACTTAAGAGTCTTTCTCTCGGCGATTCATTTATTTTTATTTTTGTCGGGGGCAGCTGCTTTTCAGTACCACAGTTGTATCTGGGCCAGAATGAAAACTTTTTATATATTACTTATTTTGGGGAGATGATAGTGTCCAGCATTATGCCCTTTCTGTCCCCAAAGTGACTTTCCCAGTGGATTTCAGCGTGGCTCAAAAACTCAGTATCCAAGAAACTAGGGCTTCTGGGGTTTCCTCTCTACCACAGGGGGTCCAGGCTTCAGCTGTTTCCCTGTGCAGAAGGCTTTCCAACTGTTTGCAAGGAGCAAAGCTCCTGAAACAGCTATTCTAAGCCAGATCCCGAGCAGGCTTGTTTGTTTTATTCATTCTAGAGGACACCTGGGTCATTGGGTCCCAGAGACCCTAGAGTTTATTTGCTTTCTGGGATCCCCATGAAGATCTGAAGTTGATTTATACCTCAATTTATACCTGCAGCTGATGTTTCCAGTAACTTGCAGCAGTTTCTGTTATCTACCTGAACTGATGCAGATTTTTTTGTTTTGTTTTGGTTTCTTCCCTCTTCAGCATATTTCTCTCCATCTGCTTCCTCGCGGTTTTAACATATCCCCCCTTTCCCTCCCCCTCCTCCAGCCCAGGAGACTACTGAGCTATATTCTTAATGGCTTTACTGTTTGGACTGGCAACGTTTGTATACATGTGCATTCATATGAGCTGTCTTATTCCTTTGTCAGTTCCTCTCTTGGTATGTCCTTAATTTGGACTTCACTGAAAGGCTTTTGGATTTTGAAGATTAAAAAACAAAAAAAATCCTGTATTTCCTGATGACAAGTAGATTGTGGATTTCAGTGTGCTCAAGTCATCTGAAGTTCTTTGGGTGTGGAGGGGGCACAGAGTGGCAGCGATATCACCTTTCTGGCCAGAAGACCCCTATCTGTATAGAATTATTTGGACACAGTGCTTTCATGTAAATAGTCCAGTGATGCACTTTCATAACCCTCCATCTTTTGAAAGCACCGAATTTTATTTCTAAACTTGAAAAAAGTGTAGTCTGAAGTTCAAATTTTCATTGTTTCCTTTCACCCTTTAATGTTTTCATCAGAGATAGATCTCTGAGTTTTTAGATTTCTTAACGTATACACTGTGTATTCACATTTAGCTACATACAGGGAAATGCAATTTATAATTTGCATGACTTCATAGCCATAAGTTTGTAATCCACAGCCTCCCAGATATTTACAAGAAGTCAAGGACAGAAAGTGAGAAGTATGTAACCATTGCCATTAACTCAAGATACTGAGTAAAAACAAGCCATGCATTTTAAAAGATGTAACTTTTTTGGGTGGTGGTGGTGGCAGAGACCAGGCTCATTTTGGTTTTCATTATTAAAACTCTCTCTAGTGTATATGGGAAGTCTTTGTTTTAGTAATATTTTTGAAAACTACCGTAGAATTTTTTATTCCTACTTATTTTAGCTAAAGCTGTTTTGCAATTACTCTAACATTTCACACACACACACATTTTGATTAGTTCAGATTGCTCAGTACTTTCCTCAGTGTCATTCTGATCTTACAAACAAGACTAGGAGAGTGAAAAGATAGTTGCATAGGGAAAAAGAAGTTCTATGCAGAGTTTAAAAAATTAACACTCATAATGAACTGTAAGTGTGGGGAATTTCCAAATGGCAGTTGCTTTGTAAGTGTTGTAGAGCATGCATTCTCAAAGGAGGCAATACTGCCTCCAAGGGGGCAAAAATTGGTTCTTGGGGGTGTAAAAATCTTAGCTATTCCAATAGTTTGAAGTCCTTCAAAGGGCCACAGCATATACACAGATACACAGAATATCTGTGGAATTAGCCTTTCATGGCTGTGGGGGGATGTTTAGAAAAAACATATCCAAAAAGGCTTCTGGAGGGGATGGCGATAATGAAGAAAAGTTTAGAAACTCTGCCATAGAGTTTTGGTGAAGAAAGTAGGAATAAAGGGATCTTTGAAAAGCCTAGATGTGGTCTGGAAAATCTTGATGGTAATAGTGGAGCTGAAAAAGAGAAAGTAATATCTTGGTAAATTAAACCTTTGTTCTGATTCCAAGCATTCTCAACTTGCTCTCTGCAATTTCCCTAATGGCCCATTGACCAAGACAATATTCTTGCGCTTTTAACTATCAGACTAGGACAGGACATACATAAGCTGGAGGAGATGGGACGTGAGAATATAATCAGGAAGAAATAGAAGAGAAAAGCTTCCAAGATTTACTTTAGGGCCCTTAGAAAATCTGGCCCTCAGATTACAAATGGTAGGTTATTACAACAAAAATTAAAAGTGAGCCTTGAATAGGTGTTTTAGAAGCCATTATCTGATGATGGAACTATCTTTTCACTTGTATACCACCCATTTCTTTGCATTGACCCTATTGGTTGCTGGGAGGTGTGCTGCCTCATGGTTTAACCTGGGGTCTAGGAAAAACCAGGAATATGGGCTTTCTGTCCAGGGCACATGGTCTGTTGGATGCTGCCCAGCCTGATACAAAAACATGTTTTTGTTTGACTTGTGCCTAGTAGCTCTAGATAGCTGGGATAGCTAAGAAATGTTAGAAAACAGAGTTAGGGTTGAATGATAGTCTCCTTCTACCCTTTGTTGGAAGTTGGTGGGCTTTTGTCTCCTGGCCTTCCAGAACTCTCATTCACAAAGTATTCTTGCTCTAAAAGGGTGTCTGCAGAGCCCCTCCCAGCACCTGCAGTATGGCAAAAGGTGGCCCAGTGGTGGTGTTGGGGGGTGGGGGAAGTTTGAATTTGATCCCTCTCTCCAAAAGGAAACTAGATACTGCAGATAAGAATTTAAATAGAGTATTTTGCAGTGTTTAATAGAATATCTACACCTCTTGATATCATCTTTGTTGTTTATTTTTGTTACTCAGACTGATTTACTTTTGATATCCATTCCTAATCTGCCTCTTGGCACACAGAAGATCTTAATTTAGCAGTAGCATCCAGATGTTCTTATTTTAGTGCCTTTGCACTTGGTGCCTTTGCAATAATAACAGGCCACAACTGGTGTTGCTCAGGGTATGAATCAAGAAGTGTAAAGATAGCAATTAACTGACAGTGTTATTTACTTATTTTGAAATCTAATTTGATAGCGCTTCCTGCCTAGAAGGTTAAGAATACAGTTGCTCTCTTCATTTTCTTGACCTTTTGCTGCTTCAGAAAGCACAGGTGTTGGTAAATGATTCTGAATTTAGCTCTTTTGGGTTGTTTTATGTGCCAGTTCTCAAATCATCCATCCCGTTATGATTGTCCAGTGAAGGGCCTGCAGTTTTAGTAATTGTATGGTCTTTAATTTTAAGTACTCAAGGTTCTTTCTTTTTTCTTTTTCTCTCTCTATATATGTACTTTATCATGTGTGAAATGCAGGGTCCTTGCATACCACCCTATTATTAACACCTTGTATTTGTGTAATACATTTATTACAATTGATTAAACACACTGTAAGAATTGCATTGTTAACTGTAGCCCATTGGTTTAATTTATATTCACTGTTTATGTTGTACATCCCATGGATTTTTTAAAAAATTTATTCTAATAACGTATATAAATCTACAATTTCCCCTTTTAACCACATTCAAATATATAATTCAGTGCTGTTAGTTACTTTCACAGTGGTGTGCTATCATCACCATCATCCATGAATAATTATTCCTTAAATAACACAGCTTTTCGGTTGTCATCTGTGATGACATCACATTGACTGTGGTGCAAAGATCAGAGTTTGAAGGGAAGGCAGCAAAACAGAACACAGTATATGCAAATTATGTTTCAAGTGTCTGAAAGCCAAGAATCAGATTAGTGTCTAAATCTTATTCTCCTGTGTTTACATTTTCTGTTCAATTCTCCAGGTATTAAAGCTTCATGATCATATAGAGCATAGTGGTGATTACCTGTTTTAAAATACAACATGGGTTTGACTTGCTACAGTGGGTTATGTTATTTAGTAGAGGTTCTTCTAAAGAGGAGGAGGTTAGTCAAATGTCTATATACGACTTAGTGGAAGATGCCAGTAGACTGTAAGTTCACTGAATAACAGTGATATCATGTACAAGACTTTCCTGTTCAACAAGTGAAAACAAAATGTATTATTTCAGTACAGTAGAGTCAAATGTTGTAGCGAAGCCCACCGAGCCACAGAACTCTAAGGACCAACATCAGTGTGCTGTAGTCATGCAGTAACCTGGGCATATGTGGTCTCAGCCCCTTCATTCCAAAAGTCTGAGAAGGATATGTGTTTTTGCAGCTCTGTCCTTGAGAGCTGAGTCATAATGCAAATTGTCTTCTTTCCAGAACTTCTTTGCTGAAATGATCTGTTTGGTATAAAAAAAAAAGCTGTTCTTGAACACCTAGATGCAATTCCTCCTTTTATTAAATTAGGAAAACCATTCTGATGAACCGGGTGTAGGATATTTCTAACTCTTCTACGTCATGTCATTTAAGTTATATATTGGCATATCACAAAGGATCAAGATGGCTTTGGGGTGGAACTGAGTTTGTAGCTGAGCTTTTTGGCTTCTTTCAGGATTATCTCTTTTCAGGGTATTCTTTCATTGATCTCAACTATTTTTAAAGATGCAAATGGTTCTCAATCCTGAGCTATGCTTGTGACCTCTGCTTTAGCTATTATTCGTTTGTTCAAGAAATATCTGTTGCTACCATCCCTAATATCTCCCAGATCCTGTGCTAGATGCTAAATTATCTAACATTGTATGAATGAAACACATGTGTTCCTGCTTTCTTGGAGCCTCTGGTTGAGTGGGCAGTATAGACAGATAAGGAACCAATTCCAATATTTGGCATTTGTCTTTCAGATGCATTCTGGAGAGCCTCCAAATTCTCCAGAAGTGTTTTAGAGGTCATTGCAGAAGCATCCGCAAACCTGAACACATGCAGCTTCAGGTTTTCTCTCCCTCTTCTTAAACAAAACAATTCCACATTATTTCCACATTTCTGTTTTACATAATCATGTTCATCATAAGATTTTTATCTGAAAACATAAACGTGTTCTGCAGTTTAAAAAAAAGTGTGAAAGTGCTGTACAGTGTCATAGGAACTTTAATGGAGAAAATGCACAGGGGCATGGGAATTCATAAGAAGCATCCAATGTAGACTTGAGGGATTGGGGAACAGTTACTGGAAGAAGTGATGTCTAAACTGGGGAAGGAAGGATGAGCAGAAGTTAAGAATTTGGGGACAGTGAGGAAGGATGGTGGAGTTTCCAAGAGGAGAGAACTTGTACCTCGGAAAGGTCTGGGAAGTCACGTTAGGGAGTAGGCCATTATTTCGAGGGCTGCAGGGAGAGACCAAACGATTTAATCCATTCTGTGTTTGCAAACTGAGCAGTGTTCCTGAGAAGTCAGTCAGGCCGGTGCTGTGATGAGGGCCATTCTTCCTTCCTTCAGTGGAGGACATGACTAGCTTTCCCAGGCCAAAACCTCCAAATACTGGGTGTCCAATGCTTCATGATATCCCTGAGGTCCTCTCCTCCCAGTGCCTGCCCGTGCACCTCAGCATACCAGATACTAAATTTTTTAAACTATATCTGAGATCTCAATAGGGTAATAATCTAAAAGGTGGAAGAAACCTGTCTAGTGTTTGACAGTATTTTACTTCAAACTTCTGCATCGCACAATGCAATTTAAAAGGGAACATGGTTAAATTAACTCTTATGTGAAAGACAATGTCATCCCAAAGCTACAGGGGGTAGTATTTGATAGCAAGAAGGAAAAAAAAATCCAAGATGAATGCTGCAACGAAAATGTTTCTGCCTCCCCATACAGGATTTCTAGACCAAATGTAAGTCGTAAATAAAGGAAGAAGCCCACAGATACTAAAGTGCACAAGTGCATAGACAGGAAGAAATATTTCTTCAAAGGATTTCTTTTTCCAGAGCAAGAATGAAGCATGCCTTGTTTCTTCCAGCTGTTGATGATGCATGTAATAATTTATCTTTTCCCTGCTCTTCACTCTCTATACTGGCATTGTATATGTTAGTTTTTAATACTGATAAGTTAATGTTATATATTTTGGGATTTATGCTATGTGTGCTTTAGTGGTTTATGTGTGATAATGAGGTAGGGAGTTCTTTGTAAACACCATAGCACAAGCATATGAACTGTCTTTTATTATAAGGAGTGATGAGTTCTCAGATTTTAGGTTTTTTATTTGAACACGTTTTTTTAGAGAGTGCTGATGAAGACAGTTTTGGATGCAGTGCTTTGACTTTCTATAAAAGTAAGTCAAATATAATTTAAAAGTTGTATATTAGGATTCTCAATTTTTGAAATTTAAAACCCAGCCTTCTTTGGACTGGGGTTCTCAGGAACAATTGCTGGGTGTGAGCTGTGAGCATGGATTGAACGTGCTGTGTTAGTTCTGAACTGACATTTCAGACCCAGGGTGAGAAGCTGCTGACAAGTTCTGTGTTTCATTGGTACGTTTAATAAGAAATATAACAACAATCTATTTTTACAGAGTTTAGCTGTTAAGCAACCTCAGTTGTGTAAAACACAGCCAAATGAACTAATCAGTATGCAACAAATCCACTTAAAGCCCACATCACTGTCACAGAGCATATAAATGAGTTCATAAGATACATGTGGTAGACACTGAAACACTCTTTGCCTATATTTTCCATTTATATGCTTTCTATACCCATATCAGAATAGGAGGATGATTTTGGAGTAGAGAAGAGAACTGGTTTGGGTTATTTATGCTATTAGCATTGAGAAGTGACAGCTAGTAGTTTTCCTGCTTCTTCTTGCATTTTCAGGTCATGAAAAGAACAACTGGCTTAGGTTCCTTGTTGAATGAAGTGATAGCATTCCGACTTCTCTCACTATGTCACAGAGGAACAATTACTGTATTACATCTTAGTGATGTTGCTGATTTTTAAAATGATGTCCTTGAATCAGAAAGAAAGTTTAGATCATATGTTTGATAGGTTTACCAGATTCACAAGTCATGGGAGTGGTATGAGTTTAAATGTATTTGAATTTCAATCAGAAAATTGATACAGCTTATATGACAGTCTTGTGGACAAGGACAAGTATAGCCTGGATGATAATGAAATGATCATTCTCTTTCTTCTAATAGTAATGAATAGATTTGTGTTAGTCAGCAGTGGGGTGTTGGGATTTTATGGGTTTGGATTAGACCCTGCTGAGTAATAGTAACTTGAATTCTTAATAATTGAATAAAGACATAGAAGGCACATTTACCAAACTTGCATAATTAACCTGGAAAAGATAGTTACCGGTTGGATTAGACTCATAGGACAGACTTTTCTGTAAAGGGACTCTAGTAAAAATTTTAGGCTTTGCCAGCCATCTGGTAGCTGTTGCAACAACTCGACTCTGCCACTACAGTGTGAAAGTACCCATATAAAAATATAAATATAAAAATTATGGCTCTGTCCCAGTAAAACTTTATTTACAAAAACAGGCAGTGGGCCTGTAGCTATAATATGCCAATGTTGAATTAAGAAATTCACATGTTCTTAAATTGAAACACTGGCCTGGTTCTGTCAAGATGAAATTCTCCAGCTATAAATGCAAACTCTAGGGCGGGCAACGGTGGCTCAGTGGCAGATTTCTCGCCTACCATGCTGGAGACCCAGGTTCGCATGCCAAAAAAAAAAAAAAGAAAAAAGAAAAAGTAATTAAATGCAAACTCTAGGTCTTTGGTTGGAAGATAAAAGCAACTGCATAATTATGGAATGGAATAACTTGGATCAACATCAGCCTTTGCTATTTCAATAAATAAATAGGTAATCTTTATCATCTAAAATACTTCAACAAATGATATAGTTGCTTAAAAAACAACCACAGGGTAATGTTGGCTTTTGCTTTTATATTGTGTCAGAATCAGGAGGCAACAATGCTCTTATGTGAGACTGTTTTCTGATCGGTCTGTGTGCGACCGTGTTGTGTGTTCTTGCCCCTTTCGTGTGTAGGCTTCCACCTCTTTCTAATTCCTTCAGTCCCATTACCTAAATCCATACAACTGTCTATTCCTCCAGCTTTAAGCTCTCTCTTTTTTATAGTTCTATCCCCTCAGCAGCAAGTGTGTTTAAATATCTTCACATCCTCCTACAATATATACAAATTGCTTTATGGTTTCTCTCCTTGTATCAACTTTTACTTTTCTCTTTTTTATCATCATATAAACTCCGTCCTTCTCGCTGCTGCTCATTGTTTCTACTTCCTCTTCTCTCCTTTTTCCTTCAAAATTTGAAATCACCCTCCCCACTTAACTGACCAGCTCTGGCTGAGGTCACTGTGATTCGTGGCCTCTGTGATAGGCTGAATCTTCTTGCGGCTTTCCTTTACTTGACTGGACACTGCTCCTACTTTATATTAACTGTTCCTAAATAACACTTTGAAATGATCTAAATAAAGCTAGAACTACTGCAGTACTCCTTCTAGGTTACTTGGAGAACCAAAACTTACAAAGGTCTTAAAAGAATTATTTCATATTTTATTCTTTCCCTGTAACTATTATGAATAGTGAAAGACGTAAAAAAGAATTTTAAATGTAATGACAATCCTGTTCTAGTATCCCGTTAATATAAAAAAGAAAGCGCATTCAAAGATAAAAATAATATCATCGTATAACCTCTCCAGTTCTATAACTGGAACGTTCGTTTGGGATATCTATATCTGTAGATCTGTCTATATTCATTCAGCCAATGGTTATTATTTGTGATAATTATGTTCTGTAAAGTTGCTGAATATTGGACCATTGCAAACCTCTGGTTCATTTTCATCAACTGATCAATGCATAGCCTTGTTTTTAATGTTAACTGTTTAATGTAGGCCCTTGATTAATTAACATTGAATTTATGGCCAGTAGCACCATAACTCATGCCTGAGTGAGGTTTTCTGGCATGTGTATTTTCTCTGAAAGGCATAGCACAGCCTTCTTATGCTTAGGAACACCAAACCTTACTTCAGCATTATGTTTGGAAGCCATTTTAAATAGCAAAATCACCAACAAAAGGACAAAAATATGAAAGTATGGCACAAAATATGTCACAGAAAGAATGCTTGTTGCAGTTGGAGAGCTGAAGCAGAAATGCAGAGGGTAGCCCTGTTCAGACTCAACTGGGAACATATGCAAAAGTAACTCAAATTTTTTGCCACTCTGTGCATGTCCTCACATGACCTCGAAAGTGCCATGAGTATTGATCTGAGGACAACAAATACATTTTAGTGAGGAGGCAAATTCACAAATACAAGTTCTGTGAATAGTGAGGATCAACTGTGTGTGCATGTGTGTATGTTCACACACACTAGATTATTTTCCCTTCTACTGTGAGTTTTTTTTTTTTGGTCACCTTGGCTGTAACTTCATCTTTTTTTTCTACTGTAGGTATGCATGTTCTCTAAGGCTCTAACCGCAGCTTTATCTTCTCACTTTTCTTATTGATCCTCTCAGGAAGATCTTACTTTTATCCAAATCTTCCACTGATGTGCAGATGACCCTAAATCTATATTTCCTACCTCTTCTTCTTTGCTGAACTCTAAATTTGTCTTTTTACTTCACTACTGTAGGTCTTTAGTGGGTGATCTCACTGTCACTTGAAGTAAACTCTCTAATTTAGTGGTCCCCAGAGTAAAATAGTTTTTTTTTTTTAATTAGGTTATTCATTCAGTAGGAGTTGAACTCCTTAAGGTATTAATCTTTTTTTCTTCCAGACATATCATGATTGATTATGAATAGATTATTGAATGACTATCTAGATCAATGGGTCAGATTGTAGCTAGAGGAATTGTACCATTCCATGAAGTCAGATTAGATACAGGAATTGTACTGCCCCGTGAAGCTTTTCTTGAGTCTCAGTGCTCCCCAGGTAGAATAGTACACCCCTTTATTTATCCTACAGTTCTGTCACAGATTCTATAGTGGTACCGATCTATATATCTGATAGCCGCAAATGTGAGAGTTGAATTGTATTTAATACAGCTGAACATCTTTCCTGACCGTTCCATTGTTCGACACATAGAAAAAGCTCGATAAGATTTGAATTATCAGTAAATCAGTCGATCAGTGTTTTCTTTTCCTGACTGATCTTTGGGCCCCATGATTCTGCTCACTATCGGATTGTAAACAACTGGGAGAAAAGGTGTTGAAACTCTGATTCTAGAATGGCTATTCGTTTTCTGCCTTGATTGTCAGAGTGATTGTTCATATCACTGAACAGGATGGAAAATATGTGAGGGAAAGCAGATGAGGGAAATTCACAGAAAATTAAATTAATTTTTTCACAATTTAAGCTTTAGGGGCTTGTGCAACATCCATGTGGAGATGCCTAGAGGCAAAGAGACAAGACACATTTATTTGCATGAAATGTATACACAATGAACATGATATCAACAGTGTATTATCATGTGTTTAAAATAAGGGATACTCATAATTGTGAGTGTATGATAATAATGCCTGATATTTCTTGAGTCCTTTTAACTTGGCAAAATGTTTTCATATCAGTTATAAACAGTGGCTCAGTGTGAAGACTAGGGCTATATTTTTCCAAAAGACTTGGCTGAAAGTGCCAAGAAAGTACAATTTCTTAGACTGTAGTGTTAGGCATAAGCATGGTATTTTGGGTTTAATATCAATAAAATGTGGAGGATTTTTAACTATCTCAAAAGAAAACCAAAACTACATACACTGACTAAAACTGAATCAATTTGCTATACTTTTTGATTATCAGTATTTAAATACTTTGACATGAAATTTCTGCTACTTAACAAAAAGGTTCAAAAGAAGAAAAGTAAAAACAAATTAAGGATCAGAAAATAAGTCTTAAGATTCAAGGTAGATGATAGACTGTAGAAGATTAGGGAAAGATTAATGCATCTTCATTCTGTTTATAGATTTAACTATGTAGAGAGAGGATGTTTATGTGTTACTTCACTGAGGATAATACAAGAGGGGTGCTATTGAGCAGCATTAAAAAGTATGCATTTGCTATAATTAAAAAAAAACTCATCGGCAAAGTTTCTAACCATCCAATATCCAAAGGGATTTTTGATATTTTTTAAAGAAACAGTGAAAGGAGTGAGAACTACATGTAATTTAGTTTAAATATAGTGTATAGGAAGGTGATTTAAATACCCCAGAAAGAGCCTTGGTGGCCTTATCTTTTATCAATTAAATTCTTTACTACTTTTTGCTAAAATCCAACTGCAGTAAACATAACCACAACTCATTCTTCAATAAATTTATCACGAATTGACTACATGTAAAGCACTGGATGAAGCACTGTGGGGCAGATACAGTGAGGCAAAGGCACAGTTTCTGTTCTGTTACAGCTAATGCTTTGGCTGAAAAAATAAAATATGTATGAAAATAGGCTTGGGAAGGCTGTATCTAATGCATACTTCCATTATATGAACTGGTTTTTTTTTTTTAAAAAATCCCAAGTTCAAGATTCTGGCCTGCTGACTGAACTATAATTATAACTCATATATCCCAGAATATGGTTCAGAAAAAATTATAATGAGTGAGTTATTGCTTAACACAATATTATTTGAAGATTTAAAAACAAATTCATTGCTATTACTATTATTCCATAATTAAAACGAGCAAAAAGTAGTGTTTAATTGTAAGAATGGCAGTCAGTAATTTCTTGCTTTTCTCTTCTGTGTATTCAGATGCTAGGCTAAATATTGCCGATCTATGAAAGCAGATAATTAAGCTCATTTGCTAATCCATTAAGACTAAACTCTTTTATATGTGATATGCAATAAGATTATTCAACCACTGGATGGCAGTAGAAAAAGAGAGCTTTGTTCATTATACATTTTATTTCATTTC
This sequence comes from Tamandua tetradactyla, assembly GCF_023851605.1. Classification (NCBI taxonomy): domain Eukaryota; kingdom Metazoa; phylum Chordata; class Mammalia; order Pilosa; family Myrmecophagidae; genus Tamandua; species Tamandua tetradactyla. Next base: position 37,856,693 of record NC_135334.1, read on the forward strand.
CTCTCTTGGTTGGGGATGCATATTAAACTACGAAAAATTCATTTCCAAATGCATCAAAACATAAATTAAGAATGAAGGCATTACGTTGTTAATTATAAAACTATTCCATTCTGTATGATCTCAATACAGTTTAGATTTAATCAAAATATGTTGAAACAATTGAAATGTTTCACAGCTAGTTTGTATGTGTAACACTGAAGAGTTGAAGTTCATTTTCCAAACAATGATTGCATGTGCACAGTCACTGGTGGGCTGTTGACAAATTTTCTTTGAGCATTCTACCACTTGGTTAGCCACTCTAGACCTGCAGGAGGTGCTATGAGAGTCTTTTCTACTTGCCATGTGAATGGGTTTATCAGAGGTAAGTTACTTTTTGATACAAAAGCATTATCATGATATCAGAAGTGAGAAATCATACTCAGAATGTTGCAGGTTCTGAGATCCTAAGGAGTCATGGGACAAAGTGGTGACCAGGTTAAAAGTATAGTGACTTGCAGTTCACTCCTAAGATGTTCAAGTGTAATAAATCATGGTCATGTATAACCACATAATTGATGTACATAAATACTCCTGTTGTGTTCATCCAGCTTTAATAAAAATTGCTAAGTGGCACATAAAAATGATCAGTTTTATTGAATATTCTAGGAAAGAATGGAAAACCATGCATTCAGGTCTATAGTAGGCTTATAATGGTCCCCAGAGATATCCGATCCTAATTCCTGAAACCTTCAAATGTTCACCTACCTGGCAAAGACTTTGCAGATGGGCTTAAGTATCCTGAGATGGGGAGATTATCCAGTTGGGCTCTAAATGCAGCAGTAAGTATCCTTGTAAGGCAGAGCCAGAGAGAGATTTCCCCGTAACACCATAAAGGCAGAGATTGAGTATTGCAGCCACAAGCCTGGGAATGGTGGCAGCCAATCAGCATCTGGAAGAGACCAGAAACAGATTCTCCCCTTGATCCTCTGGAGGAGTGTGGCCTTGCTGACATCCTGATTTTAAGCTACTCCGCTAGTCCTGATTTGTTACAGAGCCACAGGAACTAATACAGGTACATATATGAAAGACAAATAGTTGAACTGCCTAGTTTATTGAGTCCAGTTTTCTAAATATTTTAAAACTGAATCAGCCACTAAATCTGTATTGATATTTTAAAGGAGTATTTTGATCTCTGCCCTTGAGAATTTTCTATTAAGACAAACTTTGCTTCTGCCCTAGCATCCTATCAGAAAGTTTTGAAAACTCTACCTCCAAATCTTACCTATTTTTAGAAGTTATTAAGTCATTACATGATCAAAAGGACAATGATCGTATTTAATTTTAGTTGATCCTTAAAAATTTTCCCTTTACATAAAAGTTTGTATACTTGTTGGCTTTGGCATTTTATTAATTTGTTTACTCCACAAACTTGTTGTGAGTCCACTATATGTCAGCTTCTGTACTAGACTCTTGGACTAAAATGTAGGAAGTTGCAATTATTTTGTTAATTATGTGATAATAGTACTAGATAATAAGTATTCTGTCCACAGAGTACGTCTTAGTGTGGAGAGTATGCTTATGTAATATGACATATATAAATGTAACAATGATAGTATATATTAAGTTAATGAGAAGACATTAAGCTAGATAAGATATGTGCAAATATTAAAATTATTGGAAATTTTAAGTTTAGGTCAGAATCAGGGAATTCTGGTTGAACTTCTGAGCCCGAGCTCTTCGCTGAAACCAAACCCAGCTCTTGCCACTCTAGGTTATCATTGTCTTATACAGATATAATTAGAGCTAATATATTCTTGCAATTTTTTAGTAGTCACCTTAATATGTAAAAAGAAATGTGTGAAATCAATTTTAATAATTGTATAGGTCAGTTTTCTCCAGAGAAACAGAACTGACAGGATACACTTGTGTGTGTGTAGCTGTCAGACGATTTATTCTAGGAATTAACTCACGTGCTCTTGGGGATTGGCAAGCCCAGATTCCATAGGGCGTGCTATAAGTTAGGAACCCTGACCAAGGAGAGCTGGCTAAAGTAGAGACGAATTCTTTCTGATTGCTGAAATCATCAGGTCTCCCTTCTGTTGCTGGGATGAGACTTCTCTCATCTTCAGCAATGCTGAAGGCAGTTTTCTTTCTTGATTGAGGATGTAATTAGTCATAGATGGCATCAAGGGGGTTAACGATTTAAATCTACAAAATACCTTCACATTAACAATGAGGCTGGTGTTTGCTTGACCAAACAGCTGGACGCCCTAACTTAACCAAGTTGACACATGAATTTAACCATTATAATAATGCATTTTATTTAACCCAGTATATTCAAATATGTTCATTTTAATGTTTAATGAATAACAAAAATTACTAATAAGATTGCTGCAATGTTTCGCTGGTAGTAAGTCTTCAAAATCTAGTATGTGTTTTATACCTGTAACACATCCTATTTCAGAATTTTTGTGTTCTAATGCTCAATAGCCACACATGGCCAGCCATTACAGATTTGGAGAGCACAGTGCTAGACCATTCAAATTTGTCAGTTTAGACCAAAACAACTTATCATTTGTCTGTTTCCAATTATGAAAGCTATTTCTCTTTTTCTTTGTTGAAATAGGCCGAGGCACTTTTTAAGGAGATCCGTAACCCAGTATGGGCAAGTTTCATATGGTTTATATTTTGATATCTTATTCTAGGAACATTGGTACAGTTGATATTTCAGGTGACTTTCATATATCCGCATAAGAACCACAACAACCAAAAAAAAAAAAGCCACCAAAAGAACAAACTTAAAGTCATCAAATAAATTTGCAGTAATCCAAGCTACTCAGCTTTTATGCCAGGTGCAAAATTCTGGTATTTGAGAAGCTTCTCATGAAAACAGCAGCTGGCACTTTAATGCTCTGCCATGAATGGAAAAGCAGTGTTTAACCAGCATTGGTATTCCTTTTCATTTACAACTTAATTTGACTTGGCAATGATAGCATTCTCTTTTATCACTTGACATTTTTAAAAATTACGCTTTCTGGCTTATCAGTAAAAGATTTGTGAAAGGCGAAACCCTGCCGTCTATTTGGTTTAATCTATTATGTGTTTGATACAGATTTTCACTAAGTAACCCATATTGGCTTGGTTTTAGAGGCCTTGGAGAGCATACGTTTGAAGCATGATATTTTTAGAAAAATGAAATGTAGTAAAAACTGTTTTGCATTTAAAAATTTAAGATCTACCACTTACTATGTGGCCCAGAAGTTAAAGGACACTAAATTAAAATTATTACAAAAATATAAAGAATTTCTACTTGTCTTAAACGTCATAGCTCTTCCAAGCTTTTGTTTGGGTCTTTGTTGGTCTGGCCTGCTAACTTGGCAATTAAAAGCATTCTATCCAGGAAAATGGCTTGTAAGAGCATCCTTCTTCTCCTTTACTTATATGTAAACAGTTTATTGTACTGTGCGCCCATGGCTTATATGTAATGGTGTCCTGTGACTATTTCATTGCTGCAAAACTTTTTTTAGTAGAGGATTCAACCAGAATTGCCCATTTTGATGCCTCGGCAAAGCATAGTACATTGTGTACCTACTTTTCAGAACAAGCACCAAAGGTCAGAAAGCTTTGTTCTAAGGGAGTAACTGCTTTATGAGCTCAGAGACTTTTTGTCAGCTCTGTGTATGTCAGAACACAGCATGACGTTATTGTCGTTCAAAACATTTTAATTCATAGACACTTCATTTTTTCAATGAAGAAATAATTTTTTAAACAACTGCTTTTTATAATATCTGTACCATTCTCATATTTATCTCTGTCTGAAATTATATCACTCTTTTCTGTTTTATTTTGGCTTTCCCCTAGAATACAAGCTCTGTCAGCATAGAAACTTTGTGTCTTCTATTCCTCACCTTTTGCCTGGCTCATAGTACAGTACCTTGTATAGAGAAGATGCCTAGTAAATACTTGCTGATGGATTGAATGAGCAGTGGCAGCACAGGGCAGTTCAGGTGAAGGTCACCCTTATGGCAGGAGGAGAATGTACTTAGGTAGCACAAGTGGTTTATTGTTCAAGCTAATGAAGCTAAAGCGTCAGGTCTCCTCCTTTGCTCGGCTACTTCCGAGACCCTGTTACCTAATTTTATATTCTTAATTCGGTATTTTTTTAAAGAGGACATCCTAAATTGTATGTGTCAGACAACACAAAATCTGAATTTTTCCCTGATGTTATCATTTGAGGTTTGTTCAGAACTGGGGAAACGTGAAGATATTCCTATCAGATGAACAAATTAGGTGCAGCAGGAGTTCTGTTGACCCCAAACCCGGTTTAATTAACAGTGTCTGGTATAAATATAAAGCATGCTAACTACTCATGCCCACAGGGATTGCAAGTGCTCTTGGGTTACTTCCCGTGTACAACCCTTTTGATCCTGCTATGGAGAAATATACATCTAAAGAGTCTTTTATATTCGATGCCAAATTTGTGCCTTACACTTGTACACGCTAATGCAATTAAATAAGTTAATTATCATTGTGTGACACAATGAAACATAAGTGTAAAAAAGAGAGTTTTGTTCCAATAAATATTTAATTGAATGCCCTATCAAAACTTGACAATAATAAGTTGCTAAGAAAAAGTAGTTAGGCATAAGTAAGACAACTGAACTAATCTGCCAAAGAGTAAAAATAAAGTAAAATAAATCTGAAAAGTCTTGAGGGGCTCCATATATAAATTACTTCACAAATGTCTTCAAGTTTTTCTCTGTTTTTAAGGATCAGAAATTGGAAATTATAGATAAGTGGTAAATGTGGTTTCTGCAGTAAAGATTACGAAGAATTTTACTAGCATGAGACATACTCTTATAAAGGACCTTTGCAATTCATCAGAAGTTTGTCCCAGGAATGTACATTTATAAGGTTTAAGCTAAAATAAAATGTGAAAGCATGTAAATGTACATTTATATTTTTGGCAAAATTGAATGTTAAATTTCCCATTTTAGCTGACAATTTAAACTAGTTAGTTATAAGTAAAACAACTTTAGCTAATAATTTGAACTAATCAATCCAGTACTGTTTCAGGTATACTGAATGAGCTTCCAGTGTGTGCGTGGAAATACTAATGTCTTAAAGCGATGCATGTATTATGTAGTGTAGCATCTATCAGAGGTTAATGAATTTCATTAACATGAGAAGAAAATCTACCCTATTGAAAGGCTGTATGGAATAATAATTACGGGTAATGGGACCTTAGTTGAAATCCTGCCTCTACTACTTACTCAGTATGTATTCTTGGGAAAATTGCTTAACCCTTCTCAGACCTCAGAGATTTAAAGAAAACAAGTAGACCTATATTATAAAGTAAATGTGAAGATTAAATACTTACTGTACATAAAACACTTAGCACAATGTTAGAGAAATAACACTTAATAAATGATGGGGGTCTTTAGATTCTTACTGAATTAAGTTGCTTATCAGATAGGGGGCAAACAACATGCTTCCACAGCTTTTCAAAGTAGCTTTAAATGCTAAAGGATGTATCTTGCTACAAGTAGTCGTATGTTACAAGTAGTAGTAACAGCTTTATCTACGGAACATTTGTATGATGACTTCAGAGACACTAAATTTTAACTTTGGGAGGCTTCTTAGAAGTAATCTAGGTCATCTTGCTTTGTGGTTGATAAAACCATGGCACAGAGAGGTAGAGTGATTTGTCCAAAGTCACACAATGTGGATTGGTGGCATGGTCAGGATTTAAGTACTAGCTTTTTGACCTGTCATCTGATGCTTTTTCTATAGTTTCATAAATACTTTTCATCTATTGTTAGGTATGACAATTACCAGTTCCAGTTAAAGATTAGGTAATAGTGACAGAAAGGGGCCATTAACACTTCCATATTTTCCCTCCAAAGTTGTGTTCAATTTGGGCTTTCTGTGTGTGTGCATGTGAGATAAATATAATGGTTATGTACATATCTGTATTTTGAACTTAGAAGTAGTGATAAGAATTGATAAACTGTTATTGTTTTTTTTCCCCCTCATTTATATCTTAACATCCAGTGTTTTACTTTCTGGATTATGTTCACGTCAAAGTTGTGGATCAAACTTGTTTGTAGCCTCTACAGCGGAGGCTTGATTTTCCAGCAATCTGCTTTCTGTATATAAAAACAGAGATCTAAATAAAATTGGAAATCTGAAAGATATCCATTCCTGAGTTGCCAAATGAAAGTTTCTTTAATTTCTAAACCAATATGCATGCAAATGAAAGCTAGTCTTAAGAAAAAGGACAGAAACTTAAGTAGCTCTAAGTAGTCTTAACGGGATTGGAAAAGTAGATAAATCAATTTTAACATAACCAAGGATAGAAATGTAATTTCTTTCCTGGTTTTCAAGCAGTGCTTTGGAAGTGAGCGTAGCATGATTCGTCAGTCACTTACTATATGCCTGTTATGTGCCAGAACCTTGAGCTCCTGGCGATAGGGTCGCGAGTAAAGAGGCATGACTTTCTACCCATTTTTTGGAAAGACTTTAAATGCTGGTAGATTATATGCATCCAGAGTAAGCTTCATGAGAATGGGGCAAAGGGAACGTGGAGGAGGGATCTCTATTCCAGAACCAGCAGAAAGGTTAAGGCTTCCCAAAAGATCTTGAGTTGCCATAAAATGTAAATAATACCTCCAAAAAAAACATATTCTTTTGATATCCAATCAGCTGCCAGATTTTGTATTATCCTGGAGGCCATAATCATGTAAGAATTCCAAGGACAGGGTTTCTGCTTTATTATCCGAATATTGGCTCAAAAATTCTTTCTAATTCATATTTGCTCCCGACTCAAGCATATTCAGAAGATGTGAAGGCTAGACGTAGATATTGATTTTATTACTGTATTAATATCTCATCGCTGATTTGTCCAAAACAGCGTCAGCAAACAATTGCTGTGCTGTTACCAAAGAGGAAATGACACATCCTTATAAAAAAAAATCATATAAGAATATCACAGAGTATTTAAAAGAGCATGTTTAATAAATGAAATAATTCATTTTTCTTAAAGAAATAATAAGGTAATAACATTCTATCTTCACATGTCCTGAAAATACACACTACAATGAAAACCTCCATATATCCCCAAAAAACCAAGATATCATATATCCCCAAATAACTAGGGTATCATCTTTCAACAGTCGTGGAAGCAGTGTGATCCCGGTACCATAGAGGAAAACTCAGAGGCATATTGCTTTCAGAGAACAGCTCCCTTCCTTGGTGCATCCCCTATAGTTATAGTAAAAAATTTCTGGGCTTTCTGGGGACTCCGTTAGCTCAGGTGCTGTAATAGGCATGCTGTACCAAGACCCACATCTGTGTTCCTTAATGCATCATAATGTTGAGTCTCACAGGAAGCTGGTCATATTGGGGTGAAATACCCAGTCTTCATTTTCTAGATGATTTTAGAGGAACAACCATCCCTTTCTAGAAACCACCCTCAGCTCTGCATTTTAGTGACAAAGAAGTTCTTGGGGCTTAGATCTTTCTAAAGCATATCAGTCACAATTGAAACTCCCATTTAGTTTCCAAGAACTTGGAAACTTGTTGCTAAGAAAATCACAGAAGATTTGAAACCCATTGATTTATTTGGCTAATATTCATTGAGTATCTTTTGTTAGTAAGACACTAAATAGATAAGGTAGAGATTTTAAAATCAGTTGCATCATCTCTGGATTACATATGTATTCACACACACACACAGATACTCAGATGTGTGGAATATTTTACACACAGGCACAAACATAGGCACCAATTCATGTGTTCAGATGTATCATATGTTGCACATATTGCAAATATATTCATGCATGATATGCATATATGTGGTATCATTGATATGGTAATATTAATTAATAGGATACTGAAACAGTTCTAATTAGGGAGGGTCACCAACCCCAGATGGTTAGAAAGCCTTTTTGTGGTGTTCGCATCAAATTACAATGATGGGATGCTTTTAAAAAGCTAAATTTAGGTATTGCATTACAGGTTGAGAAACTAGACTAAGCGCAGTTGTAGGGGCAGGGAAGAAAAGGCATGGCAGGTGTTACGGACTGAATTGCGTCCTCCAAAAAGTTATGTTGAAGTCCAAACCCCAGTACCCTAATGTGACCTTATTTGGAGGAAGGGTCAAGATGAGGCCATACTGGAGTAAAGTAGGTCCTAAATCCAGTATGATTGGCATCCTTATAAAAAGAGAAGCAGCACAAGTATGGAGACATAGAGGGAATAAAACGATCCTTTGACGATGGAGATACAGATTATAGTTTTGCTGCAACAAAACAAGTAACTCCAAGGAATCCTGTAGCTGCCAGAAGCTAGGAGCAGGCAGGGAAGGATCCTTCAGAGGGAGAATGGCCCTGATCACTCCTTCATTTCTGATTTCTTATCTCCAGAATTGTGAAAGAAGAAATTAATCTACTCAGTTTGTGGTGATTTGTTACTGCAACATGGGGAAACTATTACATGGGGTAAAGGGGAAGAGTGCTATGGGGTGAGTGGGGGGAGGGCAGGCAGCACAGGGTGACTGTGGAGGAGTGGAGAGAGAGGATCTGGCAAAGGTAAGCTGGTGCCAGACTATGGAGGACATTTGCTTCTGGGTAGCCATGCTGAAAGGAGTTGGAGAACTAGATAAGAATCTGCTAAACATAGCCCAGATGAGAGGTCAGAAAAGTCTCCACAGAGCTACCACCTGAGAGAATAGAAAGGGAGAATGTGCACCAGTAAAATCAATGAACAGAATTTGGAATTGATTGGCTTTGGAGTTCACCAAAAAGGATCCCAATGAGATGGTGTAAAGTGTTGCAAATATTTCTATCGGCAGCTACAAGTACTTTATTAATTCAGTTCCAACCCTACCTGGAGTCAGGCCAGTCCCCACAGGTTAGGGGCATCCACTACAAGACTGACTTTCAGACACTAGCTGCAAGCTTAGGGTGCAGGCCACCCCACAGTTCTGATCAACTAGTTAAAAATGTGGGGGTTACTCACCCCCCTTAATTTTGATAACTAGCTGGAATGCTCACAGAACTTACTGAAAGTAATATACTTAGAATATAGTTTTATTATAGTAAAAGGATACAAATAAAAAGAAGCCGAAAGAAGAGAGTAATAGGGTGAGGTCTAGGAGGGTCTCAGAAGCCTCCGCGTTCTCTCCACGTGGAGTCAGAACATGCCATGTTCCCGGCATGGTGATGCATTTTTTTCCAATCGTGGAAGCCCTTTATGTATCCTTTGTATATATGGGGTCTTATCAGATAGGCATGACTGATAGAATCAAGGCCTGTGTGATTGAACTCCATCAGCAGTCCTCCTCCCATCCCAGAGGTTGGCGAGGTGGGCTGATACACATGACTCAGAGTTCCAATCCCCTAATGACTGGGTTGGCCTTTCTGGTATGACCGGCCCCCACCCTAAAGCTGCGAGTGTGGCCGGCCCCTCCCTGGGCCTCATTAATATATGAACTATAAACTGTTGCTCTCATGCCCTGCACAAATTGCAAGACTCTCCTATAACTGGAAATTCCAGAGATTCAGAGGTTCCCACTCCAGGAACTTGGGACAAAGGCCATACAAGTTTTCAACTGTGCTGCGCTGAGGTATCATTGTGCTATATCTGGATAGCTGGGAGAAGGGTAGACATTTTCAACAGTAGGGAAATTTGAAGGTGGAAAACATTGATGGGGTTTGGGTGGGTGCTTCCTTTGCTAGTATTATGCTCAGAGGGGGATGCAGTTATAAATATGGACTTGGTCTCTGAGAAAACTTGGGATGGATTTATTTCATGAAGAGTGAGGCTCCCAAAAGGAGAAAAGGAAGAAAAAGGAGGGAATGATTTTTAGTCGTAATCTGGGGGAACTCATCCCTGTAGAGGTTAGAAGAGATGGAAAACTAACGTTCTTATGCTTCCTTTTATTTCAAAAATGGCAGAATCATTGATAGGCTCAGAAGATTATTGAATTTATGTAGTTTTTTATACATTAAACTGCTGCACGTGAGCATAACCCCTTTAAGCTGTTGCTCCTGAAATACTGATGTGTGAATCTTGCTGATTCCTTTCATCTTGTGCTAAAGTAATTTACTCTAATTATGACCTTATTAAAGTAACAGGGTTATATTTGCTCTCTGTTTTATGGTAATGACTGATAAATAAAATGCTAATTGACATTACAATTTTGTGCTGTATTTATTCTGATAGGATTTAACAGGCACACGAGCTAGGGTGGGTGTCTATCTTGGTATTTTTTTTGTTATTTTTTGTGGGGTGTTTTTTTTTTTTTATTGTTGTTCAGAGATAGTTACTTATTAAAAGACAGCAAAGACCCAAAGTTTTGCTTCTGTGTTTGGAATTAACGCTGGTTTTCAAGGAAGATAGTTTTATTTATTAACCAGGGAAATATGCGGTGGATTCCAATTATGTCATTGTATTGTTTCAGGTGAAAAATCATTGAATTATCCTGCACCCAACTGTAAGCAGTAGCTCCTGTATGCAATTGTTTTTTTGTTTTTTTTTACCTTATTCTTTAGTTTTTAGTGTTTGGTATTGGATCGTTATCCCAGGAGCTTGTTTCTAGTTCAGGTTGTGTCCACATAATCACGTTCTTTCACCACTTATCAGAAAGTAATGTATCCCAGGGCACCTGGTGCTCACCTTTTCCCATTTATTGTCTGTTACTTGTATTCTGTTTACTTTTTCACTTTTTCCAATAGAACTTATATTTGTTGTTGTTGTTTTTCTTTCACCCTCTCAGATATTATCCTCTGAGGTTGTAGTGTCATGATTCAGGTTCCTCGATTAGGAATCATCTGGATGTCATGCTTTACTATCAACTCTTTTATTAATCACATAACCCTTCGAGTCATCCGTAAGGTGGAAAAATATGATTCTGTCATGTTGTAATGGTGGGTCCCCCCCAAAGGGGGCCCTGTGCATATAAAAGCATTCTGAAGACATTCAAAGCACCATAAAAAGTATCATATAATTGTATTGTATGTTTAATACTATAGCTGTTTATATTTAGTCATTTTACTCTAAGGTGACACATGCAGACCACAAAGGAGGAAAGACAGATGAACTAAAGTAATGCATCTTAAGATTAAAGGTGTGAATGACTCACTTAGGTATTTGTTAAAATGCAGATTCGGATTCAGTAGGTCTGGAGTGGTTCTGAAATTTTGTGTCTAACCAACTCTCAGGTTGTCCATGCTGCTGGCTTGTGGATCACACTTCTCTTAGCAAGAAACCAAAGAACTTGTGTTTTAGGAATTCAGGCCTCTCCTTAATCAAAGATATATTCTTGATAATACATATAGGGCTGGGAGGAAGCATAAGAATTTCTTTAACCTATTTGGAGAGTCATAACATTTTAAAAATTGGAAACAAAAGTTATCTGACCAGGAGTTTGCTGTTTAAATGAGCTATTATGTAGTGAATGCTTAAGCAATGAAAATATATAATGAAAATAACTGCTGTGTGAATATGGGATTTCCTCATTGGGTTTTTTAAAAAAATATTTATATTGATAAGTCTTCACACACATACATTCCGTGTGTAGTGTACAATCAGTGGCTCACAATATCATCACATAGTTGTATATTCATCACCATGATAATTTTTAGAGCATTTTCATTGCTCCAGAAAAAGGAAAAAACTCATACATATCACACCCATTACTCCTCCCTCTCTCATTGATCACTAGTATTTCCATCTACCCAATTTATTTGACCCTTTGTCTCCTGTATTATTTATTTATTTATTCATCCGTATTTTTTTCTCATCTGTCCATACCCCAGGTAAAAGGTTTTCATAATGACACAGTCACATTGTAAAAGTTGTATCATTATACAATTGTCTTCAAGAATCAAGGCTACTGGAACACAGCTCAACAGCTTCAGGTACTTCACTCCAGCTACTCCCATACACATAAACTAAAAAGGAATATCTATGTAATGCATGAAAATAACCTCCAGGATAACCTCACGACTCTGTTTGAAATATCTAAGCCACTGAGACTTTATCTCATTTCACTCTTCTGCCTTTTGGTCAAGGAGACTTTCTCAATACCTTGATACCGGATCCTGTCTCATCCCAGGATTTTTGTCCCACGGTGCCAGGGAGATTTATATTCCTGGGAGTCATGTCCCATGTAGTGGGGAAGGCAATGAGTTCACCTGTAGAGTTGGCTTAGACAGAGAGGCCACATCTGAGCAACAAAAGGGGTTCTCTGGGGGTGATGCTTTGACCTAAGTTTAAGTAGGCTTACCCTGTCCTTTGCAGGAATATGTTTCATAGGGGCAAACCCCAAGATCAAGTGCAAAAATATCAGAAATTCTCCAAATGTGGAAGTTGAATATTTCTTCCTTTCTCTCCAGTGCCCAAGGGGGCCTCGTAAATACTTTTTTATTTACTGCCTAAATTACTGTGGGATATATTGGGGCGCCACACTAACCTGTACAAACCAACAAGATCTCATGCCCTATTCAAGATTCCGTGTATGGTGTTCAACTAAACTGATCATACAAGTTAAGTCTGGAAATGCACAACACTGGGGTTTTTTAAAAGTAATTTCTGTGTAAAAATGGAAAAAGTGTATAAATTATAACCTTGTCAGTTTTTTTTTCTCTATTCAATGCATATGGTAATTTAGGAGATGTTCTAGTTTGCTAGCTGCCAGAATCTGATATACCAGAAAAAGAACGGCTTTTAAAACAGGGGAATTTATTAAGTTGCATGTTTACAGTTCCAAGGCTGTGAAAACATCCAGTATTAAGACAAGGCTATAGAAATGTCTGATCTAAGGCATCTAGGGAAAGATACCTCAGTTTAAGAAGGCTGATGACATTCAGGGTTTCTCTTTTAACTGGACAAGCACATGGTGGACATGGCGATGTCTGCTAGCTTTCTCTTCATGGTTCCTGCTTCAGAAAGCTGACCCCCAGGGGCATATTTCTTCCTGATCTCCAAGGGTCTCTGGCTGTGTGGGCTCTCGTGGTTCTGGTGGCTCTGAGGCTCTGTCCAAAATGTTTCTTCTTTTAAAGGATTCCAGTAAAGTAATCAAGACCCACCTGGAATGGGTGGAGTCACATCTCTCTCTAATCTAAGGTTAATACCTACAGTTAGGTGTGCCACATTTCTGTGGAGATAACCTAATCAAGTTTCCAAACTGCAGTGCTGAGTAGGGATTAAAAGAAACCGTTGCCTCCACAAGATGAATCAGGACTAAAACATGGCTTTTCTAGGATACATAATCCTTCCAAACCAGCACAGGGGTGACAGACATTTCAGTGTTCTCTTTTAACACATAGAATTATTAGAATGCATTAGCTCTCCTAACTGTATGAATTCATACTGTTTGTTCTTAATAAGAAATGTTCAGAAAATATTCATCTCCTTAATGTAGATGGGGTCGTGGGGTGCCTACTGTCCATCTGAGATTGGCTGAATGTGGGAAATACTAGATGAACAGGCCTGGTTTCTGTTTTCAGGAGTGTGTTTTCTGCTAGGGAGGTGGACATGCGCAGAAGCCATGGGATCTCAGCGGAGGGCACACCTGCGCTCTGGGTGATGAGTGCGCGTAGCGAAGGCAGCTCAGGGCAGCGCTTGAGCTGAGTCTTGAGTGGGCCGTTTGGCAAGGTTCTAGGACAGAGGAAATAGTACGTAAGAAGGAACAAAAGGGGGATCTACATTGCTTGCAGAACAATTTTAGGCACAATGGAAGATGGTATCATCGCAGCATTTATTTAGAAGTCAGCTGTACCATCCATCCATGATCCCGTCAACAGGATGGTCTGGGGCAGCAAAGGGAGATTCATCAAATTGACTCTAACTTTGTAAAGCATGAAGTGCTACGTGGCTCAGTAACTTCTGAAGTACTGTAGCTTTTAAATGTACCAAATATACTTTACTACATTTATTCTAGAAAACAACATTGTAAATTTTGTATCTTTAGACATATCTGTGATTCAGGATTTTAGCACTGTGTACCAACTCCCATGAAGTTTTTTAGTACCAATCGTCCCATTTTATTACATTTTTTGTTTACCACCTCCTTTTCCCTGCTAGAATGTGTATCGATAAGCTATAGGAGGACAAGGATTGACTCCCTCTTATCCACTCTACTCTTACTCACTCTCCACAGGAGAGTGAAGGGCATTTTGTTCATTTAAGATGCAGTTCTGTATTGGGCTGATATTTAGGGATCTTTTTTGGTTACTGAAATTCTGAACAACAGACAAACTTAAAAATGCACTTAAAATTGACAATAGTGTTACTATTTCATACAGCCATTTGGTATAATAGATCTAGTGTTCAAAGGACCAGAGATTTAGAGATGCTGGTTTTTTGGACCCAACAGTGGACCCACAGAGAACTGTTACTGACCAACTGTTGACCTCTAGCAGATTTTCTAGTATGGTACATCGTTTTTTCCATATTCAGGATGAAGACACTGGACTACTTGCATATTACAGTCCCTCTGGTTCTTAAATCCCATGATGCATGATGAGTAAAATGTAACTATAAGATGTTTTAGGGAGTTGGCCCAGATTTTTTAGTGGTTCTTAAGAGTACTTAGTCTGGTGGGCAGGATAATTCTTAATATTTTATCTTCCATAAAACATAAAAGTGAAGACAGATTGGTATTGGTTCAGGGTGAACTTGCCTGACAGAGTGAATGTTGACATAGATTTAGAATGGCATAGCCATGCCTTTCATGTTATTTATTATTAGAGAAGATCTATTTGTAGGGAGTTATATGCAAGCTGAATCGGTTTAAATCAAATCTCATTCTCACATCGCTCAAGTTGTAATTTATAAAATGTTTATTTTTGTCAGAATAATACATGTTCATAGTTAAAAAAAAATCCAACTGAAGTCACTCCAGGTCTAATAATGAATAGTAGCCCTTCCTATCCCTCCTTAAGCTCAAGTCCCAATTCCCAGAGGCAACTATATTTAGCTCTTTTTTTAAAAAAATTGGAATTTTGATTTCACATATACTACTATATCTTTATTTATTAACTTGAGACCTTATTTACTGTCTTCTTACACTGGGAAATGAAGATGTGTGGGTTTTGTAATGAAGGTACGATAAACACACTTGTTCAGTCTGTCATGTTGAAGTAGGAGTCCCCAAATGTGATTTTAAGATGCTTTATTTTTGTTTCTATAGCGTCTTTATAGGACAGTAACTACACCATTAAGTCTTAGAGTGCCCAGGATGTCTTGGCTGTCCAGTCTCCAAGGATTGAGTCATAGGGACAATTTTAGATTTTTTCCTGTTTACCAGAGAGCTGAGTGTTACCCGAGGTCCCTCTTTTGCAGACTATGCAGCCTAGGTTCAGAACTGCTTGGACGTGTGTACAGTCCTCTGCAGGGAATGCCCCTTACACCCTCCCCATTCCATTCCAGCCCTCTGCCTGGAGACCTCCTCCTTCTTCTGGGGACTCCAATCCCATGTTACCTTCTCTTGAAAATCCTTCCCCAGTCTTCTAGGGAACTGAAGGTTCCACTTCTATGTTCGCACAGCCCTCAGTGCATGTGCTGTATGCATTCTCTCACTAACTCTCCACCCTGTTCCTAGCTCTCTCTCTTTAGCTCAGATCCTTACCTGCAGGTCCCTTCTGGACATCTTGTAGCTGTATTTCAGGTATGGCCAATCCATTGAGTCTGTAATGAAACTTATCCCAGCTTTTCCTTCTGTACTCTGTGTCCTGATGGTTGGCACTTCTCTTTATTGAGATTCCTTACCTCTCTTCTTGTCATCCTTGACTCCACTGTAATCCACACTGCAGTGAGAAAGTGGACATTGGATCAAGTCATTCCCCTTCTTAAATTCCTCAATGGCACTGAATAGCCCATTACATGATTTCTTCTAACCTGGTGGGTCTCACCTCTTCAGCATCTGCAAAAACATACACCCTGAGATTTTGCCATACTAAACAACTTAGAATTTCTGGATGATACCATGTTCTCTCCCACCTCTAGAATTTCATGTATTTTGTACCATTTTGTAACGTAGCCTCTTTCCCACACCTTCTATACAGACATCCATCATTGCTTGAAATTTTCCTCCTCATTCTTTACCAGCTCATCCTACAAGCCTTTTCTGATTCCCTCCACACTGAGATAGGTACCACTGCATTGGCTGAATTTCACCATAATTCTTAGCAGCATATGGTATAATAACCACCGACAAGGGCAGCTACCATTTATGAAAATTTATTTTGTGCCAAGCACTGTTCTGTATTATGGCTATTATGCCATTTAAATGTGATTGTCTGTTGGTTCATATAACAAACACAGTAGTCAGTTTATCTTCTTTATTGTGACTTTTCTCTGAAAGAAAAACCAGAGCCCCTGCTGAGAGAGCTGTGGAACCCCTACTCCTGCTCCACTGGCCTCAAGACATTGGACAAGGATAGACACTTAACTCAACATGAGTCAACCAGATTCCTTCTCATATATAGCGTGGGCTCAGCCAGAGACTCTAGTCAGATAGGAGGTCAGTGGAAGCTAAGTGGGGAGGAACAGTTGTTTTCCATTCTGTACATACAGAAAACCAGAGAAAAGATACGAGTTCTGCAGACCATGGGGCCTAGCTTTGGAGTCAAAGAGTAGCCCTCTGCTTCTTTTGAAATATGGGTTTCAATCTCTCATGAGGTCTGAGTAAACATACTGTCTTGGGTTCCAGGAGACATCATGGAAAAAAATTTTTCCTTTTTACCTAAGCTAAATTGATTGGGTCCTACTGCTTGAAGCCCAGTTGTCCCTACTTAAGATGTTGGTCTTACTCAAAATACTGACTGAGCTTGAGGACATGGATTCTGAGTTCTTGGAGCTTAGTGCATGGCCTGGTACATTGAGGATAGTGAATGAATGAATAAATAAGTGAATCTATCCTTGTACTGAGTACCTTCAGATGCTCAAACCCATAGTAGGACTCCTCATATGTAGTGTTCCTGGTGCTGTACCATTTGAATTAATTGGGACTTTTTTGAGACTGATTATTCCAGTTTAGAATTCCAATTTTGTGTATGTGATAAATTTTCTAACCCAACATGGTAATTTCTTTTAATAGTATTTTTAGCATGTTCTAATTATGACTCATGGGAAATACTTCCTTGGAGGCTCTGAGCATTTGAAAAAAATAGAAGGCTAGTGTTAATGTGTACATTCCATCTTTTGGTTTTGTAGCTGTTACATGATACGTAGTACTTCATAGATGGTGTCAAGTGGATGTGTGCGTTATTTGTGTATCTCTGTGTGTGTAACTCTTAAATAATCCATTTATAAACATATAGCTTTGGGTTATACTTGCAAGGGTAATGAAAACAGAACTTTTCAAAAATTTATGCTTCCTGTATATTTCCTTAGTGACTGAGAGGGCTGATTAATGCTATAGAAATGCATGTGTTTGGAAGGACTTCATTACATAAGACAAAGAAAGAATGGATGTGATCCTCCATGGATATCTGTCCTTACATGGGTCTGTATCAGCAATTGAGGGTGGTGGGTACCCATGCTGGGGGCTGCTAGTAATCTTCTGTTTTCCCATATCACGTTCTTGGCGAATGATGTACATGGACTCTGGATTCACGGTACACCAGGGCTCAGGGCTCTGCCATGGAGCAGGTTATACAGGCCCTCTCTGGGTTTCTGTTTCTTGTTGTTGTTGTTTTGATTTTTTTATCTCTAGAATGTAACTTGTAACACTGATCTTGCACACATGGGCCTTCTCAAGCGCGTTATAAGACACACAGTAGCATCTGAACAAATGCTCATATTATTAAAGCTGTTTATCTCAAGGAGAGAGATTTAGTTGTGATTTAAAACATGGGCTGCTCAGAGCAAAACATGTTAGTAAGGTCCTAAATGAAGGCAGTATTTTCAGAGAACTAAAGCATTTGTCATAGAAGTGCCATCATAAATGAATATGCTGCAAAGTTCCCATCATTTATCCTAGACAGCTCCAAGTGTGTAAATATGTTCGATCACCTTTGCAGTATAATCTTCGGTATAGAAACGGGAGATATGGGAGTTCCAAAACTTCACTTGTCATTTAAAAACAACCAGAAAGAAGCTCAGCGACTGAAGTTTCTCGAGTTTTTGAAAACAGCTTTAGCTTTTAAAATCCTGCCAAAATGTTGTTGATGAAATTAGTTACAATTCCTCATTCCAAGTCATAATTTCTAAAGATCTGGGGATGTCTTGAAACTAGAAAATGCAAGTAATATGATATTTGTTGGATGCCATTTTAGTGTACACTGGCATTCATTTAATCTTCCATTTATTTAACAAATATTTATTGAGCTCTTCCTACAGTGCCAGGCACTGCTCTAGGTTCTGGAGATACAATAATAACCAAAAGAGGCAAATTCCATAAAATTCCATATGCTTATGTAACTTACATTCTGGTAGGGGCAGAGGCAAAGGATATTAATAAACCAACAGGATAGTCTCCAACAGTCAGAGGTACCATGGAGAAAAGACCAGGTGTTGTGACTGACTAGAGTGGATGGATGGCCATGTAAGGTGGGTTTTGGAGGAATAAACTCTTAGGAAGTGACAATTAAGATGAGAGCCAAGTGATATCAAGGAGTAGCCTTTGCAAAGATTGGGAGAAAGAGCATTCCAGGGAGCAAGTGCAAAGACTGAAGGCAGAAGCACAGAAAGAAAGCCAGAGCATGGAAGCATGGTGCAGTGGGCTGAGTTATGACCATCCAAAAATATCAAGTCTTAATCCCTGGGCTCTATAAATGTCACTTTATAGAGTCAAAGTTTTGTAGTTGTGGTTAAATTAAGGCCTCTGAGCTGAGGAGATGATCTTGGGTTATGTGGGTGGACCATAAATACCATCACAAGTGTTCTTATGAAAGAGAGACAGAGGGAGATTACACAGAGACAGAAGAGAAGATCCACAGCAGAGGAGGACAAGGTGATGTGAAGAGGGAAGCAGAGATTGGAATGATGTGAACACAAGCAAAGGAATTCTGCAGCCCCCAGAAGTTGAAAGAGGCAAGAAATGGATTCCTTCTAAAGCTTCCAGAGGGAGGAAAGTCCTCCTGATCCCTTGAGTTTGAACTTCTGGCCCCCAGAACTGTGAGAGAATAAATTTCTGTTTATTAGGTATACTTTGTTTACTAAGTTCAAGGTGATTTGTTTCAACAGCCTTATGAAACTAGTGCATATGGTGAGTGAGAGCTAGAGTGATAGAAGAGCATATCATGGAGTCGAAATTGAATTTCATTCTAAATGCTTAAAGAAGATACTGCATTGCAAAATTTTAAGTGAATCAGTTTGACTGCTGGCTGTTAGAGGGAAAAAGAATATGGTGGGGAGGAAATATGGACAGTTTAAGAGTAGAAACAAACCAGTTAGAATGCAACTGCAGTACTTTGAACTGGAGATAGTGTTAGCTTGGTTTAGGATGATGGAGAGAGGTAGATAGATACATACAGTTCATATTTCGGAGGCAGAACCAACAAAACTCCTAATGGATTGAATGTGGTTCTTAAGGGCAGAGGCATCCTGATCCAAGTGTTAAGTAAAGCTTTAAAAGTAAGAGCAAAATAGCCATCCCTGTTCATCCTAGTGGCAGGAAATGGAACTGGCAAATTTTTAACAATTCTTTCTCTTTATTGGAGAATAAATTAAGGTAAATCTTCTGTGCAAAGGGCTACTTCTAAGATATCTTTCTAAGGTGTTCTAGATATTTCGCTCCAATATAAATGGAAGGTGACTTGACTGTGTGGAAAAATGACAAGTAGGATATATTTCTCTTCTGATGGATTTTGAGGAAATGTGTTAGAGAATACTATGGAAGGTAACGATCCATGGACTCATCCTCCCAAAATGTTTGCAGAACCTCCTCCTTTTGAGGTTCTTGGAAACTGTATAGCCATGCATGACCTCTAAAATGTACACTGCAGATACTATGAGAACTTTTAAGGGTAAAATCCCTTTTTCACATTTTGCCATTTTTCATGGTAACATTAGCATTGTGATGAAAGTGACTGACGAATAAAGAAAAATGTATTAATATTGACGAACACTTAATATTTATCCCTTTTATCTGTAGTTCACTAATAAAGAGTAAAAAGTGGAAAACAGGATATGTTATTGATTTTAAGACAATCCATATCCATATTATTCATATTTCATTATTTAGGAAAATAATTTTATAAATGACCTGGATTCAATATCAGTTCATAAAGCTGTAGTGTTATTTAAATTGAATATTAATATTGAGATAATAAAAGAAATATACAAAATGATAATATTGAGATGTTATATTAATATGATAACAATGAACTGCAAGGGTAATATTTAAATATAACAATAACTAAAACTTACTGGATGTTCCTGTATTCTAGGCATTACTTTATAAGTTATCCTTTATTCGTTTAATTAAGACAAATCATTCGTTGAGGAGAGGATAATGGTCTCAACAACAGCACACATGTTCGGTATAAAAAATATTAAAGATAGTACTGTACAGAAGTATATTATCTGAAGAGACTAGCTCACTAGTCTACTTTCCTTAGAGAATAGTTTTATTAAGCCTGCCTTACTCATGCTGCAGAATATAAAGAATGCAAAAAAACTGAAAAAAATGCAAATAGTAGATGCAGAGAGAAATTGCCATAGAAGAGCCTGCATGTAGAGAGGTTGCAGAATAAGCCACAAGAAACCCATACTTAGAGCACTGAGCACTTTATCCAGAGAAAAATAGGCAGGTATATTGTTGTGTCTCTCTACTAAGCACACACACATGCAAAAGAAAGAAAAGAAAAAAGACAAAAAAAAGAAAGATGAAATAATACAAGAAATCCTTATAGTGATACCTGAAATTCCTCTTGGTATGTACATTTTAAGATTATGTTACTTGGGAAGAATTTTGTAACAAAGATGCATAGTTCTAATTGAATTTTATCAGTACTGTATCTGTTCACTATACTAACCTAGCTAACTATAATGAAGGAACTGCAAAGAGAAAATATAAAGCAGTGAGAAGTTGACCTAAGAATAAGTAATGTGAATTAAATGATCCAGTTGGATAAAGAATGAGAGTTTTATCCAAAACTACCTGAATTCCTGGTACTTTCTTATCCTTTGACATGCTTGCCATGTCAAGGGTGTTTAAATCTTTAGATTTCCTGAACCTGAAGGGGATAGTATGTTTTTAATGGAGCTCTGCGGTATATACATCCAAAAATACACCCTGGTGCCACTTGTCAATTTTATCTTCTTTTACCAGGTTTCTGCAAATGAGAATTTCAGCCCAGAGTTTATCTCATCAATGACTGCTACATTACCAAGCATTCCGTTTCTGTATAGTTCATCGCCGTCTAGGCAGTGACACTGGGACAGTGTCTCTCTCTAAAAAGAGTAGATAGCATTTCTTCTCATTAGTGGCAGCAAACCTTTAAGGCACAATTACCAGCGCAGAAATCTGGTTGCTGTAAGTTGATGTAGAAGTGTGCATTTACAGCTGTTAGTAGTTGGCAAAGCCTGAGCTGTAAGAGAGAACGTATCTCACTCTGAGTATCTATTAAGTACTTACTACGTGGGGATATAGGTACAGTCCCTGCTCTATAGAGCGTCAGTTTTGGTGATAGAGCACCTTCTTGTACTGACTCTCAGGCACACTCTTTTTTTTTCCTGTCACCTGTTAGCAATTCTGAACTCAGGTGCAACTCCCAACTGAAGGTGCCTTCCTCACCGCTGGCCAAGCAGCAGTCCGGATGTAGGTGTCACTTTCTACTTACAACCAAACTTGTTCCAAGATGTACTTATTGTCGCCACTTCAGTGAGTTATGTGCGTTGTCGGCATTACACAAGTTGGGTTTAAGTGCCATGAAATCACGGAATGATCACACTGTGATTTCACATTAATAGAAAAAGTTGTCCAAGTAGAAAGGCTGGAAACAAAGTAGTGGGACTTTAAGTCAATTATTAGTGAAGATGAGAGTTACCTTTGGAAGAATGACTACAGCATCGTATTTTACTACAAAGCAATAAAAACTATACTTCATTATATTTTATATGTATATTTTTATGTAGAAGAGTGACATATGATATAAATAAATATCCAAAGATGTCTAACAGCTCTTTTAATTAAGTATAAGATAGTCATTTGAATTGGTAAGAAAATGTGTCATAATTGTATTGGCTGTTTTGCTTTGTTAGGTATACATAAAAGCGCATCTTACAATCCATGAAAGCATAAAGTCAATGAAATGGAATTAACAGAGAAATATCAGAAGGTTAAAAGGTCTACATAAGAATAAAAGAGGGCAGGCCACGGTGGCTCAGCAGGTAAGAGTGCTTGCCTGCCATGCCCGAGGACCGGGGTTCGATTCCCGGTGCTTGCCCATGTAAAAATAAAAAAAAAAAAAAAAGAATAAAATAGGATGATGTGATAGAAGGTGACTGGAGCAGGCGAAGGAATACACTTTAGATTGGTGGTCTGAGAAAGCCTCTCAGGATATTTGAGCCAAAATTTGTTTGGTGAGAGTGAGCTGTGCTCCAGGGACAGTCCAGGAAGAAGGAACAGCAAGTGCAGTTGCTTTGTGGTGAGAAAGTAGCAAAGATGGCAAGTTTAGTTGAAGGTAGGGGAGGCTGATGGAAGTCTAATTTTATCTTCTGCTTTATGTTCAAGCAGCCAATTAATGTATGTATCTCAGATGTTGTCCCTTTTCCCTATGGAATCTGGAGAAAACTGGACACATCTCATGCCATTCTCAAGTCACTTCTGCTACTTCCTCGGTCACTCCCTATACTGCTGTGGCATTTATTCACTCATCACCTGGCGACCCCAGCAGTAGCTCTTCCCATTACAGTGTTCCTACTGCTTCATGGCAATACCTGTGCCTCCCTTTATAACATCTTACAAGGATGAATGGTTGTGTGGACTTCACTCAAAAGTTTGAGTTGTGGGTGGAGGGTAAAAAATAACTTAGTACACAGAGAGTCATTTTGCTTCACTATATACCCCTTGAACACCTTCATCCCCCCGAATTTCTGCAGACTCCTGCCTCCTGTGCCACTCAGCCTCCAGCTCTCTCTCTCCTCTCTCCCATTCCCTGTCCTCTATGCTTTGTTGCCTTATCCACAGCCCCCCTTTTATTCCTTATGCTGAATGGTTTAGCTCTCTCTGTCTTCTGTTATCTCCTTTTGTGTCTCACCTTCTACCTCAAGAAACAGATCAACAATCAACATCTTTACCTTGAAGTGTCTTCTTTAAGAGGAACTCTGGTGCTGGCTTGCAAGATGGTCATTTTTGCAGCCTGTTGCTGCACGGAAGCATCTAGCGTTGGTGCACAGTGCTCCCTGGAACTGTTAACGTTTTATTCTACACTTCTTTCTTCTCTATAAGTAAAAAAGGACTAACAAATAAACAAACAAAAAACATGTTCCTGGAGACACAATGCTCCTGGAGACAAGGCTAGAAATCATGTGTGTATATTTTCATTTGTCTGCTCATGATTCAAGATCATCACAGGAAGAAGCATTGCAGACTTGGGCAAGTTGACAGAGAGTGCTCTGAAAGCGTCATCCTTGTGTTATTTTCAAGAGATGGAAAGTAAATGTGTCAGGGCTTCCTCATCTTAAACCACTCTCCGGGGAGCCTAAATACCTGCCACACAATGCTATGTGGAATGAAAAATAAATTTTGAAGTTGCCAAAAGAAGAAAAAAAAATACAAAAAAAGAAGATGACAGTGACAGAGTGAGACCTCATTTGTTGTGTACATATAGAGCTCAAATTGGAGATAGCAGTCTGCATGGGCTCTGCCAGGTTCCTTGAAATTTGCTGTGTCTCTTGCATTTTAAAAATCTATGCAAGTTTCCAGGTCATTCAGAAAACTTTTCAAATATATCAGCAGAATATGTTTGATGCTTATTATAAAACTGGTGATTGCAGTATTTATTTGGCAACTCTACGGAATCACTAGATGAATGAACTTTGCATTTCTAGATCACCATGAGGATAGTTAATTTAATTTCTGAATTCAATATTGTAATTAAGAATTTTGAGTGGCAATAATAGCAGCAATGGGAAAAAATAATTGCTGCCATTCATTTGGCATCATTTAAGTGTTAGGACAGTTCCAAGAATTTTATGTACATCATTATCTCATTTACTCACAATAAGTTTACCAGGTAAGTATGATTTTGTTCTCGTTGTAGAGTCACATAAATTGGCAATTTAGTGAGATAAAGTGAATTGGCCTTTGTTATCTGGAATGCATAAGATTGTGAATGCTTGCTTTATGTAATCATGTCACTCTTTTGCTAGTGCCTAGAAACGAACACCTTGAACCTTAAATATATAGTTACAGTGTCACTGTTGGTAACAGTGTGAGCAACTTTATCCACTATTTAACTTTGCCATCATAGTACTTATGCCATACATTGTCTCAAAAACTATGTGTTTGATATTTTCACAAACAAAATGATGAGATTTTTTGTATTTTTGTGAAAAGTAATTAGTAAATACTCAGTAGAGAAATAATATGCAATTTGATGCTCACACTAGTTCTTGTTTATATTTCTATAAACAAGAAATATTGGGGAAGTGGTGCCATGTGATTTTATTTGAACCTAGGTCTGAATACATATAACTTGTTTTTAAAAGTATGTACCTCACACTTTTCATATGAGCAATTTAAAATATCTAAAGCTGAGATCTCTCACAAGCGCTTTAATGAAGGTAGACACTTTTTCAGTAAAGCAGATACTAAGAAAGTCTGTGCATTGAGTGTTATTTTGTTATGTAAAAATTCTTTATATCTATTATTTCATTTGAACCTGAAAATAATCCCATGAGGTACATATTTAGCTGTATTACCAGATAAAGATACTAAACTTTAGAGAGGTAATAGAGCTTCTTCAGACTGTAAATCCTGACTCCAAAGCACATGCTTCTTGACCTCTAAGCCGTGTTGGGAAGGAGTCACATTTTCTAAACATCCCTGAAGCTGGTAACCATCCGGTTACCTTCATTCTCATCCTGCTTTCCCATTACTACTTTAAAAGTTTAGCTATTCCTGCCCATGGATGAAGCTGAACTTCTTTAGTCAAAACTAAGACTCTGGTCATAAAGGTGGGAGTTATCAGAGTACTTCTTCACTGTAGCAATTTTAATAGTAAAAGTCAATTACGACTTTAAAAGTTAATGTCTCTGACTCTTATCTGATTTTAAAAAAAGGGTGGTTGAGTGATCATTTTTATAATATTTTACTTCAAGATATGCAAATATTATTTTACTGACTTGTATGGACTCTAACATCTTTAACATTAAATTCTTAACCTATGTGAATAGGAAAACCTGCGTGTGGAGTGCAGCTCTTCTGGAGAAGAGAAGATTCTATTTTGTGCAGCCTTTAAGCAAGGGTATGCTTGGTTTAGAGCCGATACTGAAAAAAAGTTCATTGAATTATTAGAACTGTTAACATTTGCCTGCTTTGTTTTGTGATAAACTAGTAAAAAGCATCTAAACTTTTTCTTGCCACTTTTCTAGTACCTTTCCTGTCTTACATAGCTCTCCAGCTCACCCAACCACTTGAGACAGATGTTCGAGAGGCCTGCTTGAATTTTCTCTCTCCCTCACCCTCCACATCTCATCCATCAATTGACGCTAATCCATCAAATCACTCACTTCCTAAATAGCTTTCAATCCTTCTCTGTCCCCACTCCAGCTACCCTGGTCTAAGCTTCTCTCACCTCTGGCCTGCATTGCTGCCGCTCCTACCCAATCCTCTTCCCTGTCTACTCCCCCAGCGTCAACAGCTCTGTTTCCCTTTCTAGTCTATTCAGGTTTCGATGGGACCATTTAGTTCTTTGACTGTTCTCTTCTCACTCCTAAATTACATCTTTCTGTACGCTCTGACAGAGAAACACTCTGTCCTGACTTGGCCATTCTCAAGGAATCTGTCCTTGCCATCCCAGATGCAGTGAAGCACCCTTATTTTAGTCCACAGTTGCGTCCTGCATTGATAATTAGAACAGTTTTTTACAGTTGCAGTTGCAGGATGGTGGCTGCCTTCCTAGATAAACTATCAACTCCATGAGTGAGGGACCATCTTATACCATTGTTCCCCCCTGCATGGAATCTGATACATACTAAGCAGTCAGCGACTATTTGCTGAATAAATATATGATCAGTTTTTCAACCGAGACTTGATGGATTTGTTTGGCTTTACCCGAGCAAAGGGGAAGGAAGACCACAAAGTCCAATACAATAATTAGCTACAGAAGTGCTGTGGTTGTTTCAGTGTTTGCGGTGTAGAAGCCCATTTGTTATTCTTTTGTCAATTATCTATGGCACCCAGTGAGTATAGCAGAGACCAAAACAGAGGACAGGGAAAGGCAGAATTAGAGAAATACTAAGTCCCAGGGGGACTATAACACAAAGAAATACAGGTGTGCATGAAACAAAGGGCATCTGAAAATTCTTTCAAACAGCATTAAAATTGCAAGCTTTTTCTAACAAATTCCTTTTGCTTTGAATTCACCAATTCAGAATAAAGACAAGTGAATGCCACTTTAAACATAGTGAATTATTTGAACTCATGGCTTCAGGATATTATTGGCTCATGGTTTACTGGATTTAAAAATTGATAGGATGCTTATTAATAATAGATGCTTGTACTCATTATTTAACATTCTCTTTGCAACCACAGTTTTGTCTCCCTAGGTAAGTAAAGCAATGGTTTGAGACAATTAACTAGACATTTCAAGAACTTTTCACTTGAATTGCTTAGTTAATTGCCGTGGCACCCAGTTTTTTTTAATCATATGTAGATAAAGAGATAGAATGTAAAGTTTTATTTCTTTTTTAAAAGCTCATTTGGTAGGAAAAAGGACATAATTGCTCAAAGCAGATTCTTGGCTAATAATCAGGACGAAAACTTTACTTCCCAGGTATCATATAACCACTGCTTAGGGTCACATGTTTTAAAAATGCTATGCTGCTGGTCTTTTATTTATTTTGAGTTTTTATTTGTTTGGTTTTAGTTTTTGTTTTGAAAAAGAAGTGGATTCTTTCCCAAATAGGACCACATTTAATGAGTATTTACTACCATGGAAGTTCTCAGTTGAAAATTAGATAAAACAGAAAGGAGGGGGTAAAATAACAAAACTTCTCCAGTGGATCAAATTGTTGGGATGAATGTTAGTAGGAAAAAATGTAAACACAGCTGTGTGGAATATTTAGGAGATCCAGGGTCCTGAACCAACAAGTGTCATTATGCATCCTGGCCAGGACAAATTGTACTTTTTCCTTCTCATGGCAGCTTTCTCTTTAGCTAGTCTTTTTTTATTTTATTTTATTTTATTTTTTGCCTAGTCTTTTGTTCCATGTTTCCTCTTAGAAACACAGATTCATTTGGGTCAAGGTAAGCTGTACAGATTCCAAGACTGGAAGTCCAAAAACTGAAATTAAGGGCACATTTATGTGTCTTTACACAGGCTTTTTGATTAGCCAACATTTTATTTATTGAGAGTTGTACTTTAGTGGTTACACAGGACCCAAATAAAGATCTTTAAACATTCCCAGGTGTGGCTAACTACTTTATCAGCAGTGCCATATTTTGAGTGTATGAAAAGGATGAAATGAAGATACTGTGTATCTGAAAAGGAATTTTTGAAGATTGAATGAAATAATGCACGTGAAGAATCTAGCTCAACACTTGGCACACTGTGGGTGCTCAAAAAATGTTAGAACTTGTTATTGGCCTCACTTGGCTCTTCAACATAAGAGGACTCTATGAAGGCCACTCTAAGTATGTTCACACACAGTATTAGACCATGAGCTAACTGGTCCTCAAGTGCAGGAGTGGAGAGTATGCCTTTATAAACTTTTACAGTAATCTGCCAGAGTAATCTGGTGAATCTAATAATGAAAGTAATTTGGAACTTCTATTCTTGTAGATTTTGCTTTTTTATTTCATTTTCTAGTAATTCATCTTTTTTATGGTTTACAAAAATATGGTCTAAAGCAGGTTGCAAATTAAAAAAAATAAGCCTTGTCCTTTATCCCAGATAGTTTCACTAGCACTGTGCCATATGATCAGTGAGATACTCTTTCTAGCTCTCCATTTCTGTAATTCTGATAGGAGATCCCCTTATTCAGAGATCTATGAAATTTGCTTGCAGAAGATACAGATGTTTTAAGTGAAAATTGCTTCATGAAATTAAAAGTCCAAATACATACCCCTTAATATTTACCTTAATATTTATTTATATTGCCACCTGAATTAAAAAGAATATTATAGGAGCCCAAGGAAAAAAAAATGTGCCTGCATTGCCAACGATCAAATTGAACTTTCAATTTATTCATTAAAATCTAATGTATTTGGATTCAAAGATGTGTTTTTTAATGAAAAACAGCAGGAAACTACAAAATGATGGTGACTTGTGCTGTTACTTTGTATCTTCAGTTGTTTTTTTTGTCCAGTTGAAAAAAAAGTTGTTCGTTTCTCAGAATCACTTCCTACAGTTTAAATATCCTGCTGCGGCGTGGTCCAGTTAGACTAACTTTTAGTGGGCTTACTATGTACAGAATCTGTTTTATATTTGTGCCGTAGAGGAGAACAGAGACAAAATATTAGGTATTGCTTTCAGGAGACTTCTGATCTATCTGGTGACTAGGACCTGCCCATGAGAAAAGATGATTCATAATAGTTGACCACTTGTGAAAGGAGGAACATAAATGTCAGAGGAATTCAGAAAATGTAGGTGCCATTTCAAGAGGAATGGAGAGCCTCCTGAAGGGATGACTGTTTAGTGTCAGGAAGGACAGATAAGGGACACTGGGAAGAGAGTTTGTCATGTGCCAAGCTCCAGGGACAGCGAACATAAGTAAAACTATTTTGGCTGCTCCCAACTTGTTGGGGAGATGTTAAATGATTATATTGAAAATTCAGGATGAGGATAGGTGGTTGAAGGCTTTGGGTGTGAGGTCAAGAGTTTAAACGCCGTTCGATCCTATAAGTGATAGGGAGACACTAAAGACTTTTAAAATAGAAATGACAAACAGATACCTTTTGGGAGGTTGAATCTGTTGTTATGGTAAAGATAAATGGGACAGAGAGGTTGATTGAAAAAAAAAAGAGGTGACTTTTGCAGCAATTTAGGCAAAAAGTGATAAAAGCCTTTAGTTGGGGTGGTGATAGAGGCAGCATAAGGAAAGGTGGTGCACTGTACTTTCTGAAAGGAGACTTAATCAGTTTGGGGATGGGTTTTGGAAGAGAAATGGAATTAAGTGCTAGAGGTCATCCTTGAATTTTTACAGATGGAGAAGGGGTGGTGTGGAGAAATAATAGTGGTCCAATAGAAATAAGCAAGTCAAGTGGTTTTTGAGTTAGAGGAAATGGAGAGTAGAATTTAGATATATTTTTCAAGTTAGCAATAGGATATACATATAGAAATTAGAGACAATTGATGATATGGGTCTTTAACTCATGATTATTATCATTACAAAAGATACATATTTGGACTTACACAGGGGTAATACTCAAAGCCAAGCAAATGAGTTGCAAGAAGTAGAAAGAGAGAAGGGGTTAGAATATTGAATTTCAGGAGATAACAGATATTATGGTATAGTCTCTCAAAGATTGTCCTACAGGGTATTAATTAATCATACTAAAAATATAAATAAATGAAAGTGCTCTACAAATTTTCAGAGACAGTGAATAAAATACAATTAAATTAGTCTCTTTAGAGTACAATTTTTCTAAACCTTTTATATGCAAATCTGCATTGCATATCCCCAAAAGAGTTTATAGTTATCCAGCCTTCCCCAAACCTATTTAACCATGGAAAATAATCCAGATTTTGTGGGGCCAGAAGATTATACAATTGTGTAGATTCTATTTAAGAGAAAGAATACAAATTTAGATACGAAAGTGAATATATGTTCATAATGAGAAAATAAGTAAGAACACTTTACAAAATTACTGATATTAAAAAAATCCAGAAGTGTAATATATTTTTTATTAAGTGGCTGCCATGCCTCTATCATGTTTTTTTTCTCTTTTTGTGGCTCCGTAATCTTTGATTGTGCCTTCATGTTACCGTGCTTTTGTAATATCATTTTCTGTATTAAGACTAGAAAAGTAACTTAGTCTTTTTTTCTAGCTAAAAAAATAAGGAAGGCGATGGTCAACACGCTTATCAATAGTATACTGGTCTGATAAGACGTAGACTCTTTGTCATCTAGGTAGATTACTCAGATGGTTAAAAAACCTTTTGTGGCTTCTCACTAAGAGAAAACAAATAATCCAAGAAAACATTGTCATTTTAACAGAGTGAAAACCAAATTCTTGTTCTGCATGAAGATACATCTGGTAAGAGAATTATTAGCAATCTTATAGACTATAAAACCTTAGCCAACCTTAACCACAACCAATAAAATTCACTTCCAGCAAGACTTCTACAACTTTCTATTCCATCCATTTGTCCCTACACATTCCCGTTTCTCATTCTGCAACAATCAGTTATTTTACTTTAGAGGAAAAACTTTTCTCTTTTTCTTTAACAAAAATACTTCCTGCATACTTTGCGTATTTACATTTCCAAAAAAGATCTTGAAATCCATCTTCAAGCCAGCATCCTATAAAACATAATTCTTTTTTGTTGTTTTTTTTTTGCTTTTTGTGAAAAATAACATATATACAAAAAAGCAACAAATTTCCAACTGCATCACAGCAATTAGTTGTAGAACAGATTTCAGAGTTAGGTATGGGTTACAATTCCAGAATTTTAGTTTTTTACTTCTAGCTACTCTAAGATACCTACGGGTTTTAATACACCATTCTATGAGCATTAAACTCAACCATCTTGGATGCATCTTTCCCAGTTACCACCTTCCTTCCCTCTCCCCTCTAACTCCAGCCCCGTCACCCTTCATCCTTTCACCCTTTATCCTGCATCATTTTTCCGCATTGCATGTATCGCTTTCTGTATTGTGTTACATGTTTATTGTCTGTCTCTCCCAGTGAGGTGTAAGCTCTGTTGGGCAGGAGCTTTGACTAGGAAACATGGCTACATCTTCAGGGCCCATTACAGTGTCAAGTGCTCAAACAATTTTTTTTAATGATTAAAAAAATGAATTGATAAGAATTTCTTGATTTCTGGGGATATTGTATAATCTTTCATGTACATTTTCCCCCATGAAATTGATTTTTTAATTGTCTCTTCTAAAAAAATGATAGCAGTCTGAGCCAAACATCCTAACTGGACAGTGTTTATTTCATTTATAGATTCTGTTCTTAATTTTTAAAATCATATTATTGGTTCTAATATTATTAGAGATGCTTTACCTTTTCCTTCATTGATTGAATTAGTTTGGAAAGAAATATCTTAGCATTTAAAATGTTATGAGATGGCATTTGGATTTAATCATCATTCAAGTGAGAAAATTGTTTGAAAAAGCGTATTCTTATTTGGAGACTTAATTGTAAGTAAGGTATTATCGATAAATTCTTAGTCTGAAGAGGTGATATTTAATATTAGATGTGCATATTTCTGTAGCAGGTAATGCAAGCAACTTTTGGGGAATGGATATCATGCAGTAGCAATAGATGTTTAATGACTGAACTGTTTTATTGTGACTTATAATGATGCATAATTTTATAATTCCCTCTCATTTAAAAGGTATCTCTCATTTACTCTGCTCCTCTAAATCTCCTAAAATGGATAATTTATCCAAACCATAGAACGAGCATATGTCTGAAATTTGTCCCTCTCTTGTCATCATCTGCATACCTTTGTTTTTACCAGGGCTGAGTTTCTTTCAATAGAGTATTGCCGCAGTTGTCAAGAACTAGGATGTTATTATACACACTTTAATTGTTCATGGAAAAATGATCACAAAACAGATTGTGTAGTGTGAGTTTGTTGCCTCTACTGTTCATGTATACACCTAAAGAGGAATTGTAAGAATTGGAGAAGGGTAGGAAATAAACATTGAGTCTATTAGGAACCATGCTGTTTGTATAGTTATAGTCAGTGTTATCGCTATATTAATAAATACCTAAAATTCTTATGCTTTAAAATAATACCCACTGTGGGAACATTTTCTTCCTGTAGCATTTCACCCAATAAACAAAAGCAATAAATTTCTTGAGTTGAAACTGTTTGCACTCGGATTCAAAAAGCATTCTTGGTAATGTATGTAATGGTTAGAGAATTTTTTAGACTATATACCTTCAATTCCAGTTGCTTTCAAAATATTTTATCCTGAGATCCTAGTTATTCTTGGAATCTTTCTGAAAATTTTTATCTCCTTACCTTTGGGAATGGGGTCTAAAATACAAACAGACCGAACAGCCCCCAGTTGCTGACCACCACCTAGCCATGTTCAGAGCTTGGTAAAGTCATTGCGGTGAATTTTAGAGAACTGCAGGAAGGGGCTTGGGGCAGTGCTGTAGCCTGGAGGATCTGTGTCCTGGTTTCTGATGCCCATAAGACACCGCAACCAAACTGCCAATGGGTCTTTGTAGATCTTTTGAGACTTTCCTGGGCTTCCTATCTCAGCCCAGTCTCACTGTTTCTTTTTCTTTTTTTTTTTTTTTCCTTTTTTTTTCTAAGCTATGGCTTTTTTTTATTGTATAATATAACATATTTACAAAGCAAAGAAAGAAAAAAGCAATAATTGTCAGAGCACTCTTCAACACGTAGTTACAGGACAGATCACAGAGTTTGTCATGGACTACATACCATCCTCTCAGATTTTTCTTTCTAGCTGCCCTAAAATATAGGAGGTTAGAAGGAATAAATATATATTTTTTATCATCACAAGCAACTTTTTTTCTTTTTGTGAAAAATAATATATATACAAACAAGCAATAAATTCCAAAGCTCAGCACCACGATTAATTGTAGAATATACTTCAGAGTTTGGCATGGGGTTACAGTTCCACAATTTTAGGTTTTTGCTTCTAGCTGCTCTAAGATACTGGAGACTAAAAGAGATACCAGTTTAATGATCCAGCAATCATATTCATTTGTTAAATCCTGTCTTCTCTGTACAACTCCACCGTCAACTTTGATCTTTCTGTCCCTCTCTTTAGGGGTGTTTTGGGCTATGGCCATTCTAACTTTTTCATGTTGGAAGGGTCTGTCACAAATATGGGGTAGGGAGATGGAACTATCTGAAGTTCTGGAGAAGCAGGGCCCTCTATATTTCTGGACTTATCTGGATCAGGGACCCATCTGGAGATTGCAGGTTTCTGGAAAGTCACTCTAGTGTATGGAACCCTTGTGGAATCTTATGTTATTTCCCTAGGTGTTTTTTAGCATTGGCTCGAATGGTCCTGGTTGGAGTTTGGCAGATTATGATAGGGAGCAGCATCATAAGAGCAACCTACATTGTAGCCTCTTGACTCTGTTTGAACTCTCTCAGTCCCTGATACTTTGTTACACTCTTTTCCCGCTTTTGGTGAGGAAGGAATTGTTGATCCCATGGTGCCAGGACCAGCCTCATCCCTGGGAGTCATCTCCCATGCTGCCAGGGAGACTTTCACCCCTGGAAGTCATATCCCACGTAGGGGGAAGGGCAATGATTTCACTTGCAGTGTTTGGCTTAGAGAGACTGAGTTCACATCTGAGCAACAAAAGAGGTCCTCCAGAAGTAACTCTTAGGCATGCCTTTAGGTGGACTAAGCTTCTCTGCTACCTACGTCAACTTCACAAGAACAAGCCTCAAGATCGAAGGCTTGGCCTATTGATTTGGATGTACCTAAAGTTTGACATAGTATCAGGATTCCCTGATGATAAAGTTTAATAGTTCCATATTTTTTCTCCCATTCCTCGAGGGACTTTGCCAATACTTTTTTGATTATCTGCTTAAAGTACTCTAGGATGTATCCAGACATTACATTAAGCTATACAGGATTGCAGGGCCTCTTTCTTATTCTGGGCTCCCTGTACTTCAGTATTTCAAGTGAGCTATACAGATAGGTTGATTTAGATCATGTGCTACAGAAAATTTTGGTCCCAGACCAAGGAAACCTTTCTTCTTTTGGTCTCAAAGAGTATGTGCGGTTCTAAAATATAGACAATGTCTTCCTTACCCCTGTGTTCTGAATTACTTTAACCCCAACCTGATCAGCCTCATTCCTATCTACCAAATCCAGAAATAATAATTAGCACTCCCAACTAAATGTGTCTGCTATAAAAGCTTACAATTTAGGCCCCTGTTTTCTTATAAGCATTTTCTAAAGGAGACCATACCATAATTGTTCTTTCATTTCTGGCTTCTTTTGCCTCACCAAATGTCCCACATGTTCATTCACATCACTGCATGCCTCACGACTTCGTACCTTTTGTAGCAGCACAACATTCGATCATATGTATCCACCGTCGTTCACCTATTTCAGTCGGTGCATCCTTCAGCTCCCTGCATTCAGCAGGCATCATGTATAGTGCCCATAGTCCACAGTCCATCAGCACTCTCAATTTTGGATAATTTCATTGTTCCCAAGAGAAAGAAAACCAATAAACACACCCTCACCAAACAGGAAATCGAAACCTCCTCTTAGCTGTTATCCTTCCCCCATTATTTACCTCTGCTGATGCTATGGTACTGCTGATATTTCCATAGCATGCAATAGCAGTTTTCCTCCTCTACCCTGCACTTAAATACTCTTTGTACACTAATCATACCTTTGAAGTAGTTCTTGCAACAACTAATTTATATTTCTAGTGTTAATCAGTGGGATACATAGGTCTATACAACCCCTTTCAATCTTGTTCGTCTTCAATATGGTAATATTACTTACAGACCCACTAGACAACTGCCTTCACTTTTGTCTGTTTCCTTGCATTGGAGTTCAACCTCATTAGCTAACCGTTCACCCAGCTCTAACTTCTATGTATCTCTAAGTCCCATATATTCTGTTTTTATAAACCTCTGATTTTACCTTTACCATGGTCATAAAAATGGAATCTTACAGTATCTATCTTTCTGTGTCTGGCTTATTTCACTCGGCATTGTGTCCTCAGGGCTCATCCATCTTGTCATGTGCTTCAGGATGTCATTTTGTCTTACTGATGCATAATATTCCAACATATGTATATACCACATTTTGTTAATCCACTTGTTTGTTAATGGGCATTTGGTTTGTTTCCATCTTTTGGCGATTGTGCATAATGCTGCTGTGAACATCAGTGTGCAAATGTC
Source organism: Tamandua tetradactyla (assembly GCF_023851605.1). Classification (NCBI taxonomy): domain Eukaryota; kingdom Metazoa; phylum Chordata; class Mammalia; order Pilosa; family Myrmecophagidae; genus Tamandua; species Tamandua tetradactyla. The sequence goes on from NC_135334.1 coordinate 37,891,891, forward strand.
TGTTTGTGTCACTGCTTTCAGCTCTTCTGGATATACCAAGTAGTGCTATTGCTGGGTCATAGGGTTACTGTTTCACTCTTAAGTGAAAGTTTCACCCTTTGGTTGGTGCCTTCCCTGGACATTGTATGGACAGGATTCTGAAGAGTTCAGTGAGTATTTTCTTTTCTTTATTTAATAAATGAATGATTAAAAAACATTATAACTTTCAAAATCATAGTCCTACACATTCCCATGAAAATATTCCAGAATTCTCTCATATCCATTCATTCATTGATTTTTTTTTTTCAACCTGGGCTAGGTGTTAGGTATGTAATGGATAATACAGATATGTTTCCTTTAATTAAGTTAATAATGATGGTGATATTAATGCTAAGAATGACAATAACATTAATAATAATATTTTGTGGGGTACTTCGTACATGACAGGAGCTAGTATTAGAAATCTAATGTTAACTTAACGTTAGAAATCTGTTCTCTCACTGAATCCTCACAAACTCTTGACAATACTCTCATTTTATAGGTGAATGAACCCAGATCCAAAGAGGTTAGGGAACTTGCTAACGGTCATACTTCATCAACTTTGACTCCAGAGTCCCTTATGCTAACAGCAGCGAGTATTGTGATTAGGGGAAAAACAGGGTCTCACATTTTCTTCTGAAATCCACAGAACTTCATCTTTTGTATGGCACTTATGTTTTACCTTGACTCATGTATTGGTTTCTGTTGCTGCAGAATAAACTACCACGGCTTAGGAGCTTAAAGCAATGCAGATTTATTATCTCACAGTTTTCATGGCTCAGGAGTCTGCATACAGTTTAACGGGGTCCTCTGCTCAGATCACATCAGGGTGTCAACCGATGCTGTAATCTCACCTGAGGCTCAGGGTCCTTTTCCAGGCTCCCTGGTCGTTGGGAGAATTCAGTTCCTCGTGGTTGTAGGACTGAAGTCCGAAGTCCCCACCTGCTGTCTGCCTTCCCTGCCACAGCGGTCCTCTCCATAGCAGGGCAGTTTGCTTTTTCACCCATGAGAGAGTGCCCCTGCTGCTTATCTCTTGCCTTTGGACCCTCTTTTAAAAGGGTCAGCTATTTAGGTCCCTTTATGGGATAATCTCCACTTTGATGAACTCAAAGTCAACTATTAGGAATCTTAACTATGCATGAAAAGTCCTTTTACCTTTACCATATAACATAACCTAATCATCAGAGTTGTAACCCCTCGTCTTCACAGGTTCTACCTACATTCAGGGCAGAGAATTACACAAAGGCATGGATCCTTGGGGGTTCTGCTTAGAACTGTGGTGCCCACAATTTGTGAATGGCCTGAAAGTAACATACTTGTTTTACCCACTACATACAACAAAATGCCTTGCAGAGAATGAGCAGTCCATATTTGCTGAATGACTGAATGAGTATGGGATTTTTATCTTTTCAGTGCCAATTCTATCTCACTTATAGTCCTTATTGGCATAGAAATGTTATACATATATATGCAATTATGCCTATTTCCAGAAATACATCTCTGCCATCACTGTATGGAAGTTATGCTGGTGCAGAAGTAGTGATTTTGTCTTTGGAAAAAAAAAATGTGTTATGCTATAAACTTGGCTGTGTTTCTTGGTGGTATGCTAACATTCTTCAGAGATGGAAAATATAAGCATATGTTATCAATTAGTAGGTTCACAAGGAATTTTGCAAAAACTGTGCCAAAGTGCTGAAGAATTGGAATTACCTCATTTTATTTACAACTGAGCTGCAGGGAGGATTGAGATGACACAGTTTACTGAGGAACATTGTCACAACGCTTTTAAGTGCTCTATCAGTGATCTGCTTCTCAGTAAAAAAAGAATGTATGGTTTTAATGCAGGATTTAAAATCTCTGTGGTACAGGCTTAATTGCTTAAGCAAAAGTTTAATGCTACATCTAAAGTTACTCTTCCGTAAACCTTATACTATTTATTGTGTGCTTGATGATCACGTTTCAGGAATTTCTGACAACCACATATATCATCCTGCATTCCTTTTGTAGTCTTTTCTCAAATGTTTAAGTTCTTTTTCTAATTCATGGTAATGGTAATATCTAATTTACTTATAACAAACTTAGAAGTATATTTTTTCCTTAAAGAGGTATGAAGTCTTCTCAGGCAAAACCCAAGAAGAATTTCCAGAATCCTCTTTCATGGTAGTATTTTATTTCATCCGCTTTTCCTGTTCTTCTGCTTTATCTTCTTGGTTTATTTTCTTTTTGCCATTTTAGAAATTATGGTTTCGCACAGCTGCATTATATGAGCCGTCACCTCTGTACAGAATCCCACTGACTCCACACAGGGAAAATGGCAATTAAACCTGAATAAACATTAGGAAAATATGTAAATGTTCATAACCAGACAGTTTGGATAATTTGGGATTCAAACATCCATTCTTTTTGGCAGAAATAGTTTCATGTGGGTTCGAGCACTAACTAACCAAATGCTTTTCCTCTCTTTCTTTCTTTGGTTTGTTCTCAGCCCTGACCCCTTAGTCTAAGTAAAGTAACTTTATCCAGCAGGCATTTTATTAGGGCCCGTTAGCTCATGTAATTTGAGAAAACTAGTGGCTGACAAAACTGATCAGTGAATCAGAATGAGAACCAAAACTAATAGACATAATTTTAGCTCCCCCTCCTCCTAGCTTTAGCTGCATGTGGAGGAGCATAAGCTTCACATCAGAGACTTGGGCTTCAAATCAGAGTGAACAGACAGCTGTTAACTCTCTGTGATCTTGGGCAAATTACCATTTGGCTGATACGTTAACTTGTCCTATTAAATAATGATCGTAGAGCCACCGTTTTGGGGTTGTTGTGTGGGTCATAATGAGTAATAAGTGTAAAGCCTTTAACATAATGACCGACACACCATAAATTTTCATTTCAATCTTAACTATTATCACAATTACCTTTTGTCCTATATGAAACTGAAATATATGGGGAGCAGCAAAGGGAAACCCTAATTAGTGAAAAAAAATAAATGTTTTCCTCTGCAGTATTCCTGTAGATATATGTAAATTTGCATATGTTACCACGGTTTCAAGTAACAGACAGCTGTTTTACAAGGTACTTTTGAATAGTACTACCTGTTTCCAGTGATGCATAAAACTTAGATGGTTGGGGTGTATCTTTGGAGACGCTTCTGTATATATGTGTATGAAACAATTAATGGAATATTTCCACAATATTGATTAGAGTCTTTCATATATTTATAATATACATATATAGATATTATACACATACATATATGATTTTTCTGTTTTTCTGTTTTTACTTAGATATTTCAGGCATTGAGAAAGGACAAGAAGTCTGTTAAGGTGAAGGATTTAGATAGAAATGGATACTTACAGTTGGGTTTTAACAGAGCTACAGAGCAGATGCAGAAAAAAATAAAGTGGCTAGTTATATTCATAGAAATAAAAAATAACATTTATGTGATCCTCACAGTGTGTCTCAGCTGAGCATTCTACCTATTTAATTCATTTGATCTTCACAAAAAAATCATTGAGGAAGACACTATTAACATTGCCATTTCACAAATGAGGAAACTTAGGCGCAGAAAATATAAGTGACTTGTGTGTAGCCACACCACCAGTATATGGGAGGACAGGAACTGAAGCCTTATAATATGGCTCCCAGACCATTACCTGTTGCCAGTCTGCCATTTCAAGCACATGGATGCCAACTAACACCCTCCTCCAAAAAAAGTTCATATCGTATATTTCCAAATAACACTACCCTCAAACCCAAACATGCCCTGGACCTTCTGCTTTGTTGGTCCTGCTAATCACACAAGAACACACGGAAATGCGTGTAAAAGAAAACACAAGCCCCTGAGATGGCACAGTGTAAGCTGCAGCTCGCTCAGGCTCTTAGAAATACTTCCCCACGTTTCTTGTTTTGGGTTCACCCCAGTGGGGCATCTGTGTGTGACTGTCTGGAAAGTTTTGGCCTGCCAATGTCAGCGGGACACGGCTTCTCAGGATTCAAGTGGCCGAGGTGCCCAAGGAAGGAAACAGATGGATTAGTTCATCAAACCTTTTTTCTCAGGAGGGCACCCATGCAGCAGATTTTTGCATAGAAGCATATTATTTTCCATTAGTTGTGAGCATCTTTTTTTTTCCTTCTCATTCAAGTTGTGGTTCCAGAGGTATTCATGAGCTAGCGTGGCATCTAAAACCCACCAGTTAATATTTCATGATATAAAACAACTCATGGTTTTTAAAAAGTATATACGTGGGCCGCACATGAAGCATTGCCACATAGTGGTGACTGGATGGCCATTAAAGGCTGCAATGGCAAATAGTTATTTTTATAATATTGAAGATTTAATATGATTTGATTACATTTTCAAGATATTAAATAAAGCAATTTAAGGTATAGTTTTCAAGATAGGAAGATGAGCTCTATTCTGTTGAGCATTTTATTTAAATGACTTATAATTTTTAATATTTAGACATACTGTGCAGGACTCTCCATTTGAGCTCTTGATATAAGAAAAAAGATATTTAAATATCGAGATATCTGATGCAGTTTGAAATTTAGCAACAACATGATTTGCATACATTTTCAATTTTCGTTTCTGGTAATCTGTTTCTTTATGATGGCACTTGCAAGGAAAAAAACATTCCGAAAGAACGTTTGAGATCCTATCAAATCCAGATTTTGCCTCCTCTTCCTTATATGGTACCGCTACTTATTATTATTGTTTTTCAGGTTTGTGTAAGATAAGCAAGATCTCTTTCAGGAAGTCCATGAAGAACACAGGGTATCCTGTGCTTTCTCCTTCACGACTGCCTGGGTTCAAATTCTGCTCCAATGCTGACTGGCTGTGTACTGTTGCTGAAATTAGTTAGAACTCCCTGTGTCTTAATACGTTCTGTAAAAATAGAGATCCTTGTCGCATCTACTGTGTAGTGTTATTGTGAGGAATAACTTGGATAATATATACCAAGCACTCAGAAGCTGACTCCGAGAAAACACTCAGTAAATATTAGGCATTGTTATTTTACTTAATTTTCACTGTTTTCCTGCTCCTTTATTAAGAGAACATTTTTTTAAATCACTGAATTCATTTCACCTGCTTTCTCAAACATAAAACAAAGATCTTTGTCTTTTATAGGCTTTATAATTTTTGAGTGGCTTGCTCACTTCTATGGAAAATACTGCATTGTCCTTTTTTTTTTGTATTTGGAGAATAAAATTAAGAAAACAAGACATATCTTTCCCCTCCATATATATGATTTTCAGGCTTTTATACTGGTTGGAATTAGCAAAAACTTCTTATCAGAGCAGCTAAAAATGTAGATTAGGTGCAGGCACTGAGCCTTCTCTTCCTTCTCCTTACTTTTCTCTTATCTTCCTTGGAGAGCCGACGTTCCTTGGCAACTCAGAGAGACTCACATCCAGCAAGAAGGTGTGAGAATTGAACTGGGGTAGTCACCGTGTCTTATCTTTGCTAGTTCCCCGGGAAGTCCCTAATTTAGAACAGGTTATGTAGTAGGCACCTGGTAAATACTTTTATATTTGTTTATTACAAGTTCCCCCAAATTAAATGATCAAATAGCTTATTTTCTTGACTGATGCCAGTAGAAATTGTTAACATGTCGCAACAATGGTAGACATGCTTTCATGCGATGAACTATTTCTGAAGGCATTTAAGGGAAGACATTTGTTTTTCTAATGATTTTTTAGAGTGATTTTTAGACAGAAAGAAGGGATTTGGTGCTTTTGGAGAGGAAGGTTGCAATTTTCCTTCTAATGTGATACGTACAGTGTTGTAAGGGTCTGAAATTTGCTCCAGAATTCCTGCAGGCCCCAATCAAAGTTTGCTTTGTGCTTGAGAAAGGCAGAACTGTTGCATCGAAAGTAAGAGCAGGGCATTCAGACAGAGCTGGGTATGAGTCTAAGCATGTATGTTGCTCACCAGTTGGACACATCACTAAATCTCATTCTGCCTTAGTTTCTTCATTTGTAAAATGATGATAATAACAGTACTTTCTTCATAGAGTAGGGGTAGGAATTCACAAGAAAAATCTGTGAAAAGCACTAGGAACACTCATAGAACACAGTTAATCCTCTACAAATGTCAGTTTTATTGTTGAAATATTAAAGTGGTTTCTAAATGGCATTAGCATTGGTGAAGTATTTCTGAACTGAGTCTAACTATTTCCTGGGCACCTTAGATGTGCCAGGAATTGTTCTAGGTGTTTCATGTCCTTGTTCCAGCAACACTAATAGATAGGTGTTATATCCTTGTCAGCCTATAAGAACAGAATGATGCAAACTCTCAGTTTTGAGTTAGTATGAAATTGCTCATGTTTACTACATTTTAAAGGATTGGAAATGCCTGAATACGTGGCAAAGCAAGTTTCTTGAGTGAATACAGTTTTCTTTCTAACTGCTGTGGTATAAAAACTATTGATGTAATAACGCCCTAATAAATGTCTCAGTGCCTATAGAGTGGTAGAGATACATGGCCTGATGTGCTTACACACTTTATTTTGGGATCGTGTGAACAGCCTGGTTGAGTGTGTGGCTCTTGCTGAGGTCGAGGGCAAACCTCTTGACCTCATTTACTCTCCCTTTCAAGGGTAGAGGAGTGATGGTTTCCAGATGGACACTAGGACCTGACTAGTCGGAGAGCAAAACTATTTATCATGAATAGCTTAAGTCACTTAAGTCTACTTGTGACTATTCACTCCTTAACTATATAATTCACCTCCTTTAACCATCTGGTCACATCACAACTCCTTAGCACAGACTTGGGTTTTTCACCTTTTGAGAATGAACTTTAAACTATTGGAAAAAGTGTCCCATTGATATCTTCTTCTCAGTCTACATTCTACACCAGTCCCATGTTACAGGTGCTTGGCTATTACAGATGATAGCTTAAATTTTTGTTCAGGTTATTCAGTGTGGACCACTCATGAATGAGGCAAGTTAATCAGAGAACTCAAAAACCTCCCCAGAATGAGACACTTCTGATAGAGAAACTCTTTGAATGACTGTGATGTATTATGTATATTGAATGAAAGGACCTGTGTGTCTTGTCTGCGTCCTGTCTCCCTCCAAACTGAGTGTCTTGTGTTTAGTAGAGTCTAAAAAGTTTTATTGAATGAAGAAATCGGGTTTAGTGCTGTTAGTAACTTTACTTTGTCTTTTCTTTTTTTATATTTATCTGAGATGAAATTAAACATTAAATAAATACACCATGCACATCTCTTACTTTGCATTAACATTTGGCTTTAAATAACACAATAAATGTAGTGTTGTCCATTTGCTGTTTTTCCAGCATGCCTATTATTTTGACCACTGCCCAGATACTACCCTTGTTATGGTAGTTATAGATAAAAGGGCTTCTTTTGTTTTGTTTTGCAACCATATGGGCTTCTTTTTTGCAGGGCAAATGAAGCAGCTATTGGACCTTTGGATTCTTTAACAATTGCCTAGAGAAAATGTAAATTGTATTTCATTTGATAAACTACAATTAATATTTTAAGATTGAAGTTGTTGTCTTAAAGAGGTACATTTGCAGAAAATTGAACTGTAATAATAACAGGAGATTTAGAACTTAATGCCCGGTTCTCTGAGTGCCTAAGTAATTAATTCTCTTGGGAATATGTTTAGGCACAACTGCAGATTGTATTAATTTTTTCATGCCACTGAGGGAGTATTGAATGAGTTACTGTTTCAAAATATGGGCTGTGGAATAATCTGGCTCCAGAACTAATAGAGCTAACTCGCATTTTTATCTCCTCATATATCAGCGAGAGATTTCATTTCCAGCGTGAAATATATGAAAGAAATAATATGACACTAGAGTTTGTAGGATGCTTTCTTCTAAAGATTGTAGCTGTATATTTGATCTTTCTAAACATTAACAGTAATGGAAATTGCATGTGCAAGTATTCATTACAGTGATGATAAGCTTCTCTGCGGAGTGTGTTTTATAGACCAAATCTTAAAGGAAAATGGTGAGACTATTTCTTACATATCAAATGCACCTTGACAGCAAAAATTAAATCTTTCTCTCTTTCTCTTTTACCCTCCTCTCTCCCCTTTTCCTCTTATTCTCTTTTTTTTTTCTTTTTTGTCCCTGAGGCAGTCATTGACTATGTGATGGGAAACAGATATTACAATGGGAATTTTAGGTGTGGATGGCAGAGTCTTACAGTGACTGAAAGCAGCAACTTGTACATCTGTCTCCAGCCTCCTACTTACAGGGCCCAGATAAGGTTTGAAAGTATTTTTCAATAGAGTGGTTTTCAATAGATTTTTTAAAAAATTAAGTTACACATAATTCTTACTATTTAAAGTGCAATAGAAAGGATGAGCAGATTAAAAATAGAGGGAAGACATTTCCAGGTGGAGGAACCTTCCAGAAAGAAAATGATTAGGGAGGAGAGGGCTTGATGCATTTGAGGAACTGGAAGGAGAGCTGGTTGGTGTGCTGTGAGCTGGGAGAGGAGGGTTAGAGAACTAGCCTGGAGCCAGATCATGCAGAATTTTGTGCACATATTTAGGAATTTTAATTTTGTTCTCAATTTAATAGAAAGCCATAAAAGGACTTTTAAAAGGAAATTTTCGTGACCTGATTTATATCTTAAGAATATCACTTGGAAGCATCGATTGGAGGGGGAAAAGTGGATGGGGGAAACCAGCTAGAAGACTGGTGCATGTTTTTCCCATGTAAGAAAGGACGGTGTCGTGGACTGAAGCTTTGGCAGCACAGCTGGAGAAAAAAATATGAAAAAAAAAGGTTATTGTTATAGATAATAGAATAAAAAAGACTTGGAAAATAATTGAGAGTGGTGAGAGAGAGGGAAACCTCAAGATTCAAGATTGAATCCTAGATTTTTGTCCAGAGCTACTGGATAGATGATGTTGCCATTTCCTGAATGAGAAGAAGAGCTTTGAAGGGAAAAGTAAAGACTTTACTTTTGGAAAAGTTGAGTTTGAGTTGCTTACATCTCAGGCAGGGTTTTGGATATATAATTTTGGAGCTCAAAGGGATGTCAGACAACAAGTGTAAATTTTGGGATTTTTCTGCATAGAAACTGTATTGTATGGATGAGACAACCTCGGGTGACTCTATGCAGAAAGAAAAGAATGAAAACAGGATTGATTTCCAAGAAATTCTGATGTTTAGTGATGGGATAGAGGAGGAAGAGCCAGCAGTTGTTACTCTAAAAGGGTAGGCAGTAAGCCATGACAGGTTAGATGTCAGTCAAGAGGTTATGTTGATAGAGGATTCAGTAAAGAGATGCTTTCCAAATGGAGGTGGTTGCTAATGTGCTAAGTGATGCTGAGAGGGTTGGTAACTTCAGGAATCAAAACATGTCCAACTAGATCCAACAACATAAAGATCATTTAGTCTGTAAGATAAAAAGTGTTGGTGGAGTGGTGTGGGCTGAAGCAAGAATAGTGTGAGATAAAAAAATGAATGGAAAGTAAGAGAGTATAGAAAGAATATATGGACAATACTTTAAAGAATTGTTTTGTGTGTGAAAAGGAATGGAGAAACTGGGCAATAATTGACAGAGATCGTGAGAATAAAGAGGAATATTATTTTTTAATTTAAAGATGGGGTGTACTAGACCAGAGAGAAAGATGACAACCCAAAGAGCACATCCTTGCAAAAGGCAATTTAAAAATCAGCTTTAGAAGTATGTAGGGGGTTGGCCTTTGTTAGGAGAGAGGAGGAAGTTAGGTAGAGACCCATAATGTTGTGGAATTTGGTGACATACTTTGATGCAAGAGGTGGAGCCTCCTGGATTCTGTTTTCTCAATGAAGAGTGAATCAAAATCATTGGCTGGAAGTGATGAGTGTGGGAGAGGGTTTGAGAGGTTTGAGGGAAGAAAGAAGTTTACTAGGAGAATATTGTAAGAAGTGTGCCCACTGAAGAACCATCCAGAGAACCTCAGTATATAAAATTGAGAAAATAAGAGATGCTTTATTTGAAGAAGAGGGACAAGGAGTAGATTTTTGCCCTTTGGGGTCTTCTCCACACTGCTGGGCAGCCCCAGAGGGCTCCAAAGGCTCCAGAGCACTCCGTTTGAAAGCACATACACTAGGGCACATGTTTCTGGCTTCTCAACCGAGACTGAGTTCTCAGCTGCTGTGATGGTGTGTATGTATGTGTGTGTGTGTGTGTGTGTGTGTGCATTGTCCGTGAGCAAATCAACCCCTCCCAGGGTTGACCAATGTAATATAATTGATGTCTCTGAAATTTTATCACTAAAATTTATTATCTTAATTTTTTTCGTCTTGAAAGCATCCAGAATTCCCAGTGGAAAATCAGATTTTCATAGAAGAGCTACTAAGCTTGTAAAACACAAAATCATTTAGGTTTCAGCTAGCTGAAAGCAAGGACCTGGGAGAGCGGTGCACATGGTAGAGAGTGAGAGTCACTGAGGAAGCGAGTATGAAGAAAACCAAGGGAAACTGCACGTACTTTATCATTTTGTAGTAGATTGAACTTGCTTTTCCAAGGTTCAATTTGATGTCACATGAAAATGTTGGAGCTGGTATGTTCTTGGCCCACCTGTGGAGTGACTCTTCTTGGGTCAACCATAAAAATGTTAGAGGGAACAATGGGATAGGAAAAACTTTAAAGCCTCCAAAAGATTGTGCTCCATTTTTTTCCCCATCTAATCACTATTGATTTTCATTTTTAAATGTAATCCAGAGCATTTACTCCTATGTCAGGAAAACCAACAACATTGGTATACTTTTTTAAAAGTATGTGTCTCAAAACTATGAAAATCAGTAATTATTCATATGCTAGCATACTCTAAAAATATATGAAAGTTTCTCTCAGAAAGACCAGGATTAGTACTTAAAGAAAAACAGAAAACAAAAATGAATCAAAGTCTCTGTCTATTTTGCTAGCTTTGCACCTAGAGAGTAAGAATAGCGGATGGACTCTGGAGTGTTCTGCTGGGTGTGAATGTGAATATTTTCCTTTCCTCTTGTATAAAAACAGAATAATGCTACCTTTCTCATAGGTTGTTCTCATGATTCAATGGGTTATATACCCAAAACGCTTAGACTATTAGCAGTAGTCCTAAACCAGTTTTAGCATGTGACAAAGAGCCCGTCGGGAGGTAAATATAATGGAGTTGGAAAAAAAAAGCCTAGTTTTTGGAGTCAGATATCCAGAGGTTCAAATTCTGGTACTGATATATACTGTCTGCGTGATCCTAGGAATGTCACCTTGCTCTCTGAGCCTGGGCTTACTCATCCCTACTTTTTCTCTAAGCTTTAGTTTCTTCATCTTTAAACTATAAGCAGTCATCCTTAATTCATAGGGCCAGTGTGAAAGTTAGTGGGATAATGTTTAAAAATGCATACATGGAAAGGCATCATATATAAGGTTGTTTAACAGCTACGGAGAGAGCTTACATAATGTCAGCTTTTCCCGAATTGCCAGCCAGACTTGTTTCTGTCCTGGTAGATATGACTGTAGTTATTTCTGACAGCTTACTAAATCCCTGTGGTCTCTTCCATTTACAAATCCCTGAATATTAAATTATTTTCACCATGAGGTGTAGATTTTGGAACAAGTCAAGGTCAAGACTATGAAACCATTTGTTATATAATGGTCATTATATTTATTTGTTATATGAAGAGGGCAGGTTCTGTTCTAGGTATGTAAGACTGAACTTGTAAGTAGTGAGTTTTGACTTACTCCTCATTAAAGGGCATAGTCAGGGAATCTTTTCAGCAAGCTCCAAAACTTAGTCATTAAAGACAGCTTGTCAGCTTTCCCCCTGCAAGTACACAGAACACTTGCTAGAGTGAATAAAATGTGAATCAATTTTGGAATATATGCCCCGTAGGCTGTTAGCTCAGTCACCCTGGCCAAAGTGTTTCCTATGATAGTGGCTCCACTTTAGTGTTGCAGAAGTGACGAAGGTCTGAAATATGGAAATGTATTAAATGGAGGCGGCTTCACTTCCTTAGATACAAAATAGGGACCTTAAGGTATCTATTCCATGTAATAAAAGGAAGTGTTGCATGGTAGATTCCACAATATTAAGCCTACCTGGTTTAAGAAGGGATAAAAGAAATTATCAATCTAATATTAATTTTTAAAGATGTTCAACTGAAAAGCCATTCTGTAAATCTATTTCTATAATATGCTAATATAAATATAAGCAAGCATGGTTTTGGATAAAAAGTGTCAGAAACACTATTTTGATTTACAGTGCTCCTTTCTTGTCATGCTTAAGGCATCAGCTGTGTAAATCAAGCTATTTTAGCTGGCTTGGGGACCCTGGGGAATGGTTTATGAGTTCACTGTTAGACCTGGTGGTTTGCCTGAGGGGCTTCAGAGAGACTCGTTGCAGGCCAACTTACTACCTCGGTTTTAAAGCCATATTATAAACTGCGTAATGGAGGCCCAGCGGTTTCTGTGGCATCCGTGTGAACTGCCACTGGGAGGTGACCCAAGAGATGATAATGAGGCATATTCCAGGTGGAGTTGGTAGAAGGTGCTTTCTTAGGTGGTTGGCCTACCTCGGATGTGGGTTGCAAACAGCAAAAACACAGTCATTTACTTAATTTCACCGTCTCTCTCTCCATTTTAGGCAAATGTTTCTTGAAAAATGGCTTTCTTATAAAATAGTGCTTTGTACTTTTTTTTTTTAATGGCTGAATATTTGCCACAATGCCTTGTTCTGCTGTCCCTTGGCTTTTTTTATTTTTAGAGTAAGCAGGCAGAGAATTTATTGAGAACACATATAAGAGGACAGGTGGGCACTCTTGCAAAGACAGAGGTCAGGGAGGGATGTGAGAGACAGTAGGCAATGTGGGAGCGTTTACTTTTGGGAGGGAGGCGGGTGCATGGTCCGGGAATTGAACCCAGGTCTCTGGCATGTAAGGCGAGCATTCTACCACTGAACCACCTGTGTCTTTACTTTTAGAGATTAGCTTTACTTATTTCCCCTCCCCCATCCTTGCTCAAGCCTTTCTTTACCCTCCCTTCTCTCCAGGGCGGTGCCTGGTGGTAGATAGTACATTTGGATGGGTTGGTTGGATCTCCTCTTCTCCCTTAGAGGGTTCACTCGGGGGGAATGCTTTGGCTTCAGATGGGTTAGTTGTTGCCAAGAGTTTCCTGTAAGTGGGTAGCCCCCTGCACTTTGGCTTTAAACATTTACTGAGCACTAAAAGTGATCTCATCAATGCTGAATTCTGAGTTGGAAATTTTGTACACATTTAGAAGCCACAATGCCAGCTGTCAAAAGGAAAAGCTATTTCTGTAAGATTCATAGATTTTTATTGTTGTTGGTGATGTAATATGATTCAGGAAAGTGTTTTGAAGGGAAAGGAGAGGAAATATAATTAAGATTTCTAACTTTCTTTGAATCTTCCGCTACTGTCTTTCCAGGAAGAGATGATATACAAGTTAATCTTTCAAAAACTATATTATAGATTTGATCGATAGGGATATTAATAGTTTTCATTGTTGAATGATTGTTATTAACTTGCAGGGAAAAGGTGTTATGTTATTTTTTGGATCCGAGGCAGGTGGATTGGTGCTTAAGTCTCTTTGTATCAAGGGAGCAACAATTTCAATTGAATCTGTACAATTTGTACTTCCTTGCCGTACTATGATAAGTATGCTACTGATAAATTGTGTTAATTTAGTTATGGCAAATGGATTATGTGTCACATGTATCAAGAATGATTTTAATGTAAGGGAATCTTTTGATGAATTTTTTCAAAAGTGCATATAGCGTTTTCAAGTCTGGGGACAGCCTTTGCCTGGGCAGCCATAGACAAGCCTCAACCTTGTCAAGACCCATTTCCCTGTCTATACAGTGGAGATAGAACCTCCCACGAGGGCTGGTGAAACTCAATTGATGTAATTCTTGCAATAGGATTTGGTAAACTCTAAATTCTGATCTGATCTGATTAAAGTTCTACATTATTTAATTCTTATACTTGAATCCTGACTTTGTCTAAAGCTGTGATTTCCAAATCAAACCCACATACAAAGGACATAAACTCATGGACCTAGAAAACTTGAAATATTGTGGTCACCTGTTAATTGTTGCTTACCAGTGTTGCTTTTAATGAATCCAACTTTGTCAGCGCAGTACCTGACTCCTAGGGGTTCAACCTCTATGTGCCCCTCAGAGGAGAGAAGATAATCTTTTCATCCTTACTCCTTTTTCTTAATTCCAGTGGCCCCAAATCAAATGTACCTTTAATCCCCGATCCCCAAATGAACCCCAATGTGAACCCCTATTCAAATTGTTCCTATATTTCAGGGTTCCATTCCAAACCTTGTTTCTTCATGATATATTCTCTGATGACCCCAAAGTCCATTGACTGCTTCATGGTTGAAGCAGTCTTTGATGCACAGTTTGTCATTTATGGATTCATGTTTTGTTACCCTCTAATGAGCAGACTTGTCTTGTCTCGAATTTTAGCCAATGAGTTCACTGACGTTAGTGTCATAATTCTTTTGTTCCCCTTCTCGAGTTATCTTTCTTATAGTTCTTTTTCCCACTTCGATGCTTATGATTACTTGGGAAAGATAACAGACAGTTTCACTCTTAAACTTTTCTGGATGTAGACAGAAGAATTTGGGGTCAGTGAGTTTTAAATATGCTTACCCGGTGGAGAGAGTAATCTGGCTATTGTCATATCTCTTAGACTCGCTAATCATCAAGGCTGAGAGGGCTGACTTGTTTCTGGCCCAAGAACATATCTCTTTTTTCTGTAATTGTTCCCTGTGAACCCTTGCCAAAGCTGCCCGCTTTGTTGGAGTAGACTGCTTTCCCAAAGAGAAGGCGTCTGCTATTCAGGCACAGCTCCTCTCAAGTTGTAATATCCAGACAGGATGTCCAAACTCAAGAATTTTTTAAAACGTGGTATCCATTATATTTCACAAAATTTTTATGTAGTATGTCCACATAACCATACATTTCCCATTTATGTTGTGCTTGGTACATAGGTACTCAGTATGAAGAGATAAATTGAGTGCTTAGAAGCAAATTGTTGTTAAATAGTCAATAAATAAGTGAAATATTGAGCCCCATGGGGTGTGTATTATTTGGATAGTGTTCACCTTTGGAGACGTTTCAATCTAAGAATGAACAGATTAACTCATGATTGGTTATTTGACTGTAACCATGGGTGTGTTAAAGTGCCTGTATGTCTGTGTGTGTTTAACTGAAAATGTGCTGAGCACCCATTGCACAAGGGTTTGTTCTAGCTGCTGGTGGCACAAAGATAAACCAGACACGGACCCTACCAGCAGGAAGCTCATTATACTCACTCAACTCAATTAGCAAGATGTAATGAAAGCATAGAAAAAAAATGGATTCATTTTATGGCGGTCAAAGAAGGCTTCAGAAAGTATGGGAAGCTTCACTGCCCTGTAGATGGGAAACTAAGGTTTCATTGAGAAAGCTCCAAGTGCAAAAGGCCTTAGCATGTCTAGTGAATGGCGCTTTATCAAGTATGACTAGATCATGGAGTGGGTAAGAAACCACATCATGGAATATTTCAGTTCGTTCAGGCCTTCCTGCCAGTTCTTCCAAATGTAAGCTTTGTAGGCCTTCTTTTTAAAAAAATATTTTAAAATGTCTATGTATTTTTATTGAGAAATAAGAGGGAGGGGTAAAGGATATGGGATGTTTGGGATTTTCTTTTTTCTTTTAATTTTGTTTTCTGGAGTTATGCGAATGTAGATTTTCTTTTAACAGATAAATAATACCTGCCTGCTTGGGGCATAGTGCCAAAGCAGGAGCCAAACCTTTAAACGGGAGCAAAGTTTATTCATGTAGGGATAAAATATTTCAAAAGTTGTGAGTATCCTGAACCTATGAGAGTACTGAGTACTTATTTAGGGGGGGATAAGGAGGTGAGGAACAAATAATAATCCACCTGTGAGCAAATGGTGTGACTGGATTCTGTAGGATCATAATAAGATAATTTAGGAGTAAGTTTTCCTTTCTAAGACCACATGGCATATAAGATGAAGGAGAAAGGAGAACACTAAGAAGCTAAGATACATAGGTGACCCCTCTCTTCTGTCTGTCTCTCTGTTTGTCTCTCTTTTTCTTTCTCATTCTAAAGCAACTAAGGGATAAGCACAGCTTTATAAGCTACAGCCCACTAATTCTAATTCCGTGTTTATAATTTATTCTTTAAGGATTCAGATACTACTCCCATGACGTGGCATCTGCTATAAGAATGTTATTGGCACACAGGGACATTCTGTCTATTGCTGATATCGAGACATCTCTGCTAACATCTAACCATATACCTCAGCTTTCACTTCAATACGGTGATTTTGTTTACCTAGTATCTTTCCTTTAAGGAAATTGAGCAGGGTGGGTATCTGAAAAAAAGTGAGTATTATTAGAGTGTTTGAGTGATATGTTTACCTAAAGTTAATATCCTTTGGTCTGAACTCTGTGATATTGAGGCTCTGTTTATTTCTAACTCAGGTACCCACAATGTGGAGAGGAAAATTGAATCACTAAACGTTTGTGCAGTCATCGTTGTAAAACTTGATATAAAACTGCTTTTAAATTCTGTACTTAATTTTAGCCTGTATTTTAGACTACATTGGAATAGAAAACCGTAGTCCCTTGAATATAAGATGTTGTCAGTTGTAGGACACACCATCAATTTCATAGCAACTTTAGAAGATTAAAAAATAAAAATATATGCCCCGTTATCTTATTGTTTTTGCCGTATTCTCCATCAAGCCTTCTCCTCCTCCACGGTTCCTCCATTCTCCCTTGCTCAAGTACAAAAAATAAGAATTGTTCTTTCTGTACTCTCCCTTATCTGCTCCGTCAGCAAGGCTTGCGTCTGTATTTCCCAGAACTATAGTTTTGTCTCCATTGCCATCCTCTAGTCCAAGCTACCACAGGCTCTTGCCAGGCGTCCGAAGAGTATCGGCCTCCTGGTCAGAACCTCTGCTGCCTCGTGGGACTGCTTTGCTGTCTCCAGCCACCCCAGACATCCCCCTCCCGCACAGAAGACAGAGGAGTGATATTGCAAAAGGGAAACCAGATCAGGTCACTCCTGCTAAAAGCCCTGCAGTTTCTTCCTTTGTTCTTAAAAACCAGTCTCCTTCCCATCTGAGACCCTAACTCAGTGGTTCTCAAGTAGGATCCAGGAAACCCCGGGGGTGCAAGAGACCTTTTCAGGGGTCTGTGAGGTCAAACTTATTTTCATAATAATACTAAGATGTTATTTACTTTTTCTTCCTCATTCTCTCATGGGTGTAAAGAGCTTTCCAGAGGCTACACGGTATGCGATATCGCAGTGGATTGTGAGAAGCACAGTGAAAATCTGGCAGTCCTCTGCGGTGGCAGACATTAAATAGATTTTCAAGAATCTAAAGTAATGCCCCCCTTCTCAGTGGCTCTTTAGTTTAAGAAATTGTAGTTATGCTCTTAAAAATACGTTATTTTTGTTAGCATACTTTTTGCTAGTTTTAAACATGTAAATACATATTTATATATATATGCATACTTAAATATGCATAGATATATATATTAAATGTCTCAGCTTTAATTTCTAATTACGGTAAATGTTGGTAAAAGTTTACCTGTCTAAACCAAAGCTGCTTGGCACCCTCAAGAATTTTTAGAAGCGTAAAGAGGGTACAAATGTCCTTCAGTCGGTGAGTGTCGCGGGTGCGAGGGTAGTTCAGTGGTGGAATTCTTGCCTCCCATGTGGGTGACCCGGGCTTGGTTTCTGGTCCATACACTTCCCAAAAAATAAACAAACAAGCAAAACAAACCAAAAAATTTCAACAAATGATGCTGCAATAACTGGATTCTCACATGGAAAAATAATGAAATGTGACCCCGCCATACAGCATACAGAAAAAAAAAAAAAAAAAAGTCCTCAGTGGGTGAATAAATATACAAAAGCATTGCATCCATATCTGAATACTATCTAGCAATAAAAGCAAGTGAACTTTTGATAGATGCAGCAACTTATATGGATTTCAAGTGCATTATGCTTAGTGGAAAAAAATAAAGCCAATCTCCATTTAAGTACCATTCTCAAAGTGAGAAAATTATAATGAGGGTGAATACCACAGGGGTTGCCAGGAGTTAGATGAAGGTTGGAGAAGGGAATGACTGCTGAGGGGTAACACAGGAAAGTTTCTTTTTGGGTTTGGCAGAATTCTCTACCCTCATTGTAGCACAAATCAATACACATGATAAAACCTCATAGAAGTAGATATAAAAAAAAATGGGTGAAATCTGATTAAAGTCTGTATCTGAGTTAGTAGTGTTTTGCCAATGTCAGTTTCCTGGTTTTGGCAATTTATTATGGCTAGGTAAGGCATTATCTTTGGGGGAAGCTGGGTGAAAGGTACATAGGGACGCTTATTATTTTTGCAACTTGTGAATCACGAGGTATTTTAAAAGTATTAAAATTACATATGTGTATATACATACATGAACACACACACACACATATGGTATATGATTTAATTCAGTTTGGGGGGGGAAGAAGAATTTACAGAGTCCTGAGGACAGAATGTTAGAGAAACTTTGTCCTAAATTAATCTGTCAACTGCCTGCCTCTCAGAGCTTTCTCTCACTCTGCTTATTACATTTCACCTGCATTCCTGGACGCCTCTTCCGTCAGTATAATTCCCTCAGGACTTCATACCAGCTCTTTCCTCTTCTCAAGAATCATATCCCTGTATCTTTTCGAGGTTGACTCTGTGACTCTGTCCCATCATTCAGTCTGGACTAAGTGACATTTCCTTAGAGAGCACAAATATGAAGCAGCTTCTCAGCCATGCTCCGTGTTTCCACCACCTGACATTTCTTGTTTATGTATTTGTTTTTACCCATGAGCTTGGTTTATGAGCTCTTCACTATTCAATCACTGCAGAGCACTGTTCAGTCTTCACCCCTATTCCCCAGTGCATAGAGTAATGCCCACCAGATCGCAGAGACTGAAAACGTATTTGTTATAGTGAACACAGTAATCCAGTCATCTTCTGCTTCGCTATCACATCCAAGTTTGAAGCTAAGTTTGTTTTTCACTCAAAGTCTAAAGGGTTGGATGAATCAGTCTGCAGCTACTTGGCTGCTTTTCATAACTCGTGTGTGGCATCCTGACCTCATTAACACCTTCAGAATTGACACTGGGCTTCCGAAGGACACTGAAGAATTCTGAAGTTTTATCTGTTATTTCCTCTCTTGTAGACCAGGACCTGCAAACCCAAATGGCAGCAGGACCCAGGCAGTCAGTAGGAATGAGGGGACTTTTCAGGGTGTGGTATAGGAGAACACGACCAAAGTTACCACATGAAATTGATGATAATGGCCAAGAATCTGGAATTCTTATGCCATCTGTCAATTTGGATTATTCTCAGTTAATTCTAACTTTTAAAAAGACTTGTATAGGTGGAAAAACATGGTTCTGTGGATCAGATTCCGCGGGGGTCCCAATCATGGTGTCTGAGTTAAATCCATGGATTTTATTGTCTATGTTATAATGGAATTATATGTGCTTAAAACATAACACAAATACTTTTAAAAACAATCTGGAAATTTTTTATCAAAAAAATCTTGTTATTGAAATATCTTTTTTTGCATAAACTGTTCAGACCTACCCCTCCTCATTTTCAGGTTTGGGTGACTAATTCTGAGAGGTTGCCATTTTTAATGCTTTTAATGGCATTGTTTATTGTTTTTCTCTTCCCATGCTAGATTAGTAAGTTAACTGACACTATCATGTAATAATAAAATATTTGAATTTAAGTTATATAACGCCCCTAATGGAAATGCTTGAGCAGTTCTTGTGGAATGATATGTTCATGTAGCTAAATTCACACCTGTCTAGTCCATCTCAATGAGATCACAGCTCATACTCAGACCTGGTGTCAGATAACCTTCTTTTGATGTTGATGACAATACAATTCCCATCATAGGAAACATTAAACTTGGAGACAAGCTGCATCTTAAAATTGAGTCAATAGGGGGCAGGCCACAGTGGCTCAGCAGGCAGAGTTCTCACCTGGCATGCCGGAGACCCGGGTACGATTCCCGGTGCCTGCCCATGCAAAAAAAAGACAAATAAAAATTGAGTCAATAGGTAAATGCTAACTGAGCTACACTGAACTAGAAGACATTGAGCCGCTGTTGTTTGTACTAATCCCCAAGTGCTTCACCTTTACTTTAAATTTTCACCCAACAAGAGGTTAGCAATGTTACCTTCCCCCCATTACCCATGTATTGGCAGCCCGTAGATAGGAGCAGCATGAGGGCCTCTCATGATCCACTCTTATGGGTACATTTTTTTTTACGTCATAACTAGAACTCAAGTGTACCTGAACCTTCAGCTTCTTAAAATGAAGGCTCAACATCAAAATATTTTGTGCAGTAGAATAGAAGGGTATGTTCCTGGCTTCCGAGAAAGCCAGAATGAAAAGTAGTCTCCATTTTCTTATTATCATTGCTATGAAATTTAGCACTGCCAAAGAGCATGCAAACCTAGAAGTAGGATAGGCAGATTAAATAAATACAAATGCAGGACACCCAGACTAATTTGGATATCAGAATAACAATTAATTTTTAGTGCTTTACATTAGTACATATTTGCGATATTCTTATACTAAAAATCATTGGTTGTTTATCTGAAACTCAAATTTAACTGGACAGCCTGCATTTTATCTGGCAACACTACCCAGGGGCTATGAAGTGACCTTGTCAACATGCTCATTCTAATCAACACCGGAGAGACCAGCTTGCCTGAGAGGCAATATCAGTGAGTGTCTAAAGCCAGAATATTATGGTACATCTCCCTGCACTATCAGTGTTTTATTAGAAGTCTGAAAATTTGTTTTATGATTTTATGCTCTTCCAAGGTTTTGCCACATGCATGCTCTTATAATATCAACACCCTCAGATTGTCCTCGTTGGAACTGTTTGTACCATATTTAGTTTGGTTTATTCATTATTTTGAAAGCATAGAGAGTAAAAAACAAATTCCATGTAATTAGTAGTTGGAAAATTTGATACCTTTGTGTTATCAGGAAATCCTGTAGTATTAACACCAGCAGTAGAGTAAAAGTGATCAGGACTCAAGAAAAAGAAATGACAGAGGGTCTTCCATCGGTTGTGGAATATGCCATTTCTTAGAATGTCTTCGAAAACCTTCATGGAAGATTTTTAAATATTTGCGTGTATTATATATCAGATGCTTTAAACTATCTATTGAAAATATTGCTCCCACACGATTTTAGGTTTTCCCCACATATGACCAGATTAAATATTTCATTTACAAGCCAGCAGCTATGATTTGTTCCAGTTCTTTCTGTAGTTAGTTAAAAATTGACCAGATACTATTATTTTTAATAATTTTGTAACATTCTTCATGTTAAATTTTAAAAGTCATGAATTTAAGTTTTATTTTCTTCCAGCAACGTAAATATCAAACCAGAATGCTGTAAAAATAATACATTATGTGGGCAACTTACGTAACATGAAATAGCAAGGACGAATCTCACAGAAGGAGGATCCTTCCTCAATTTCAAATTATGATGGTGGCCTTACTTCTACTACAAATAATAAACTGGTAGTAACAGATGATAGGATGTCCTTAAACACATATTCGATATGTTTTAATTAACTGTTTTGATGCAAATAAGCTTAAACCCAAGTGTTCTGTATGAAACCCTGAACTTTAAAATGGATAAACCAAAAATCCAAGCATGCAGACATAAGTCACTTGAATTTTTTCAACTAAAAGAAAAAAATTGTTTATAATCTATGTGGTGGAAAATATAACCAGACCCAGAAAATAATCCTTGCCTTGGAACTTCTGGCAAGGCCAATTTTAGAATGACCTTTAAAAGAGAGGTTCATACCATTGGAGGAGATTCGATGAAACCTAGCCAAGGACAAGGATGAAACTTTTCTTAATCAAAAAGAGGTAGTCACTTTTTGTTCTTAAGAAATATAAATGGAAGTATTAAGTTTTCAAGGAGCATGATGTGTGCAGCCTACTCTTAGAAGCTTAGAAAATGGTTGGGTGGGTAGACAGAGATGGATGGATAGATAGATAGACAGACAAACATGACAAAATGTTAACAACTGGTTAATCTGGAAAGGCACTTTTGCAGATTTCTATATTAGTTTTCTATTATTTTTGCAACTGCCTATAAGTTTGATATTATTTCAAAATAAATACTAAAAAAAAAGAGGTGGCCACTCAGGAAGGAAGATACCCTTATCAAATATCAACAGAGAATGTATGATGAAAAACTCGTTGAGAGCTTGAGTTCTTGCCCAACCATCTATATGATATTGGGATGCTCAAGTTAACATTTTATTGGACTTTGTTCAATAATATATGACACCAGTAAAGATATATTATCTGATTGACAAGCAAGCCAGCAACACAGAAAATGTTTGGCAGTAACTGACTGATCTAGTATAAGCAAAACTTTGGGAGCTCAATAGACTGCATCAAGGCTAAATCTATTAAGAATTACCCATTTATGTCCTTTGGCTAATTGTTTCCAGTGGGTGCTAAAAAGTTATTTTATAAAACAGAGTACTTTGAATACCCATGATTTTAGACAAATTTCTGGTGAATTTCAAGATGAATTTAAAATTTATTCTGAGAACACGTGTTGAGATGAGAAAGGTGGCTAAAATGCTGAAACTTGGAATTGAATTGTGATTTTCTTTGAAGGGGACTATATAGAATATCAATGCAAAAGGCAAAGACCTAGCTAACTGCTTGATCACACTGTTCTCATGAGCTTGGTTTATTTTACAGATTTCAAAATGTATCTGTATCAGCAACTACAGTTGCAAAACTAAACAATTTTTTACAGTTCTTATCAATATCACTACAATTATAGAACGGTATTTTGTAGTTTGATGAAGTGACTTGATCACAGAGACATTTTATACTTTGTGGCTCTTTTTAAATTTGAATTGGATAGAAATGATAGCTTTCCTGATGTAAGAAAAATCATTTTGGGAACTTATTATTCCAAGATATTAAAAAAACAAACCAAATAGTGATTCAGAGATTAAACTCTCACATAGAACAAGCATCTTCACTTCTTACCAAGAAGATTAACTCAATTAATTTTCTCTCAACAGTAGCTTAAAAACATTGTTCCATCCCTTATTGTTAGGATTATGCACACTTCTTTTCTGATATTGCCTTAGCATTGTTCATAAAGAAGTAAAAAATAATTTGTCACTGGTTTCCACTTGTGTATTCGTTATCTCTTGCACATACCAGAATATCCCCAAACTTAGTGACTTAAAGAAAAAAACTGTAAACAGGTATTGGCTCCCAGTTTCTATAAGTCAGGATTTTGGGAGTAGTTTAGCTGGGCAGTTGTGACTGGTTCTTTTATGAAGTTGCAATCAAGATGTCAGTTGGGCTGCAGTCATCTGCACACTTGCCTTAGGCTGAAGGATCTGCTTCCACAGTGGCTTCATTCACATAGCTGGCAAGTTGTTAATGGTTACTGACTAGAAGCCTCACTTTTTTCTCAAGTGGGGCTTTACACAGGGCTTCTTGAGTGTCCTCACGACATGGCAGCTGGCTTCTCCCAGAATGAGCAATCCAAAAAGTCAATGTCTTCTGTGACATTCTCAGAAGTCATGCACTGTCACTTCCTCAATAGCCTGTTGGTCATACAGGCCCCTCCTATTCAATGTGTGAGGGTGCCGTACAAGAGGAATAAGCAAGGATCATGGGGGCACAGGTCATTGTGGAAGGTGGCTATCACAACATGTCAGAGTATATTCATGAAATATTGCGATACCAATATGTACACAGAACTTTTCCCGTGTGCTGAAATGATGTGTAGTGTGAAAGTCAACTTTTTAATTCAGCCCAATTCCCAGGCATTTTAGACTCAAGGCAAATATAGATTACATATTAACTAACATGATGTAAAAATTTGTTTGCTTTCCTGAAGGTGTTTTAAGCCAAATTTTTACTAGCAAGACCCCATTGATTAATACCAAGTCAAATTCAAATTATAAATTACATTTACTGGAGACAAAAACATAATTTGTCAGGCTACCAAAGACCATACCTAGATACTTTCCTCTATCTTTAACGATTCTTTGCCAGGAAAGGTTGAAAAACAGTTTAAGTTGGAAAATCAACTCCTTTAGAAGATTTAGCTGCATAAATAATTCTAAACAGTCAACGTTAAACAAATACAAAGCCTGATGATTCTTTGTTGGTGCCTAAATTTTGAACCTGTTCCCCGTAAATCCTCAGACTTTTCTGCCTTTCTGTCTAGCCCATGTTTTCTCATCTACTTGAGATTACTCACTTCTACATATGCTTAAATACATCCATATTTCAAAACCAAGATTAACAGTTTTATTTTCCACAGAGCCTTTGCATATAGCCTCCATAGCCTTCTCTTGTGAATTCCTGTGCACCATGGGGTGAGTGCTTTGGAATGGCTGGGGAAGAGGGTTGGCGGTATTATAGATGCAACAGTTCTCTTGTCTGAAACTCCTCCCGTGGCATTTGCTCTGCTTCTTTCATGTCAGTTACCACTCCCCCTCTTATGACCACGCAACAACATATTAGAGGCTCAGTGATGAATTGTTGGACGAATGTGATGAAATAAATTTGTACTTGCCAAATAACTTACTCCTGATTGTTATCTTGCTGTGCTAAGCTCTCATGATAGGAAAGCCAGGCATTTGATGCTCATGTTATTCTATATTCTCTTTGAGGGAAGAGAAAACTTAACAAACCAAAACGCTCAACTCTGCAATTTGTCGTTCATCGAGCTTAGGTTTTTTGTTTGCTTGTTTGTTTTTGTTTTGGCACAAGCAGGCTCCAGAAATCGAACCTGGGTCTCTGGCATGGCAGGTGAGAATTCTGTCACTGAACCACCATTGCGCTGCCCTGTAATTGGTTTTAAGACATTGAAAATGTGTTACCTTGTTTCTTCATTCTCATATAATCCTCAGATTATTGCTTTCATTGACATAAATATTAGTCATACCTTTTTGCTTATCATGAAGAAAGAACATCAGTGATCACTTTCTCAGCTATTTCCTGTAGTTTGTACAACTTCTACCACTCATTTAATGGATGGATCACTTACTGCCTTGCATAATTCTTGGTTTCCTAATTAAACAATCAGATACTGTAAGACAAGATTATTGTAGCACCAAATATGGTACTTTTGTTGTTTAATCATATTGCGCAAATTATTGAACTACCAAAATAATTTGTTTATGTTAGAGGCTTGCTTTTCTTTTGTTTAAGTAGCTTCACTCAAACCAGCCTTCCTCAGTCCTTTCCTTGCTCCCTTTCTTTCTTTCTTTCTTTCTTTCTTTGGTCCTTTGTATTTAAAGTGAACAATAATTGAGGGTCATGTTTGCATTTAAGCCTTGTTGGCATATAACTTCCTTCAGTTTTAAAAATCTTTTTGTTTTTCCCACTAGTCTGTAAGCGTCTTTTAAGACGAGCATTGTACCTAGTTCAATATTATATTCCTGATATCTAATACCATATCTGAATAGAACAAGTCTTAAGAAATATTTAAATGAATGCGTTAGATGACTCATATAATAATTGAATTACTGAATGAAATTCATGGTTTTAAAATATTTGACTTTCTGGTCATATTCAGCTCTGTTGTGGTTGGTATTACTTGAGCATAAACGCTGAGAATTCCTTTACTGACTTAAATATCATTTATTTCCTATTGATAAGTGCATATGTCATAACCTATTCCCAAGGACTGTACTGTTAAAAGACAAAAGAAATTATGAATTGAAGCCTTTGAAAATACTGCTTCAGCGCAGGAACTTGGGCAGTGCTAACCAAGGATTTGAGTGATTTAGGCATTAAAAACCTTTTTTCTTCTCTCTGAAGAGAACACCTGTGTCAAACCTCTTTTCACTTCATTTAGTCTGAGTTTCTTTGTAATTAGTGAGGAAGTCCAAAGAATAACTCATAGGATTTTTTAGCCACATTCGTATTCCCAACTAATAATACTGTCAGTACAATTATCTTTTAATTCAAAGAGTATGACATATACTTAAGGGCATGTACAAAACATAAATTTATAGTGGTTCATGGCTGTGCTCAGAAATGGGTTTATGGTATGAATGAATGCCATTAAATCATCTTTTCCGCTTTCTTCCTACCCTTGTGACTTCTAATTCATTCATGAATGTAGTCGTATATCTGTACTTACGCAGAGATTGATTTTTTTCAGGTTACAATTACTCTATCATTATTCTTGTGTTGGGAAAGCTAGAAAAAGCATTGGTGAAGAGAATTGTCCATACAGATTGCAAGTAGTGTTTAGCCTAGAATTAGCATATCAATTCAAGTTCTTCAGGATACCACCCTGATAGTTTTAGGAGAAGGATGGAGTGGGGGAAAAGGCTCATTGCAATTCCATAGGTCTTAACTTGAGTTAACACTGATGCCTACACATTGTGCTGAGGTGATTAAGAATAGAAAAAAAAACTAAAGCAGACTTCTCCCTTTCACTTGCCTGGGTGATGGAGTCTGAATTATTCAGCCAAGAGGCCTGCATTGATTTGAATTAACTGGATGAGGTTTATTTTTGTTTTTTATTTCCTTTCATATTTTCAGAGCTGTACTTGATATTGTCAGAATTGGGAAAATTTAAATTGTGGTGTCTTCTAAAATGAAAACAGCAATTTAGCCATTATTTTTTAGTAATATTCAACATTTCAAAATATTAAGTAGAACGTAAGGAGCATCACATGAAAAACATCACATTTCTTAACCCCCACCGCATTCCTAGGTACAAGCTTTAAGTTCAATAGGCCTAGAAAAGTTATATTTTACATTTTTTTTAGGAAACATATATAAAGTATCTTAAGTGAGCAAGTAATGACTTGCCATTATATTTCTGCCCTCATTGGCAAACATTTAATATCTAAACATTAAATACTTAATCTCTGGGAATAATTACTTTAAAGGCTGAATTTTTTTTGCATGTGAAAATAATATTAAAATGAAATAATATATTGATAGAGCACTTCCAAATTCAACATGAATTACATACATTAACACATGCAAAAGCATGTGAGTTCAGTTTATTGGACTTTCAAGTTCTGATAAACTAAACTGCTTGGAATACTTAATAAATTACCCAGAAAAATAGAAAATGAGAAGTAGATGTTTTCAAAGTAGAAAGTAATAGACTAAAGAGAGAGCAGCCAGTACAGTTTGAGAGATTGGCAGCTGACTGCACTAAAATGCTAAAGCCATAAATGGGTGGAGCCTCTTCACCATGTGTGTGGGCAGCAACTGGGAGAGAATGAGAGATGGTGGCCAAAGTGCTCTAATTAAAAATTAAATCCCTTTGAAGTTGGGCTGTTTCCTTCTGTGCATAGTAGGCTAAGCCGTGAAGCTAGAGCAGTACAGCCAGCCATCTCTTACGTCAGTGGTCCAGCAGCACACGCAGTAGAAATAAATTACCTTTGCAATCTACTGTACCTGGTTTTGTTTCTGATTATAACTCTGCAAACTTTGGAAGTTCTTTAAACATGTTGAATCTTAGTATCTTCGTTTGTAAAATGATATTTACGTACATGAAAGTTATTGTGAGGATGAGAAGGATATTGTTAAATTTTGAAATGCTTCCTGAGGTATCTCCCTTTCTGGAAAGGTTTGTTTTTTTCTTTTACCTCCAATGTAGTATTACCCCAGAGAAGGTGTTTTAGTTAGTAAGCTGTCAGAATGCAATATAACGGAAATGCAATGACTTTTAAAAAGGGAAATTTATTAAGTTTCAAGTTTACAGTTCTAACTCTGTGAAAATGTCCAAATTAAGGCACCAACAAGAGGGTATCTTCACTCAAGAAAGGCCAATGAAGTTTGGGGTTTCTCTCTCAGCTGGAAGGGCACATGAGAATCTTGGCTAGCTTTCTCTCCCAGATTCTTGTTTCATGAAGCTCTCCAGGGGCATTTTCCTTCTTCATTTCCAAAGGTCTCTGGCTGCGGCTGCATTGGCTCTGTTGGTTCTGGTGGCTCTAAACCTTTTTCCAAAATGGTCCCCTCTTAAAGCGCTCAAGTAAGCAACCCCACCTTGAAGGAGTGGCGGTACGTCTCCATGGAAAGCAACTAATCAAAAGTTACCGCCCACAGTTGGGTGGGTTACATCTCCATGGAAAGAATCTAAAAGCTCCCACGCAGCAATTTTAAATGAGGATTAAAGAACTTGGCTTTTCTGAGGTACACAACAGATTCAAACTGGCACAGAAAGGAAGAGAAAATATGAGTGAACCCTTTTAATACATAAGGGGGACGTCTTTCTGAGTCCGGGAGAGGGGGAGAAAGTGATGGCATAAGGGAGTAAGATAGAAGAGGGAGAGGGAAACATTGGATTAGCTTGCAGTAGAGAAGAAAGAGTCTGAGAACTTCATTATCAGTGGTTGGTTTCCTGGAGCACAATGCTGGTGAAGTGTGTAAGCCTTGTAGAGAGTCCCTGTCCAACGTGTTTTGAAAGCAGTAGGGAAGCGCCAATGGAAGAACTGTTTGAGTTAATGCTGCTGGTTGTCATGGTGCACACGTGACGGGCAGTTGATGCAGAAGCACGTCAAGAATGACGCAGTCCCCAACCCACCCCTCTGGCCATAGCACCGTGGAGGTGGGTCTGACAAGTATGGGCTGATGGTCACAAGAGGAGTACACTGAAGGTGAAGTACACAAGAGACAGCGTTAACAAAGTCCACAGCAGCCAATACAAAGCTACCTTAAAAGCCTGAGGGGACCAATGGCCTCACCAACATTTTTCCTGAATGACAGTAGCCCATGCTCAGAGACAGAGGGCAGGGGCCATGCCACGAGCACCCAGAGGGCTGCATGGGGTTCCAAGTACAGATCCAACCCCAGCTCCACTTCCATGGCTTTTACGTGGAGGCCCATAGATTTTCTTCTTCACAAAGATGCCATTTTGAAGAAGTGAAAGGGTGGAAAAAGCATTGCCCAGGGATAAGACTTTAGACTTTGAACTAATTGAATATTTGTCTATATTAGATTGATTAGAACAAAATGAGACTCTTGCTGGAAGCAGTAAAATACATGTAACTATTATGATAAATTTTTTCCCCACTGTCCTTTCATATGGGAGATCATGAGGAAATCTGGATCAATTACATAGAAGTAAAAACCTACAATGTTTTATATGACTAAGTGTACTGGAAGTAAAGTATTTTTCTTCTATACAATTCTAATGCCAGCACTCTTTTGGATTTCTACACTTGGATGTCCCGCAGGCACATTAAAAAAGAAACCATGCATTTAATATTGAACTCATTATCTCACTTTTCCTTTCTCCACATCCTCATCTTGGGTGGTATATTCTCTTTTTTAGGGGGTGGGGGTGACCCCAGCAGTTGCCCAAGCCAGGAGTTTTT
Organism: Tamandua tetradactyla; assembly: GCF_023851605.1. Lineage (NCBI taxonomy): Eukaryota > Metazoa > Chordata > Mammalia > Pilosa > Myrmecophagidae > Tamandua > Tamandua tetradactyla. The sequence continues at coordinate 37,921,333 of NC_135334.1, forward strand.
CTATGTTTTTACCTCCTGAATCTGTCTCTCTCTTTTGGAATTGACCCTGTCCCCACTTACACTGCCTGAATCCCCTCCTCATCTCTCACCTGGTTGACCTCAGTACCTTATGCTTGGCCTCCCTGCCTTCACGCTTGACACAAGTAATCCATTCTCAGCATAGATGCATCATTCTTGTTTAATAAATGTAGATTTTCCCTTTAATTTTCTCTTCTTTAAAAATCCTTTGACACCTAGGGGCCCTAGACCAGTTAAGTCCTGAAACCTAGAGGGCCCAGCCTCTCCAGAATGTCAGATAGTTCCATCTCCCTACCCCATATTAGTGACAGCCCTTCCAACATGAAAAAGTTAGAATGGCTGTAGCCCAAATACCCTTAAAGAGAGGGATGAAAAGATCAAAGGTGATGGTGGAGTTATGCAGAGACGATAAGATTTAACAAATGAATATGATTGGTGATTCATTAAATTGATATCTCTTTATCCAGTATCTTAGAGTAGCTCAAAGCAAAAACCTAAAATTGTGAAATGGTAACCCAGGTGAATCTCTGAAATATATTCTACGACTAATTGTAGTGCTGTGCATTGAGATTTCTTGCTTTTTTGTGTGCATGTTATTTTTTCACAAAAAAAGAAAAAAAAATCAATTGTGATGATAAAAATTATTTAAATCTTCTAGCGTCCTATATTCTGGAGCAGCTAGAAGGAAAAATCTGAGAGGATTGCATGGTAGCCCATGACGAACTCTGGAATCTGCCCTGTAAATTCTTATTGAAGAGTGCTTTGAAAACCATTGCCTTTTTATTTCTGTGCTTTGTATATATGTTATACTATACAATAAAAAAAGTTTTTAAAAAATCCTTCTACAACTACCCGTTGCCTAGAGAATGTAATCCAAATTCCTTAAGTGCTACAGCAGGTATTTCAGAGCAGGTGCACCAGAGTATCTGGGTGTGAGTGCCAGTGATTTATATTTATCCAAAGTTCCCTTAGAAATTCTAGTATGACACAGGGTTAAGAGAAACTGATCTAGATAATCCAGAGCAAGATTATATCATTCTTTTATAAAAGATGAGTCTGAATTGAAAACACAGAATTCAAAAATTCTCATATAGAACTTGCACACACCATGTATTTCTCATGGGAAACATTTGAAGGTTTGTAAGCTGAGGAGTGGTGTGATCATGTTAAAATAGTATTAATAAAATAACTCTTGGTGTAGTTTCAATGGTGGATGCATAGAGCACTGTGCTATTAGAAGGAAGTCCTATTAAGAGGCTTCTGCAGTAATTTAGGTGCCAAATACTACTGCTATAATGGTAAAGTGTAGAGAAATCCTTGTGAAGCTAGTCCAGGAGAAGAAAGGGAGAATCGTACTGCATGTTAGTGGCCATGGGAGAAACACATATAATGGCAGCACAATCTAGGGACAAAGGCGATGGACAGCTCTGCTTGGGGTATCTGCCAGCGATTTTAAAGTAAGGACTGTTTTCCTGTCACAAAAGCACAATTTCATATTAGATGATGGCTGGGAAGAAAGAGAATGTGTTCTATGAACTTGGTGCAAAAAAATAAAAAATAAAAAACTCTAGAAAGTTCAAATGGTGTATTCAAGTAGTGAATTTTGTCAAAGGCTTCTGTTTATAAAGCCATATACAATTGACTGTTCATTAGAACGAGTTTTCAAATTAATCAGTATACTTCTCCCCATTATTTCTGCATGTAAAAGAAATGTCTGATATATATGGACTCTTAAAAGAGCATATTTCAGGTCCTCACATTTTCATCATATCACATTACAAAAAAGATGACCCTGTTCATTAAGAGAAAGTTAGAAGACAGTTATTTTATTTAGTTTTTATAACATTGCAATAAGAATGTATTAAACCACCACACACACACAAAAACTAGGAGTTTAACAATAACTTCCCACCCACCTGCTTACTTCAGCCCAGCAAAGTCCTGAACCTGGTGGGTCATCATTGCCTTGCTTTTCTTTTGATACGATTTTGTTTATGTAAAACAGGTATCATGTTGTGGGTGGTGTTTCAGGACTTACTGTCCTTTAACATAATGACATTTTGCTAAAGATTCTTCTCTATTGTTGCTTATCGCTATGGTTCTTTGCTATTGACACCTGTAAATACACTTCTAATCTTGCTTGGTTAGTTGTGTGTACCCGAAACAGCACCATACTGCTTCATAATGAGCCTTCATCAGCTCTTTTGCAGAAATATTTTTGGTTCTTTTCTCATATTTAAATTTTATATTCATATTTCCATTATAAAAAAAAAACTCATTTGGAAATGGCATAGCATTTCAGAGATCTTGGCAGCAGGAAAAGTTTAAAATTTCCTTCCCTGATGGAAAGTTTAGGCAGTCCATTGCCACAATAATATTGTAAAACAAACTGTCTCAACACAGCAATTTTTTATTATTTTCACAAGTTCATGAGTTGGCTGAATGGCTCTGCTTATCTGGGCTGGCCTTGAGTATTCTCAGCTGATATCTTCTGTCAGTCAGGAGTTAGGTGTCTGTGTGATCAGCGATGGATTGCCTGGGGTTGTGGTTCTTGGGCGGACTCAGCTGGGACCACTGGGCTCATCGTTCAGCCTTCTAGCCCAGGCTTGTTCTCATGGGGTCCATAAGGGGAAATGGAAATGCACAGGCGCTTTTTTGCTCCTCTGGCTTTTTCAAGTTTACTGCTGTCCATTGGCAAAAGAGTCACTGGGGATGGAGGTGCTAACATAAGGTGTGCATTCAGAGAAATATAAAAATAAAATGGAGTGACTAGTGCACTCTACCACACATTTTCATCAAGTATTAATTCTCATTTACATTATGAATGTGGCATTTCGAAACCTAATTTCCCAAGGGTTTTGGAGGAAGTATTATATTGTGATGCAGTCCAACAAATTTGACTCAGACCAGCAAAAAGAGAATAAGATGTAGTATCCAGTGATGTACCTGCAGACTAGCCATTAGGATCAGTGAGGTTTTTATTTATTTAGAACGCCTTACAGATAATAGTACATAATTATCAGTGTGATTCCAACCAAAGCTATTTGAACATTTATGTACCAATTCTTATCGTATCATTGACCAAAGAATCCAAAAGGAAAACCCAGTGTAGATTGGATGCTCTGTAATTCCTGGAAGGGTGATATAAAACCATCAGTATAGTCAATCATGGATGACACCAATTATGGTATAGTATCTCAGAAAAGTGTGTGGGGACAAAATTTATTCGCATATTGTGTTAGGGTTCTCCAGAGAAATAGAACTGACAAGATGTATACACACACATAATAAGATTTATTATAGAACTGGCTCATGCAAGCATAGGATTGGCAAGTCTGAATTCTTTAAGGCAGTCTCCACATAATGGAGACTCCCATGAAGGTTTTGATGAATTCCCGGGGAAAAGCTGGCTGAAGTAGGGAGAGAAATTTTTTTGACTCTTAAAATCATCAGCTTATCCACTTAAGACCTTCAACTGATTGGATGAAACTTCTGTCATTGCTGAAGACAGTCTCCTTTGTGGATGTAATCAGCCACAGATGCGACCCACTGATGAGATTGAAATCCGGGAAGTAGCCTCACATAATAACAATCAGGCAAGTACTTGCCTGACCAGACAACTGAACGCCATAACCTGTTGACCATTGCACATAGTAAAAGTTGCTTTTCTTTATCACATTGCAATATTTGTGTCTCCATTTCTTAGATTAGAGCTGAAGAATTTATTAGTCTAAAAATTGGCATTTCTGTCCTAGGAAACCGGAAATACAGTTATGTTCAGAGGCAATGTTCTTGTTTTAACATTTAAATAAAAGAATAAATAATACTATGATGACTCTTTTCTGGCATTCTTCAGATTAATCATCTATGCAGAACTTGGATTAAGTAGAATGCTGTTCTTTTATGTAGCATTTTTACTTGCAATTAATTACAAATATTTACAATATTCGAGGACTTTCATTATTTTTAAAATCACCATACCCCAATAACTCTGGAAAACTAGTAGCCTGAACTGTCTTCAGCCGTGGCTTATATAGTAGACTCTTTTTTTTTACTTTTTTTGCTTTTTATTTGGAAGATAAAACTAATACTGGTTCACATTATATCACTTGCCTATGCTTCCTTAAACATGATTTCATATATGGAATATAAAAATAGTTGTAAAATCAGATGTTGCAGTGTGGTTCCTCCTTGCATATTTATTCTTTCACTTGAGAGCATGAGACTTGTAACTTTACAAGGAAAAGGAATGGATTTGCTTTTGGATTTCCATGTATTGTTCAACTTGTGAACAATACCAAGTGAATTTCAAAGATGTTTCAATAGTGTGTTTTTATATGCGTGTGTCATCTTTTTAAATGGGGTGTAAAGTCTTTGAAGTCAAGAACATTTTTATATATTCTGCAGAGTATCCAGTGTAGTACCATGAATATTGTGATTGTTTAACAAATAATGATTTGTTTAAAAAATAAGTGAAATCACATACATTTTTAAGATATAAATATATATATATATAAATATATGCACTATGTTAATCTTAAACCTGGAATTTTACTTAATGGGGAAACAGTAGAGTTTCCACCAGATCAGCAACAAGGCAAATCTGCCTCTTATCTTTGATTAATGATAAACTGCAAAAGCTAAATGAGGAGAAGTAGTCAGAGCAAAAGAAGAAAGCTAACACTGGCGTTTTATTCTGCTTTAATGAAAATACATTCTTTCGTTCGGGGTTGGCCCAGTGGCTGCTCCCTTAAAAAAATAGGAAAAGCAAAGCAGTTCGTGTACAGTTAGAACTATGGAGCCAGGCAGACGTGGATTCAGATCATGTTCCTGGGCTTAATCTCTCTGAGAATCAGTTTCATCCTCTCCGATATGGAGATATTGAGATATGGAGATATTCATTCACCACACAGTGTTGTGCCCAAACTGGGCTTGTTGCCGGTTGTGTGCAACAATCAGTGCTGTGACACCAAGATTTCAGAAAAAGAAAGTGTTATTGCGAGCAGCTGGGAAAGGAGACGTGGGGGTGTGTGGGGGGGAGTGTAAACCTGAGATCTGTCTTGGAGCAGAAGCCGTCTGGGGGTTTTATTCCGTCTGGTGCACTTAAGGAGGTGGCTAAGGATAGGGTGAGATGAGGTGGGTTAAGGGGGAGGAAGCTAAAATGGTGCACGTGCAGTTCCGGATCATGTCACTTCATGGGTTTAGCATGATCAACGGGTGTGATTTTTACTACTATAACTAGGCAAAGAGGACTTTAGGTCAGAGCTTTTCCTGATTATGCATGCCCTAGTGGCTAGAGCTGGCTAGAACCAGCTTTGGCAGGTGCTGGAAAGGGAAACAGTCACTTTGCTTGAAGTGAGGGAAACAGTAACTTTGCTGGAGGTGAAGCAAGCTTCTTCTGAATAAACAGGAGGAGGTGGAAGTTTAAACAAAGAAAATGGAAACTTCTGCAAAGCAGTAAGAGAGGGACAACTTTAGAACAAAAGTGGTTTAATAGGTGGTGGTTTCAGTAGGTTATTGGGTATGATTTAACAGGATAATCTACAGAAGCACAGCGTTGCCATTATTGTTACTTCAGCATTCCAAATGGCGATTGATGCAAACTAATTGCTTTCTGAAACTGCATCCTGAAAACAATAACATGGAAACTGTACTTAATCTTAAATGTGTTAACATTTAAATCTGTGATGACATACCATTTTCCTTTATTTGACTGAATTTTTTGTTTGCAGTTTAACATATGCAGTCTGTCTCCCATGCAGTCTTCATTAGCGAAGAAATAAAGTTAAAGCATTTTAATTAACTCAGGTTACATTTTCCTTATCTGCCATTGCTACAGATAGCAGATGAGCATAAATGCTCTATATATTCAGAATCTTTTAGTTGATCAAATAAAGGAGACTGCAGGAAATTGAAGGGTAGAAATTCATTTGGTTCTAGTTAGGCCATGGACTTGAGCAAAGGCCCTTTATCCTTCAAAATATCTTAAAATGTTGCACTCTGTTTGAATCTAATATCCTTTGGAATTATCCTGGCTTGCTAAGGAGGCAATACACCTCTCTAACCTCCTTGTTTTCTTCCAGCCTCTTATCTTACTAATGGGAAATCAGGAGATTCCATATGATATACAGTAATGTACCGAATGGAATTTAAATTTGAGATATATGTCTATATAAGTATATATAAACTTAACTGAATTCTAATAAAAAATCTTAATTTGAAATGCCTTTGTCTCTTAATATACATAAAACTAGAAAGTTTGCTTAGTACACTTTGCAACTAGCTGTTTATTGACACAATAGTTATTCAGATGTAGATAAACAATTAGCAGTTATTTATTATTTGAAAAGAAATGATTTTCAAAATATAATTGAGAAACACAGGCTCTCCTTTGATTCAGCTTAAACACATACACACACACTCACACACAAAACTGTCACACTTCCCAGAATATCCGCATACAATGATAGCATCTTTTTTCTTTAGACAAATGTTTGAAAATGAGCATGTAATTATGGGAGCTAACTTAACACATATACGCACATTTCCTTTATGGTGCACTTGCATATGCTCTCTGGCGATGACTGAGTGAGTGACTGCATCCTTGCCTTTGGAGTTTTGACATGAGACATACCATCTTTGCACCTCCCTCATCCCTGCCCAGCAACGAGCACAATGCGTGGCACTTACTGTGCCCTCAGTAAGTGTGGAAAGGATTGTAATATATGATCTAACAGACTAGAGTCAGTCTTTGGAGATGTGCAAACCAAATTCTCCTAGAATAGAACTATAATTAATTTTATCCTAAGACTTCAAAAAAGAGGAATATTGGAACTCATTCTTGAAGGGCAAGTGGTATTTGAGCATATGAACCACATAAATACCAGCAGGCAGCACTCAGTGGCACTGACTGAGCCCAGAGTTTTATACGATGACACCAAGGGGTTTTGTACCACCCTCTCTTGGAGTAGTGGTATAAAGCTTTTATACCAACCACATGCTTAAGAATGTGCTCCAAAAAATACCCTCAGCATCCCTCATAAACTTTTAAGAATAGGTATGAATTTATCCAAACACTTTTTTTACACTTTTTTGTTATCTTTGGGCGTTAGTTCAAGGAATTATTACCTACTGTGTTAAGGGATGCTTCTTTTCATTTAACTGAAAGCTGCAATTGAAAGTGTTCCTGTCATCATCTCACTTCAAGATATTACTGAGTGCTCACTCTTCAGATTTCACAATAAGACCAGACCAGCAGAGATTCCTGAAAGAGATAAAGTGCATTTTTATCTATTGAAGTAACACTGACCATTTCTAACCTCTGTGACTATGTATAACAAAACATTCTGTCCTGTTCAGTGTTGCTTTATTTCCATTATTTTTTATTTATTTTTATGCTTTGTTATAGAACTCTAGAGAAAAGATTTTGGTGATCTTAACAAATCATGGCTGTCGGGTATATCAACACTCTGAGATGAAGAAGGCACACCGTTGCTCTATAAAAGTCATTTCCTCCCATTTTAGTATGCCATGTTGCTGCTGCCTCTTTTATTTAAAAAATAAAATATCGCAAACTTTGTATCGTTTAAGTTTTAAGTTTGCCAGGATTTGGCTCTATAACGCCCCATTTTCCAAATAAAAATTAGAAGATTTTCATTATTCATTTGTATATTTTATCTAAAACGTTTGGAACAATTCAGGTGTTACCATCTCTACCCTTCAGTCCCTGGTCAAAGTGATTTATTTTTTTCTGACCTATTCAGTATTTCTAAATTATATGCTATTGATGCTTTAGGACTGTGCAAAAAGTCTCTAGCACTTTAACATAATTTTGTTCTAACAAATTTATAATATACAATAAAGAGAGAATTTAATGTTACATGATTTCAAATGACTTGAAGATAGTTCTTGAAGAAGAAGGTGGGACAGAAAATTACAAAGGTATTGAAAATGGCTTTGCCTGGAGATTGAATTTTGAATATTTACTACCATGCTGAATTTGTTTAAGTAGAGAATGACAGTGAAGAATTTTTCCATTGCTAGTTTATTTTTGGATGCATTTTTTGAAAAGCCAATTTCATTTTAAGAAATTTTATAGTCTGTTCACACTTAAATAATATTTCTTTGCCAGTAAACCTTTATAAGAATAAATCTTCAGAAGTAGTTGAAAATCCCATGCTCCAGAAAGAGAATTTTTTTTAATGCTAAAAAGTTCTTTAAAAATCAAAACCTTCAAAAAGGCACGAGATTATAATAGGATGTTAAAGCTGAGTGTTATAGAAATGCATGTTTGAGGTCTGGAATAGTAAGCCCAGTCATTGAACTTTACGTACACTTCAGATGCTGTTACTTGCGAAGTGAACGATTATGTATTTCCTTAGTCCAAAGTTGGAATCAGAATATGGACATGTTCAGAGAGGCACATTTGCAGGACTAAACATGAAACTAGAACACCACCTGTGCAGGGCCCTTGTCCAGGAGTGGTTGCCTCCGGGAAGGGTGAACTCACTTCTCTTGCTCATTGCTTCCTCCCAGTTCATTTCTGTATATGCTTCTTATAGTTTACAAACACAATATTCTGCACCATCAAAATCCATGATACTTTCCTGGAAATGAAGCTTTAATAACAGAAAATGGTCATGCACTGTGTTGACGGATTAAACACCTTGACTGATTGCGAGTCTGCCTGTGAAGGTGTAACGCATGCCTCGTGGAAAGGAGAGTGATTTCATTGATCCCATATGCTTCTGAAGTGCACCAGGCATCTGTCTAAAGAACACATTAGAAGTATAATTCATGCACTCGGTTTGATATCATTTCCATTGGATTGCCTTGCAGCCTCAGTCAAGATATTTATCCCACAGTCTTTAAATAAGTAAACCCAAAACATCAACTCAGTTAAGTTCAAGTGAAATCTGTGGGAAAGTCTATGTTGTAAAAGCAATGCTATCTACTTTCCATCTTATCAACATATTACAAAATCGGCTGTGTGGGGTCTATTTTGGATGTTATGAATGTTCTTGTGCTAACATCACTTCATGTAGAAGATTGCAAAGTCATGGCCTGTGTGATCAGGTTCAGGGTGAAGGATTTGAAGCCAGATCACTTACCATAAAGCCCTGAGCAAGGAATTCACGTTTTCTGAACTTGTCTGCTTGTTTTTTCCTTGCAAATTTTCCTGTTCTTCCCTCTGACAGTTCTTCACAGTCCTCCTCCACTGCATTTTGAGACAATGTAGAATTTTTGATGGGGCCAAATTTGGCGATTAAAAAACAACCCATTGTAATTTTAAGGAGCAGGAAACGGACTCTGTGATGTTACCAGGATCACTTGTCTAATTATTATAGAATCCGCATTCATTATTCTTCCCTCCTACTTATCAGAATCTCAACCTCTCTCTCTCTTGCTCACTTCCATGCACATGCATACCCAGATCTAAAAAGGCATAGAAGGGAAGATGAAGTCATTAAAGGACTCTCTGAGAGCTGTCTTGTTTTACCTTAATGTTGAGGTTGTACTTAAAGTCTATTACCTAAATATATGTACGTATAGAAAGACCTCACAATCTTTTAGCTTTAGGAAAAAACCACCTTCCTTACTGAGAAAGCCTGCCCACCACCCTCATTCTGCAAGATTTAGCAGCATAATTGAGTGGATGCCCTCTCAGCCCTTCTCAAAATTAAGAGCCAGGGGCAGTTGCCCTAGTCATGGAATCTTGGTGGGGGGAGCTCCTCACAAAGTATTTATGTAACCCTAAAATGTGGAGGCTTAAAATGATAGATTTTTTGTCTTGTAGTTTTTTTTTTCAGGGCAGATGGATGTCCACAAAATTGAGTAAGCATACATAGGGGATAAAATTAATAGCACTGACAGACACTCTATATTTACACCTTTGGAGAAAGCTGTATATCTGATCAGTGAATTCATTCACATATTTGTTGTGGATAATGGTGATTAATCTGAGAAAGACATTTTTTGTTTTCTCCCCTTAATGTGAATTTTTTTTGTCTCTTTTTTTTTTAATCTTTTTTTTATTAATTAAAAAAAGAATTAACAAAACAATTAGAAATCATTCCAATCTACATGTACAATCAGTAATTCTTAATAACATCACATAGTTGCATATTCATCATTTCTTAGTACATTTGCATCGATTTAGAAAAAGAAATAAAAAGACAACAGAATAAGAATTAAAACAATAATAGAAAGAAAAAAAAAAACAAAAACAAAAAACCTATACCTCACATGCAGCTTCATTCAGTGTTTTAACATAATTGCATTACAATTGGGTAGTATTGTGCTGTCCATTTCTGAGTTTTTATATCCAGTCCCGTTGTACAATCTGTATCCCTTCAGCTCCAATTATCCCTTCTCTCTTTTTTTTTTTTTTAATTAACGGAAAAAAAGAAATTAACCCAACATTTAGAGATCATACCATTCTACATATGCAATCATTAATTCTTAACATCATCACATAGATGCATGATCATCATTTCTTAGTACATATGCATTGGTTTAGAAGAACTAGCAACATAACCGAAAAAGATATAGAATGTTAATATAGAGAAAAAAATAAAAGTAATAATAGTAAAATCAAAACAAAACAAAACAAAACAAAACAAAAACCTATAGCTCAGATGCAGCTTCATTCAGTGTTTTAACATGATTACTTTACGATTAGGTATTATTGTGCTGTCCATTTTTGGAGTTTTTGTATCTAGTCCTGTTACACCGTCTGTATCCCTTCAGCTCCAATTGGCCATTATCTTACCCTGTTTCTACCTCCTGCTGGACTCTGTTATCAAGGACATATTCCAAATTTATTCTCGAATGTCTGTTCACATCAGTGGGACCATACAGTATTTGTCCTTTAGTTTTTGGCTAGACTCACTCAGCATAATGTTCTCTAGGTCCATCCATGTTATTACATGCTTCATAAGTTTATCCTGTCTTAAAGCTGCATAGTATTCCATCGTATGTATATACCACAGTTTGTTTAGCCACTCTTCTGTTGATGGAGATTTCGGCTGTTTCCATCTCTTTGCAATTGTAAATAACGCTGCTATAAACATTGGTGTGCAAATGTCCGTTTGTGTCTTTGCCCTTAAGTCCTTTGAATATATTCCCAGCAATGGTATTGCTGGGTCGTATGGCAATTCTATATTCAGCTTTTTGAGGAACTGCCAAACTGCCTTCCACAGTGGTTGCACCATTTGACATTCCCACCAACAGTGGATAAGTGTGCCTCTTTCTCCGCATCCTCTCCAGCACTTGTCATTTTCTGTTTTGTTGATAATGGCCATTCTGGTGGGTGTGAGATGATATCTCATTGTGGTTTTGATTTGCATTTCTCTAATGGCCAGGGACATTGAGCATCTCTTCATGTGCCTTTTGGCCATTTGTATTTCCTCTTCTGATAGGTGTCTGTTCAAGTCTTTTTCCCATTTTGTAATTGGGTTGGCTGTCTTTTTGTTGTTGAGATGAACAATCTCCTTATAAATTCTGGATACTAGACCTTTATCTGATATATCATTTCCAAATATTGTCTCCCATTGTGAAGGCTGTCTTTCTACTTTCTTGATGAAGTTCTTTGATGCACAAAAGTGTTTAATTTTGAGGAGTTCCCATTTATTTATTTCCTTCTTCAGTGCTCTTGCTTTAGCTTTAAGGTCCATAAAACCGCCTCCAGTTGTAAGATCCATAAGATATCTCCCAACATTTTCCTCTATCTGTTTTATGGTCTTAGACCTAATGTTTAGATCTTTGATCCATTTTGAGTTAACTTTTGTATAGGGTGTGAGAGATGGGTCTTCTTTCATTCTTTTGCATATGGATATCCAGTTCTCTAGGCACCATTTATTGAAGAGACTGCTCTGTCCCAGGTGAGTTGGCTTGACTGCCTTATCAAAGATCAAATGTCCATAGATGAGAGGGTCTATATCTGAGCACTCTATTCGATTCCATTGGTCGATATATCTATCTTTATGCCAATACCATGCTGTTTTGACCACTGTGGCTTCATAATATGCCTTAAAGTCAGGCAGCGCGAGACCTCCAGCTTCGTTTTTTTTCCTCAAGATGTTTTTAGCAATTCGGGGCACCCTTCCCTTCCAGATAAATTTGCTTATTGGTTTTTCTATTTCTGAAAAATAAGTTGTTGGGATTTTGATTGGTATTGCATTAAATCTGTAAATCAATTTAGGTAGGATTGACATCTTAACTATATTTAGTCTTCCAATCCATGAACACTGAATGCCCTTCCATCTATTTAGGTCTTCTGTGATTTCTTTTAGTAGTTTTTTGTAGTTTTCTTTATATAGGTTTTTTGTCTCTTTAGTTAAATTTATTCCTAGGTATTTTATTCTTTTAGTTGCAATTGTAAATGGGATTCGTTTCTTGATTTCCCCCTCAGCTTGTTCATTACTAGTGTATAGAAATGCTGCAGATTTTTGAATGTTGATCTTGTAACCTGCTACTTTGCTGTACTCATTTATTAGCTCTAGTAGTTTTGTTGTGGATTTTTCCGGGTTTTCGACGTATAGTATCATATCGTCTGCAAACAGTGATAGTTTTACTTCTTCCTTTCCAATTTTGATGCCTTGTATTTCTTTTTCTTGTCTAATTGCTCTGGCTAGAACCTCCAACACAATGTTGAATAATAGTGGTGATAGTGGACATCCTTGTCTTGTTCCTGATCTTAGGGGGAAAGTTTTCAATTTTTCCCCATTGAGGATGACATTAGCTGTGGGTTTTTCATATATTCCCCCTATCATTTTAAGGAAATTCCCTTGTATTCCTATCTTTTGAAGTGTTTTCATCAGGAAAGGATGTTGAATCTTGTCAAATGCCTTCTCTGCATCAATTGAGATGATCATGTGATTTTTCTGCTTTGATTTGTTGATATGGTGTATTACATTAATTGATTTTCTTATGTTGAACCATCCTTGCATACCTTGGATGAATTCTACTTGGTCATGATGTATAATTCTTTTAATGTGTTGTTGGATACGATTTGCTAGAATTTTATTGAGGATTTTTGCATCTGTATTCATTAGAGAGATTGGTCTGTAGTTTTCTTTTTTTGTAATATCTTTGCCTGGTTTTGGTATGAGGGTGATGTTGGCTTCATAGAATGAATTAGGCAGTTTTCCCTCCACTTCGATTTTTTTGAAGAGTTTGAGGAGAATTGGTACTAATTCTTTCTGGAACGTTTGGTAGAATTCACATGTGAAGCCATCTGGTCCTGGACTTTTCTTTTTAGGAAGCTTTTGAATGACTAATTCAATTTCTTTACTTGTGATTGGTTTGTTGAGGTCATCTATGTCTTCTTGAGTCAAAGTTGGTTGTTCATGTCTTTCCAGGAACCCGTCCATTTCCTCTAAATTGTTGTATTTATTAGCGTAAAGTTGTTCATAGTATCCTGTTATTACCTCCTTTATTTCTGTGAGGTCAGTAGTTATGTCTCCTCTTCCATTTCTGATCTTATTTATTTGCATCCTCTCTCTTCTTCTTTTTGTCAATCTTGATAGGGGCCCATCAATCTTATTGATTTTCTCATAGAACCAACTTCTGGTCTTATTGATTTTCTCTACTGTTTTCATATTTTCAATTTCATTTATTTCTGCTCTGATCTTTGTTATTTCTTTCCTTTTGCTTGCTTTGGGATTAGTTTGCTGTTCTTTCTCCAGTTCTTCCAATTGAATAGTTAATTCCTGCATTTTTGCCTTTTCTTCTTTTCTGATATAGGCATTTAGGGCAATAAATTTCCCTCTTAGCACTGCCTTTGCTGCATCCCATAAGTTTTGATATGTTGTGTTTTCATTTTCATTTGCCTCGAGGTATTTACTAATTTCTCTTGCAATTTCTTCTTTGACCCACTCGTTGTTTAAGAGTGTGTTGTTGAGCCTCCAGGTATTTGTGAATTTTCTGGCATTCCGCCTATTATTGATTTCCAACTTCATTCCTTTATGATCTGAGAAAGTGTTGTGTAAGATTTCAGTCTTTTTAAATTTGTTAAGACTTGCTTTGTGACCCAGCATATGGTCTATCTTTGAGAATGATCCATGAGCACTTGAGAAAAAGGTGTATCCTGCTGTTGTGGGATATAATGTCTTATAAATGTCTGTTAAGTCTAGCTCCTTTATAGTAATATTCAGATTCTCTATTTCTTTATTGATCCTCTGTCTAGATGTTCTGTCCATTGATGAGAGTGGGGAATTGAAGTCTCCAACTATTATGGTATTTGTGTCTATTTCCCTTTTCAGTGTTTGCAGTATATTCCTCACGTATTTTGGGGCATTCTGGTTTGGTGCATAAATATTTATGATTGTTATGTCTTCTTGTTTAATTGTTCCTTTTATTAGTATATAGTGTCCTTCTTTGTCTCTTTTAACTGTTTTACATTTGAAGTCTAACTTGTTGGATATTAGTATAGCCACTCCTGCTCTTTTCTGGTTGTTATTTGCATGAAATATCTTTTCCCAACCTTTCACTTTCAACCTATGTTTATCTTTGGGTCTAAGATGTGTTTCCTGTAGACAGCATATAGAAGGATCCTGTTTTTTAATCCATTCTGCCAATCTATGTCTTTTGATTGGGGAATTCAGTCCATTGACATTTAATGTTATTACTGTTTGGATAATATTTTCCTCTAACATTTTGCCTTTTGTGTTATATATATCATATCTGACTTTCCTTCTTTCTACACTCTTCTGCATACCTCTCTCTTCTGTCTTTTTGTATCTGACTCTAGTGCTCCCTTTAGTATTTCTTGCAGAGCTGGTCTCTTGGTCACAAATTCTCTCAGTGACTTTTTGTCTGAGAATGTTTTAATTTCTCCCTCATTTTTGAAGGACAATTTTGCTGGATATAGGAGTCTTGGTTGGCAGTTTTTCTCTTTTAGTAATTTAAATATATCATCTCACTGTCTTCTAGCCTGCATGGTTTCTGCTGAGAAATCTACACATAGTCTTATTGGGTTTCCCTTGTATGTGATGGATTGTTTTTCTCTTGCTGCTTTCAAGATCCTCTCCTTCTCTTTGACCTCTGACATTCTAAGTAGTAAGTGTCTTGGAGAACGCCTATTTGGGTCTAATCTCTTTGGGGTGCGCTGCACTTCTTGGATCTGTAATTTTAGGTCTTTCATAAGAGTTGGGAAATTTTCAGTGAAAATTTCTTCCATTAGTTTTTCTCCTCCTTTTCCCTTCTCTTCTCCTTCTGGGACACCCACAACACGTATATTTGTGCGGTTCATATTGTCCTTGAGTTCCCTGATACCCTGTTCAAATTTTTCCATTCTTTTCCCGATAGTTTCTGTTTGTTTTTGGAATTCAGATGTTCCGTCCTCCAAATCACTAATTCTATCTTCTGTCTCTTAGAATCTATCATTGTAGGTATCCATTGTTTTTTCTATCTTTTCTACTTTGTCCTTCACTGCCATAAGTTCTGTGATTTGTTTTTTCAGTTTTTCTATTTCTTCTTTATGTTCAGCCCATGTCTTCTTCATGTCCTCCCTCAATTTATCGATTTCGTTTTTGAAGAGGTTTTCCATTTCTGTTCGTATATTCAGCGTTAGTTGTCTCAGCTCCTGTATCTCATTTGAACTATTGGTTTGTTCCTTTGACTGGGCCATATTTTCAATTATTTGAGCGTGATCCGTTATCTTCTGTTGGCGTCTGCGCATTTAGACAGATTTCCCTGGGTATTGGATCCAAAAGTTTGGAAGATTTTTCTGTGAAATCTCTGGGTTCTGTTTTTCTTATCCTGCCCAGTAGGTGGCGCTCGTGGCACACGTTTGTCTGTGGGTCCCACCAGTAAAAGGTGCTGTGGGACCTTAAACTTTGGAAAACTCTCGCCGTCCGGGGGGTTCGCTAGCCGAAGCGGCTTGAGCCGGCCCGGGGTCCGAACGCAGGGAGGGTTGCTGGTCGCCGCCGCCTGGGAAAGAGCCCGTCCGAATTTCCTAGTCGGCCCTGGGCGACAAGCGTGGCGGGAGGGTGCCAGCGGCAGCGGCCCACCCGAGAGAGTGCACGTTCCCCGGGAGTCACGGGTTTGGAAGGGGCCTCCCCCACCCGTCACCGTTCTCCACGGCCTGGGGATTTCCGATCCAATTCTCTCAGTTGGTCCGGGGGGCTGCGCGTGGTGTGGGCGCCAGCCGCCTTGGTTTCAGGGGGCCGCCTCTCCAATTCTCCCAGCCGGCCCGGGAAGGGGGAAGGGAGTAACTCCGGCCGCTTCCTGCCCCGCCCGGTGAGGCCCGCGCGCCTCGGCGATCTCACCCGAGCTGCTTCTCTCAGCCAGCCAGCCGTGCCAGGATGGGGTACGCTGTCTTTTTTATCTCTGTTGTGGCTTTGGGCGCTTTCTGTATCGTTTCTACTCCCCTAGTAGCTGTCCTGGAGAAGAAACTAAGATCCGCGCGTCTTACTAAGCCGCCATCTTCCAGGAAGTCCCTTAATGTGAATTTTCAAACGTGCCCCTTGTCCGGGGAAGTAGGTTTGAATTTATATATCTTTTATTGCAGCCGCTAGAGAATGTTTTGTAGTAATGTAATAATCTGTTCTCTTCGTATGTCAATTCTCGGTTGGCTAGTGCTGCAGCAAATTGAGGACTTGAGTGGGTAGATAAACATATTTAGTTAATATAGTTAATTTCCAATGCTGATATTCTGAGGTATCGAGCTTCCACCTGGATATTTTTGCAGTCTACCCACAAGACATGATTTAATTCAAAATCTGGGTGGGCCAGTTGATATCAAGCAGATAACTTATTGAACTTTATTTGCCTTCAGAAAAGTCTCTCTGAGATAGAGTCAGGAAAGAAGGAGGCACAGAGCCAGCTCAGATGACAAAATGGGAAAGAAGAGATGGGGAATTTGCCTTTTCTGTGGCCGAAAAGAACAGCAGGGATGGGAAACATCTCAGGAATAATTGGCCCAGCGTTCTAACCGGAATACAGGTATGGTAGTATTTGTTCCCAGGTGACGAGAGAACACTAGGCACTGTCTGGAAACTGGGTGATGTTCACTGCTGGGAATGGGTCTGCCATTGTCCTCACTCCCCAGTTCCAAATAAAATGTCCTTGAATGGGTTTATTTCTTTGTTTTCCCCTGCCATGGAATAGCTTAGCTTTGCCTAAAGGTGGTAATCTTTGAATTATGAAAAAGGCATTCCATGAAACATGACAATGGTATGAACAGAAAACAAAAGCGTAGACAAGCCCAAATACACTAAGGAACTTCAGGCAATCATTAACCTTCGTTTACAATGTATTCAGACAGTACCCATATCGATACACTATATGGGAAATGTGGTTCCTGAAAGAGACCTGGCACAAGGTAGGTTTCACCATCCATCTAAGAAGTAGGCATTGAGAATTCATCGTTCTCCTAAAAGCTGAACATGCTGAGGTGCTTTTAGGATTGTACAGATGTTTGTACACCTCTCTTTGTATACATGTGTTTGTGAAAATATGAGCTCCACAAATGAGCCAATCACAGTTCCCCTTGGCTGCCAACCTCTGCAGAATTTAGCCATGGGTTGTAGATTAGGTCTAAATTAGCAACCCTGAAGCACCATTTCAGCTCCCCCCACCCAGCCCAGCCCTGGGAGATAGCGGGTACCTCTTCTATGCTCATTCCACGCAGGTGGGACCTAGGCCTAAGGCAGTATGAATAGGACTGCGTCCTTCTAGACGGCTGCTGGGTCAGAGAACCATAACCCAGCGAGGAGGGAGCCACGTGAGTCAGAATGTGGTCAGCCTGTGCGCCTGTGGTCTGAAAGGGTGCAATTGTGCCCATGTGCACCTGGCAAAACTCAGATCTACAAGTACAGATTAAGATCAAGGACACAGAATGGGATTTGTTGACATTATGGATCTGCACAATCCTTTGCAGCTCTGGCACGGCATGACTCTGAGGCAGACACCCGCTATCTGGTGTTTTGGGATGATGCACTACCGTTTTGAAAAGGAAACAAAAGGCAAGCAAGCGAAATGAAATTAAGGTTTAGTCTGTTGTCCTTCAAATGCCATTTTATTCTGATGTTTCTCCTTAGACTGACACCCATTTAGGCCAGTGTTTTGCACGGGCTGTAGCTCCCATACCATAAATGACAACTGATATTCAAAATTATTTATATTCAGCCCAAACTTTTACGGAACATCTTCTGGACCTTAGGCACCTTGCAGAAGATTGGGAAAATAAAGATGTATAAGTTTAAGTCTCTGTTCTCATTTTAGCAGAGGAGACAAATGTCAGAAAGGTGCTGTCTGGGAAATGTATTAGGTATCCTGGAAAGCAGGGAAAGAAATTGGTGAATCAACATGATATAGCAGCAGAGTACTCAGGTAGGAAGGCTGCTCAAGCTGAGTCTTGAAGGATTAGTTGTAGTTCCCTAGGAAGATTAGGTCTCAAAAGAAAAAGAAGAAATGCATAGGATGGGGGAAACTGCTAGATAGGGGGAGTCTTTATGAAGTAAATTAGAAAAGCTCAACTAATTAATTAATTTAATTAATTTGATTTAAATGGTTCTACAAGAATAACAATACTGTAACAATGTAGAGCGAAAATTTTTATGGGCGATTTTTTCATGGGGAGAGTATTTCACTTGCAAAGAAAGCTTTTGTTTATCAAAACAGTGGATGATGAAGGTAATAAGGATGTTAAAGAATCATGTGCTAATGACAGTTACAAGCAAAAGAAAGATCTCTATTTTTTTAGTAAAAGATGTATCTAAAAACTCCATAGGTTTAGGAAGGGTTAGGGTTTATATTTGCTAGGGAACGTCAGGCTTTCTGAAGAACACACTTGTGTTAATAAAACTTCAGAAGGACAAATAACTATTTTATAGCTACTGCGAAACTCCCTAGATCCAAACCATCTTCATTGCCACTGAGATATCCTGTAGACAGATTTACTGCGGTATAAGTTACACAGAATAAAATTCACCATTTTCACTTGTAAAGGCAAATTTATACAGTTGTGTAACTATCACCACAAACAAGATTGAGGATATTTTTGTCACCTGAAAGTGTCCCCTGGGCTTCCCCTGTAGTCCCCACCACCATGCCCTGACAGCCACTGGTCTGTTTTCTGACCCTGTAGTTTTGCCTTTTCATGAGTGCCATATAAAGGTAAACACGCGGTATGTTGTCTTTTGTGCCCGACTTCTTTCACTTAGCATAATGCTTTGTGGTTCACCCAGGGGTTGCTGCATAGATTTCAGTTATTTTTACTGCTGAGTGGATTTCTATAGTGTGGAGATACTATAATTTGCTTGTTCATTCAAATGCCCATGGGCATTTGGATTTTTCCAGCTTTTTGTCTATTATGGGTAAAGCTGCTGTGAACATTTGTCTACAGGCCTATGTGGCTATTCCACTAATATAAACACCTAAGGGTGTGGTGAGTGTATTTTTAACTTTATATGAAATGTCTTACCTGTTTCGCAAAGTGGCTGTTTCTCTATGAATTTCTAGAAGCAATGGATGAGAATTCCCGATGCTCCAGATCTTTGCCAGCAGTTGGGGTTGATGTTGTCAGTTGTTGATGTAGTTGTTTAATTTTAGCCATTCTGACAAGTGTGTCTTGATAGATCACTGTGGTTTTAATTTGTATTTCCATATTGACTAATGAAGTTGAGCTTTTTTTTCATGTGCTTATGTACCATTTCAACCTCTTCTTGGGTAAACTACCTCTTCAAATTCTTTGAACGTCTTTTATGGGGTTGTTTTACTTATCATCAAATTGCAATTTTAAAAGATATTTGGATAGAAGTCTTCTATCAGATATACATTTTACAAATTATGCCTTCCCGATTGAGGTATGTCTTTTCAGTTCCTTAACATCATGTTCGACAAGTTTTTATAGTTTTGATGAGGTCCAATTTATCATTTGTTTTCTTTTATGGTTCATGCTTTTTTCTTTCAATCCATGAAATCTTTGCCTGATTTTTGTTGCAAAGACTTTTGTCTGTTTTTTTCTTCTAGAAGTTTTATAGTGTTAGGTTTTACATCTAGGTCTATGATCCATTCTAAGTTAGTTTTTCTTGAATCATGCAACGTAAAGGCCCAAGTTCTGTTTCTCTTGGCATGTGCATGCCTCAGTGTTCAGCATCATTTCCTGGAAAAATCTGGTCTTCCTGCTCTGAATTACTTTTGAATTATTTTTGTTGAAACACAGTGGTATATGTATAGGTCCAGAAGATGTTCCATATTTGTGGACTCTGTGTTATATTCCAAGGATATGTAATTATGCTAATATCAAATTATCTTGATTAATTTGGCTTTGCAGTAAGTCTTGAAATCAATTACTCTGTGTCTTCCAACTTTACTTTTTCTTTTTCTAATCATTTTAGCTATTATAGGTCTTTTGCCTTTATATATAAATTATAGAATCAGATTGTCAATTTTTGCCAAAAAAAAAAGACTGCAAAATTTTGATTGTGATTACTTTGATTCTTTATATAAAATTATGAAACATTGACATCTTAACAGTATTGGGTCTTCCAGTCCAATGTTCTTTAATTTCTTTTACCAAAGTTGTATCGTTTCCTGCACATAAGTCTTACACATGTTTTGTTAGATTCATCCTTAAGAACTTTGTGCTTTTTGATGATGTTGGAAAACTTTTATTCAACATCCAAGAGTCCATTGCTAAAACACCCACACAAAAATGCAGTTAACTTTTGTATGAAATAATTGTTGTAAAGTTTTTATTCAAATATAAATATGGAAACAAAGCAATTATTTTAAAATGTGATTTATATTAACATCATTTTCTTGGAAGCAGTTGTCATGCTTTAATATACAAAGAGGATGTTTGCTAAGCATGTGATGGCTATAATACCCCTCAAACAGAAATATTTTTCACTTTAATCTATAGTTAACCAAACTAGTGTTCTCTTGGAATCTGAAAATGGTGATAATGTTAGAGAATCTTTTTATTTTTATTTTAAGCCTCTAGAACACGAGTAGAACAGGAAACATGTTTTTCCCCTGTACCCTTCCCCAGCCACCCTCTCTGATACTTTTCCCAACAGAAATATCTGTGTAAGGTAAGAAAACCTCTGGTTAAAAGTGAATTGACCTCAGAACGGGCATTTTAGAGAAAAGGGAAAATGAACTCAGAAGTCAAAAGAACCTGGAGTCTGAATCTTGGCTCTTTCCCTCACATTACTGGTTGACCTCAGAAAAGTCCCTTTCTGAACCTGAAGTTTCATCTCTGTAAAAGGTGAGGGAGACAGCGTGGAACAATCCTTTCTCCCCAGGATTTTGTGAGATTAAATAAGACAATACACATAAAGAGCTTAGCATGGCTTCAGGCATGTAGTCAGGACTCAACACAGTACCCTTTATTTCCCTTCCCTTATTGAATTACTAGTGAATAACAGTGAAAATAAAGATGCTGCTAATGAAATACTCTGATATTATACAACATAGGTGAAGAATATAGAAATGCACACAATGCATTTCTTGGACATAAATGAATTTGTATTTTTAGATTATCTGGCATGTACGTAGATCACTCGGTACATCTTTTCCTTTTCTACATATTTTTGAATCTTTATTGTTTGATAACGTTCTATATAGGCAAAAACAGCTATCAGTTTTGGGGTGAGAGGGTTTTTAGTAATGTTTATATTATAGATTACTCTTTCAGTATGTGGGTAGGGATGAATATTCTTGCTCTCTTGTTTTTTTGTGTGTGTTTGACATGTTATATTAAAGGGAAGAAATGAAAAATAGTAAGTACTCTGTTTTCATTTTGGTATTTTTGTTTCTTCCTCTTGTAAGAAGAAAGCACATCCAAATGAGAGCAGAGTGGAGAAATATCATTTCTATGGCAACAGTTCCATTATGCTGTGCTTCAATAGTAATTTCTATAGCACCTTGGGTGACTGTACTTGGCACCTCCAAAGGACTCAAACTGAGGAAATAATACATCAATATCTATGATGTCATTTCAGCAAATTCAAAAAAGATTTGCCCAAATAGGAGATATTTTTAAGAATCTAGCAACCTTAATAGTGTATTTCAGATTTTAAGAAAAATAAAGTTCTGATTTATTTAACCTTTAACTTAATTCTTCAAAATTATTATGAGTTTTTTTTTTCTTTTTGCTGTTACTACTGATGTGTTCCAGTTAAGTGCTAGGTACTGTTACTGCTTCAATATGTTGTTTCTATTTCTTATTACATGTCTCAACTTGAAGTATTACTAGTTTTACTCACAGATGAGAGAGCCACAGTTTAAGATGTTAAGTAACTTTATTCATTCAACAAATATTTATTGAACCAGGCACTATCCTAAGTGTCAGACACACAGCAATGAATGAGAACGAACTAGAAACTGACAAAGCCAGAATTCAAACTCAGGTGTATATGACTATAAAAATCTATATTCCCTCCAGTCATTATCTATTGTTGAATCTAATTCTGTTGCCAGACTGTTAAAAAATGTGTTTAGTAATTCTTTATGAGTTGTTTTGAAATGAATTGCTGTTTTCTGATACAATGGAGTAGCACATCCTTTTCCATCCTTTTGAACATATATGGCATTTGCCGAAAAGCCATGAATTGTAACAGTACAGTTTGTGTTAAAAAGAAATAAAATTAAATAAATTTTGAAAACGCATATGCCAAATGTGATGTGCATAATATTTTATAAGGTGATAGTGTTTTTGCTTCTAGTTTAAAGGGAAGAGATGAGGTTTAGAAGCACTTCGTCTGAGGTCTATCCTTTCTCTTGCCTCAGGCCCCCCCCACCCCATGCTGTGTATGTTATCTCTGCCTCTCCCAGAATTCTTACCATCGCATCTGTCTCCCCCATTTCCAACCTTTCTCCCTTTACTAGTAACTCCTTATTGATATTACAGCTTGCTGGAGTGTCTCCCACCTAACTACAAACACACTCATCCTATCAC
Organism: Tamandua tetradactyla; assembly: GCF_023851605.1. Classification (NCBI taxonomy): domain Eukaryota; kingdom Metazoa; phylum Chordata; class Mammalia; order Pilosa; family Myrmecophagidae; genus Tamandua; species Tamandua tetradactyla. The sequence continues at coordinate 37,944,263 of NC_135334.1, forward strand.
TTTGCCTTCCATCTACTACTCTTTCTCTTCTGAAATGAAATAATTTGAAAACATTCTCTACGTTTACTTTCATGATTTTCTCAAATCCTATTTATTCCTCACTATCTTAATCTAATTTTCTCCCTTTCTACTCTACTATAACTGCCTTTTCCAAAAATGTTGAAAAAAAATGATCCCCCTTTGTTGATGTGCTTGCTAATTTTGTTTCTATATGTGATTGAACATTATTTCAATATCTCTCACAAATTTCTCATGTGTGTTTGAGTTGCTTTTGCCTATTTTTCTTGTTGTGGTTGCCCTGCTTATTTTGAGTTGGGAAAATAGATTCTTTCATTACGTTTTGATCACCCTTAGGCAGAATTAAGAAGCGAATATAACATGATCACTGGTAAAGCTCAACAGGGTATGTGTAGAAGGGAACATTGAATGACCAAACAATGCAAGATATTGTGCAAATGCAGCTGTCATTTTACTAAAGCCTTATTTTCCAGCAAATAAAGCTTTCTTGCTCCTTTCCAGGAATCATTTCCCAATAGTCATGAGACTATCCCAGTTATGAGATTAACACGTAACCCATGGTATGCCAGTGTTTGCTACTTCAGTATTTTTGCTTTGGTATCGAGCTCTCTGGACACTGATGTGTGTGTCTCCTGGCGCTGTGTTGGAATGACAGAAGGTGTGGGCTCTCATCAAGTTTGTCTTGTGAAAAGCATCATATCTCCTCTCTTGCCGGCCTCTGTTGCCTCTTCTATAAATTATGAACCTTCTACCTTCATAAATGTGACTATTTTGCCTGTTGCTACATTGTACATTTCTCTTGATTTCTACTGTGGAATGTGGCAAAGTACCACCGTGACCAAAACTCCTGTAGTTTAGAAACCTCAGGAGTTTGGGGCATTGCTCCATCGAATTTTAAAGATTCATCAGATTTTACTGTGAGCATGTGTTTTGTGCTGGGTTAATTTCTCTGGATTATGCAGGTGTTAATAAAACTGTGCCCTGTGGAATATGTATGCTTCTTCTTCTCATATCTTCTGTTACACATTATGTTCCAAATAACTGATTTAGCCTTAAAAGTTCATTTTTATGTGGATCATTTTTATAATGCTTGTGGTTAATTTAAAGGTTACCAATAATTTTCTTCAGTTTATAGCTATTCTGACTAACACATTTTTATAGAAATAGTGTACTGATCTGGATTATTTTAGCAAAAGACCAATTATGTTCTAGAAGCTCTTTAACTTCTGCAGGAATTCACTTGAATTACGAGTAAATTAAAAAAAAAAACAGTTTTAAAAGTATTCATTTATGAAAGGACAAGCACAAACCAAGGCCTTAATTTCAACTATTTTGCGTAGTCCTCCTGCCCAAATATCTAAAATACAAGAGAGAACAAAATAATATGTCCTTGGAGGAAAATTTATACATTATATGTGGCCTCTCAGCTTCTTAGTATTCCTTCTGAAAACTCTTGCAATATAAGAAGGGCTTATTTTTCCCCTCAAAGCTATCATTAGGAAATCAAATTAGATTGCTGTCCTCCTTCAGTTCAATCGACTGAGACTTTTGAGAGGACTTCACTGCTCCAGATTTCATAATAAGAAAGTCTTAGTTCAATTAAATTGTAAGCTTATAAACCAAATAATAGAAAAGTGTGACAAAATCTTGAGAGAAAGTAAAGTCTAATAATACTCTACCTCATAATTTACACTGTCTTGCTGACAGTGGATAAAAATATAGAAATTTAGTGCCAGGCAAAATCAGAAGATACCATAGGGTCTTCCTGAAAATGAGACATCAGGGAAGGAAAGTATGTTGGGAATGTAGATTAAAAAAGGAAGAGGTAGGCTCTCCTCTGGCTTTTTCTACAAACTGCTCAGGATATTTCATACAAAAAGCAACCTGTTCCAAAGCCCTAGTCATTTTAGAAGCAGGTATATGATAACTCAAAGAATCAGTGTAATTGGCACTAGAAACAGAAATAGCTCCCTCTGCTCATGTCACTTTTATTGCATTAGCCCGGTTTGGGCAGAGAAAAACATGTACATGTTTCTCTGATTCCTACCCAAGTCATTCAACAAACGTTTACTGAGTTGCTTCAAAAACCCTAGGTTACTCTTCAAGCACATCAGTAATCAGTGAATATTTATTATGTCTCAGCAGTAAAGATCTAAATGTCACTTAGAAAGTGGTCAGGACGTTCTGACACTAGTATCTTCAATTCCATGAAAATGCCCTGAGTCGAATTAATAAAACAAACTTCTTTTCAGCTCTTCTTTCCTCAGGCAGTGTATTAATGAGGTCTGAGTATGTTTTGCTGGATTTTTGCTAGGTTCTGCTTATTGTTGTCACTTAGAAGCATAGGCTCCATTTTGTCCCAGGCTTCCACAATCACTGAAGCAGGAAAAAAAGAAATGTTGCTCTGAAAGCTTCCTGTTGAATATTCCACATGCTATTTCTGCACAACTTTCACTGGCCAAGTGAAGTTACACAGTCATCTCTAACTTCAAATGTGGGGGAATTGCAGTTTCACCCACCTGGAAGGAGAGGAGAACAGAATATTTGTCACTATTCCTAATGACAGTTACTAGAGTGACCCAAGGTCAGCAGTTCTCAAATGTTTTCTTCCTTGACATGTGTGATGGGTTCAACTCACCTAAGAGACATACTCCCGTGGAGGAGCTTGGTGTGCTATCTGTAACTCCATACCTTTCTCTTCTCATGTTGTGGGACTCGAGCTAGAATTAATGTTCCATGAGCCCAGGGACGTGTCATGGGGACCACTGTGTCCCCAGGGTCCAGAACTGTGCCTGCCACGTAATAGGCTTTTACTGTTTATGTGTGGAATAAATTACTAGAATGCATTGGAATCAACTCCAGTTTATTTTTAAATTTTTTGTAAAAGTAAAATATATTTATTAACAACGTTTGTATATCCTGATGCTTTAATATGTTATTAGCAAAATATTTGCAATATATCTTACAAATAAGCAGCAGCCACTTCCATGTCAAGACACTGGATTTCAGCAGCATTGCTGAAGTTGCCAATCAACTTTGCCTTTCTTTCTGTTATCATACCTTTCATTGCCCGTATTCTTTGTGGATCTTACTCTCCAGAAATTCTATGATTTCTTGAATCCCTTGAATGTCTTTCTTAAGTTTTAAGTAACTTTTTGTCTCTAAACCGACCTTATTCATAAGTCAGTCAACAGTATTATATGATTTCGGGAACATTTCTTCATGATCTGTCAAATTAGTCATCCATAATCTATTATTTCATTACTTCTGATTACCATCTCTTTCCAAAGCACTTTTCGTGAACACTTTTTCTTGCCAATGAATATTTTCAAGTTTCAGCATTTTATTTTTAAATGAAATCTGCTCAGCAAGTTCTGAACTGCTCTGTGTTGTATGCCTAGCCATTCAGTGTGAAAGTCCATCCGCTTCAAGAAGATGGGTTGGAGGAGTGGAGGGTTGATCACAATGATGTGGGTGTGTGTGCGGGTCTTGTATCTTCTCTAATCGTATTGTATCGATTCCCTCAGAAACCCTTCAGAGCTTTGTGTTCCTCCTGACTTGACATCATCCGAACAGGAGGCAACATTGCAATTTTGCATCCACAGTGCTGCATTGATGACTGCAGCCATGTGCCTAACATAGCATGGTTTGAAATTAATACTGTGATTCACAAGCGTGCGTGATGCATGGATATTTTAAATATATGTTATCATACTCTAAAGAAGAAACAGTAGCATTTAAAATACTTGGCAGACATTTTTAGTCAATAAATGTCAATAATAAAACGATTTGAGGATGGTGCAATCACTGATTTTTTTTTTCAAGAATCATCATCTGTTTTCCAGCTCACATTTTTCTTGTCCATCTTTATCTTACTATATGATTGCCTGCATTGAATTTAAATCTTCCCAGGAACCTATGCAGTTGTTTCCGCTTTGATTATTGCTATGATGTCAGAAGCTTGCACATGGACTAACTCCCACTAGAGAATCATTTCTGAAAATCTGCTCACATGCTGGTCTTCCCCTTACACACCATTAATGAAGGTGTCAAATAGAATGGTCGCTAACAGCAGTTCCTGTGGCACCCCACAGATCATTTGAGTAGAATTTGATGTACTGCCTTTAACAATTGCCCTGTCCTTGTCAGCTAATTCTCAGTTCATGTTAGGGGCTTTATGGTCAATACAATTAAAATTAATTTTTCTCTTTTATGGTAGTGAGATGTTATCTAATACCATATGGTGATGGTGATACCTTAGCTACTATTGAGTATTAGTGCTGGCAGCACTTGTTTTTTATTATAATGATAATTAATGACAATGGTTTCCACAGTAATGGAGGGTTGATTTTTCAATTCTGGATCGCCCTGTGGGCTGGCTCCTCCATTTCCCAGCTGTAACCTGTAGACTGTTATACTGTTCATTAGTACCTCTGTGGCCTGAGGAAATAACAAGGATATAGTCGACCTCTCTTCATTTTGCTGGGCTAGAAGCCTATTTGTAGTCTTAAAAAATGCTTTGGGAGATGAGGGAGAGGATTAATGGTAGTGAATTAAACGGATGGATGGTTTCTCCATCAGTGTAAGCTAGCTTTCTCCGACACATACACCTGAGGTTACAATTAAAGCCTTAGAGTTGGGAGGACTGTTGGTGCATCAGAGAGGCACAGGTATTTATCTTGTAGGACTCTTACATGCCCTTGAAGGACATCGAGCACCCTATACCTTAAGCACTGAAAGCCAGTTGTCTGTGAGTCAATCCAAACTGACGCCCACATTTCTAGGTTCCTGTGAGTGGGGCAGTGTCACATATGTCTGACTTTTCTGGATGAGGACACTGAGGCCCAGAAAGGCTTGGTGCTTCTTCTAAAGGCCACTTACCTTGTAAGGGGCAAAATTAGTGCTAGAACCAGAATGTCTATTTTCCTAGTCCAGTGCTCCTTCTATCAGCATGACTAGCTTCAGTTTACATTTTTAACCTGGACTCTTAAGTGGGATCTCAGGATTGGTCTGAAATTCATTTACATTTCCTTCATCAATTTACTTTCTTGTACTCTAAAAAGACTCGTTTCTTGCCTTCTCACGTACAATTCTTCAGCACTCCCTGCCCTCATCTCATTCTCAGCTGGTGACTTGGTTTCTTATTTCACTGAGAAAATGGAAGATAGAGGAAAATATTCTGCTCTTCCCAATATCAAATCTACCAGTCTACCTGCATTTGTGCTTATGTACTCAGCTTCCATTTGCTGGTCTAAGTCCTTTCCATTCACGTGGAAACCATGGTGAGGAGAAGGTAAAGAAGATGTGAAGTAAACTGGGAGATGGAACAATGATAAATTGAAAGCATTAGCTTGCCATTCAAGGAGGAAGAAAGCAGAAAAATAAGTGAATGACCGAATTGGAGTTCTGTTGTTTTAACTTCACCTATTAGCTTCTATAATATTTTAAATGTTCTTGTGTGAATTGCTCTTTAATATGTTCTATTCTGAGTTGAATTTTTATTTTTACCTCATTGTCTGGATTCTTCTGGATGAGCAAGTTACTCTAAAGATGTAGGAACTACTGGGAATAAAGCTTTTGAATACCTGTGCCTTTTTTATGTCAAGTTACTAAAACATGGCCAAAATTAATAGATACAGTGTTCCAACAAGAATAATACTCACAGATTGTCATTCATGAGATGTTACATATGGAGTCTAGAAATCTCTGTAGTTCTATAAAATGTGTACTAGAATATTCATTTGTATCTTGGTAAACTAAGTCAGTGACTATCAAAGATATAGCAGATTTACCTTAGCTATTTATTAGAGTCATTTTGACCAAGTATGAATGAATATAATGCATTAAAATGACCAATCAACTTCCCCCTTCCCCATGGGATCTTAATTGAAGAGCGCTGAGACACTAAACTATTCTCTGAATTTTCTGTGAGACGTTAACAACCATTTTTATGGCCTTCAAATTTTGTAAGCTGTCCAAAACTATAGAAAATTAATGTGCAGATACTACTTTGAAATGTTCATGTTCGCCTTTATAGCACTTAGCCACAATATGAAATATATTTAGAATATTTTTCAGAAGGAGAAAGAGTGTAAAATTATTTTATTTTTCTCACTTTGGAATTTTTACCAAAAGTCTTTTTTTAATTATTTTACCTGAATCGCTGAGAATAGTTCAACAGCATAGAATGATTTTTAAATTGCTCATATTTTTTAGTGAATGCTTCCAGAAAGGGAGCAAGCACTGCTTTGGTGTCTCATAATGAGGAAGACATTGCAGGCTGTGCACTCAGAAGGCAGTATATAAGGAAACTTTAAAATGGAGACCTTGCCATATGAGGACATGAACTCTTGCAGTTTGTGGAATATCAATGAGATTGTTTTCTGTCAATTGCTGTTTTGGAGATGGAGTAATGGCATTTGGCAGGGTTATAAAAGAGACATCTTTGTTTATATAGTTCTCTAACTGCCCATCTGTTACTTTAATTTTTGCATTTTTTTTGATAGAATGAAGCTTATAGTCCTGACTCCATTGTATTTACATAAAGTTTTACTTCGTACCATTTAATACTAAACCCTTGACCATATAGGATATAAGTGAACTTTTTAATTAATGAATGGAAGAACTGGTGTAGCTGATTAATGAATGGGAGAACTGGTGTCGCTGATAACAAATCGTAGCTTGTATATGTGCTTGTATATGTGTTTCACTGATAGCAACTTGCCTTTGCTGCCCTCTGTGAAAGCTACTCTTGACGCAATTTTTATTGTCCTTTAAGAGTTCACTTTGCCTTTTTGCTTTTTTTCTCAAATTATTTGGTACACTGGATGTTAGTGTTTGATCTGTTTTTTCATAGACCTCTGCTTCCATGGAAACATCACAATCTGATCATATCTTCCAACCCCAGAGTCTTTCTAGCTTCTAACACTGTTCCACAGGCACGCCACATATTTTTCTCTCAACCAGGAAATTTCTACAAATCATATGAAATCTATATACACATTTCTTTATCAAACCCTGCTCATCTTTTACCTGTTTCCTTTGTGCATTCCTACCTTACACTCTGTTCATTGCATCTTGGCCTTTAATAGCTCCATGACAACTTAAAATAAATGGTAAGGTAATACCATTATTTGTGCTTCTTCTGAAGTATCAGTCCTTTGTTCAAATATTCCCTTAAAAACTCAAAACCTAAGATTTACCTTGATACTTAAATTGCCTAGCACTATCCTTACTATTAGTGTAAAAGTAATGTAATGTTATTTTTTTATTGTTCTTTTTTTCCTTATTAGAGAAGTTATGGGTTTACAGAACATTTGTGCATAAACCAGGATTCCCATATACCACCTTCTTATTAATAACTTGCATTGGTGTGGAAGTATGATTTTATATGATCATTGCTTTTTCAGGATAAGATAATTCAAGTTCATGGAATATTAATTTTTATTTTGAGTATCCCAGGCCCCCATTTTCTGATGTGTTGATTTCTACTCATTTCAATTTTTAGTTGCATAAATATATGTCATTTCCAAGGAGACTTCAAAATTAAGGCCATTTCATGCGTGAATCCAAAGTCAGCGATATTACCGATTTTCTTGAAAAGTTTACAAGATTCTTTTCCTGAATTCTTTTAAAATGTGGTTTCTAAACATTGTTATAATGATTAACTTTCTAATTCAGAACTGTGTGATGAATGAGTTTAAATAACATTACTTATCCTATGTGAATAGATGACTTCAGCACTTGGATAAATACTGATAGCAGATGATTCTGGTCTATTAAATTTGCAGCTTGTTTGGAGGTGCCCAGCACATCCATGTACATTAAATTAAAAATCCTCTTCCAAGATTGATAGAGTGACTAACTCTTCTGATTTGCCTGAGACTGAGTAGTTGCTGAGATACAGGATTATCAGTTTTAAAACTGGTTCAATGTGAGGCAAGATTGTACTTAAAGTTGATCTATTGGCAACTTTACCAGATTAAAAGCACCTTAAGGATCTATTTCTTAGTTTACTTATATTTAAATCTATACATTTAAATATCAGTCATATCGATAATCCAGAACTTATTTATTCTAATTATACAAAGATAATCTTACCATCTGTATGTATATGATTTAGTTTTACCTAACATGTTTGAATATAAAAACAAAATCACCGTTTTTTAAAAAGCTACACTTTCTCTACTTCAGCTCATTTATAACCCTTGGGACTTTATCCATTCATCCGTTCATATAATTTATAAAGCATGTACTGTTTGCCTCACATAAAACACAAAGGACAAAAGATATGGTTATAAACAAGAGATCGCTCCCAAAATCCTATCACTTAGAAGATTTTTGTTTGTAATTTTGGCCCCATTGGAGGTTTTCTAAATGTGCAGACATTTATGTAATTGCCATCTGGTTGTCATTGCTTTGTCCCAGAGAGCCTCTGTCCTTTTATTCCCTAAAAGTGTGTGACAAATGTTTCATCAAATTGACTCATTTCTAGTAGTTAACTTCTTCTTCCTATGTTGATGCTTTTTCATGTGTGTGTAAATCACAAGCCCTTTCCATTAGCTTTTTGAGAGAAGTGCCAGTTTACTGTGAAACTATGCTCCTGGATTAGCTCCATCATAGGAAACAAGCTGAACACAGTTCAAGGACAGTAGACTGCATTTGGAAGTTTAGCCTGACAATCCATATGCTAACTGGGGGTCTGTAGTCTTGGTCATCACATAGGACCCCTGACTGACTCCTGTTTGAAGAGGTAACAGATTTTATGTATGTGGTGGTTTGAAGCTATTATGTATGCCAAAAAAAGCCATACTTTAATCCCTATCCAGTCTTGTGAGAGCAGCCCTTTCTTTTCATCCTGATTCAATACTAGAGGGGAGAAACCTTTGATTAGATTATCTCTATGGAAATGTGGCTCCACCCATTCCAGGGGGGTCTTGATTAGTTTACTAGAGTCTTTAAAAGGGGAAACATTTTGGAGGAACTTCAGAAAACGACAGAGCTGACAGAGACTTCAGAGCAGAGCTGACAGGCAGAGAACACAGATACAGATGTTTGGAGATGCTTGGAGCCCAGCAGACATTGCCATGAGATGGTAAGCAAGCCAGAACCTGGAGAGAGCCCAAGGGAAGCCAAGAGATGAAAACCAGCCCCGGAGAAGCAAAGTGAAGAACCCCCACAGGGACAGAGGCTGAAAGCAGTGGAGCCCAGGAGCAAGGGACCAGCAGATGCCAGCCACGTGACTTCCCAGCTGTTCTAAACCCATCTGCCTTTCTTGAATTAAGGTATCTTTTTCTGGATGCCTTAATTTGACATTTTCATAGGTTTAGAACGGTGAACTTGTAACTTATTAAATTTCCCTTTTTAAAAGCTGTTCCATTTCTGGAATATTCTGGAATATCCAGCAGCTTTTAAAAACTAAAACAACATGTTTGGCTGCAGCTCAAAGCAACAATTGAGCCCCAGGAATCTATTACTGCACTGAAGAAATCTAGCACCTGAAAAGTGCCTGACATACAGTAAATGCTCAATAAGATTTTGTGGAACAGATTCTGCCATTTTGCATTTAACTTCTCAAGAGAAGAGCAAGAGTCCATTTCTCTAAACTCCATATTCTGTATTGCATGATCCAGCACCAAATTAAATATTTTTGTATCCTTTTCTTGTATTTTTTTTCTATTTCTTCTAACTTAGTTTTATTAAAGATTAAAACTATAACCTAAATTTCCTTGTCTCTCTGCATGACACAGGACAATGACAAAACTTTTGAAGAAAATGTATGTTGAACATTTAGTGATACTAATGAATGCAAAATGCTGATACTGTTAAACTGTTAGACTAATTGAATCCCTGAACATAAGTTTGGACAGGAGAATATGTGCATTAATGTGATTTTTAATTAACTCTCCTATTCAACTCAAGGGATCTTTGTAGTAAAGCCCTGGCAGAGTAAGAATTCAGTGTTGATTGAGGTTGCAGAATAACCTTTGTTACTTTGAGGTTGTTGAATTTAAGTGTTTATTTAACTGGAATATACTTATGTTGGTAATCCTTGTCTATTTCGTTAAGACTCTCCATAAATACATCAGGTAACAATTGAAAAATATACCCTTTACTCTCATCTGAAGCAGATCCCATGAAATAATTTTGTGATTTTTATAATGATGTTTTTAAAATAGGTCTTACTGACTAGAAATGCAGAAAAACTGATTTTATAAAGCTCATTCTAGAAAAAAAAATCATCGGGAAATAGTGCAATAATATGAGACAGAGCGTCTTCAGGTGTGACCATCTAAACAGCCTTTTAAGTGGATCCTATGAGCGGACATAGGAGGCACAGCAAGATAGCAAGTTCCATTTTTCTGATTAGCAGATCCTTGGAAATTCTGAGATTCTAAACAGATGGATGTGGAAATAAGCTGGGGTTCAAAAGCAAGCTTCACTGAGTTTTTACTGTGAAAAATAATGAGAATATTTTCATTTTTAGTTAATTCATCAAAGAAGATAGCTATTTTCTAATCTCTGTCCAATCCCCACCCACCATATAAAAATAGGTCTATTTACATTACTTAAACCAAGAAAAGATTAGAGTGTTAAAGGTAACCCAAACTTTTGTTTCATTTGTTTTTTTTCTCCTCTGCCTGTTTTAAGCTTTGTTCCTCTTCTTTGGATTTTTTGCAGGCTCATATCAAGCTCAAAGAATCACTATAAATATTAGCATTGGTTAATATCTTTACCAACAGTTTCCTAATGTAATGATCACTCTCTAATCATCTCCTTGAATTCTTCTCTATGAAAGTTGGATGTCAGCAAATGGCCTTCTTATAATTGGCATTCTGAAAGAAGCTCAATGGTCTTTTAATTAAAAAGGCAATGTTTAGTATCTGTTGTGAAGATGAATTAATACCTGAAGACATCCATTTTTTTGGGGGGGGGGGAATGGATTTTCCCCTATTAACAAGAAAAACATGACCCAATATTTTAAGAAAGAAAGATTATATTCTCTACTTATTTTAAACATTGCTCTTCCAGATTTAACTGGGACAGAATGCATCAGTGTAGCCTTAAAATGCATGCTTAGCACAATAGGGATTTTCTTTTCAGTAAGATGGGAGTTTAAATGGGCATTAGGTGATACCAAAGGTTTAATGGATTATTTTAAATTGCTTGTTATTTAAAAAGGTTAGGTCTATTTAATTATGCAGTCTACTCTATCATGATTTCTAGTAGGAAGAAAGAAAAGAAAGATCCGTTTCCTAATTTTTAGATAGTAAATTCCCAGGGGTAGATATTTGTAAGTTATGTTATTAGCAACCTTTATTTTAAGATGGCAGGCTTTTTTTTTTCTCCAGCATCAATGGTAGAATTTTAGATACATTGAAAGTACATTTTATCTGCTTGCTTATTTCTTGTTTCCAAAATAACCACAGGACTAACATTCATTCTTCAGTTTTACCAACCTATTACTAATTTTGTGCCTATCTGTTTTGCTCTTAGTTCATTATAGTCTGCCTTCTACCTCTACTAAATTGTAATCACCCTGAGGTCTGAAAATGAAAATTATTCATTTCCATATTTATAAAATCCTGGTTCAGTGCTTATTTCATGGGATTTCAATAACTAATTGTTGAATATATTCTGATTATGGCTGCTCTGTTATCATTTTTACTGGCAGTGTTTTGGCACTTTCTATAAAATGAAATTTCACTTTAGTTTTGTATCAGTATCTAGGATTAAAATGTGTTATTTAAAACAAATCACGTGGTGGAAAGAACCTGATGTTTGAAATCAGAAACATTCGAATCAGACAATCAGGTGGGTTGGTCAGGTCACCATAATGGGATTCATTTTAGTGGGACATGCCAAACTTAATTTTTAAAAATTAAAATGTAATTTTTAAAAAACAGACTAGTAAAGAATGAAACATTATTTCAAGATTTTTTTCAATTGTTTTTGTATAGCAGAAAATGTGTGTGTGTAAAACTAGATCACAATGTAAAATACGCTTCTAACTGTAAGTTGTCATCAAAAAAACTTTAAAAAATACTGAGCTCTGTATATTTTGTGATCATTTTGAGTTTCAGCTTCTCTATCTGTAAAATGGGATAAATGATAACTAATTGAAGATTTAAGGATTAAAGGCAGTAATATATACAAAGGACCTTGCGTCGCATGTGATCCACTTAATAGACATGTGGAAGATGTTACATTTCCATAAATCCAGTCCATTTAAATTTTAATTTATTAGGACCTATCCAGGTGTATACAGATTGAGTCAAAACTTTAATCCATGACACTAATTTTAAAAACTTTCTGTTTGGGAATTTAAAATGTATTATTTATTTATAAATAATTTTAAAACTTGAATTGGGCTCACTCAATGTATAGATGAGAAACTGAGTTCTATGATTTAAAATGTATTGATCAAAAAAGGCAATGCTCAATGAATTCACTTTATTGAATTTTTTCCTTGAGATCATTGCTTTTCAATTCAATAAAACGTTTTTAAATTATCTATCCATTCACACAAGTCACATGTTTAGAAACTGGAACATGTCCAAAGAAACAGGACAGAAATTTTGGAGATTCTGAGTTTATCCTATGAGGAAGAAACAATCTGGTGGAAGCCTACAAAAAATAAATGTTTAGGATGATATTGATTTCATATATTGAAAGAATTACCTCATGACAGAGATTAAGTGTGTTCTTGGCAGAAGGGAGAATGAAGACCAGTTTATTAGAATAGATAGGACAATAGATTTCAGCTCAAAATAAGAAACAAAAAATTTTGCCTGTGACTTTCCAAGAACATTATAGCTTCCTTAGAAAGGATATTCCTCAACACTAAAGATGTTTATACACATGTCCATAATAATATCTTGTCATGTTGTTGGGATGTTGTCAGGAATTCATTATAGAATTGGGATAAATGCAGGGTGGGGGAACCAGGTGTCCTGTAAACTGTCTTTTACCTTAAAGATTCTGTGATTTTTAGACTGGCTCTTGTGTGCTGGACATCACCCTAGGCCATGTACTAACTCTGTTTGACATTGAGCAGTCCTAAGTGACCTGTCCAAAACAGATCTTTTTTTTTGCATATATGGACCTTCAAATGGAGCCCAGAAGAAAATACCAAGCCTTTCACATATTTTTCTCTCTGGACCATCTATTCACAGACATTTTGCTTATCCCTGGTTTCACTCTGAATGTTATTCTTTCATTTTGTTATATGTGTTTTTCCTGAGTACTTAATTAGAAACAAAGGTAGAAAATGAATCTGTCCATCTGTTGTTTGTTTGTTTGTGTGTGTGCTGTATGGTGCAGGTCACATTTCATTCTTTCTCCATGTGACTGCCCCATTAATGCGGCACCATTTGTTGAAAAAAAATTGTTTTTGAAGGGGAAGTCAGAAATTGAACCCGGGTCTCCTGCATGGCAGGCAAGAATACTACCACTGAACTACGGTTGCATGCCCTGTTCATTTGTTTTTTAAGCAGTTCTACTGGTTGGTAACTTGGGTGCAAGGGTAGACAAGGTTGGGAAACGTGAACAAAGGTTACATTTGTAAGGAAGAAGAAATCTGGGACATGAACTGATGTTGGCTGGAGGGGAATAAGTGACTCTTTAAAAAGGAGTGATTAGTCTGACCAAGAAGCAGAATAAGAAAGGGACCTGAAGAGTAAATGGAAGGATTCTTTTTTCTGTAGCAATTGGGAATACTTCTGGTGGCTTTATATCTCTGTAAGAAAATAGAATAACTTAAGGGATATTCTTCATCATAATACAGTCAAGTACTTGAATTGGGCTCACTCAATGCATAGATGAGAAACTGAGTTCTAAAATAGATGACCAGGTTTGTCTAGAACTAGGATAAGAATATACATTTCTTAACTTTGGAGCCACTGTTCTAATGCCAGGCTTGATGAATTTTTGCCCTGAAACATTTTTCCCTGAGTTTGATGTCCTCGGACAGGTGAGCCTGTTCTCTCCTACATACCCCATTACCAGAAGTTGAAAAATAGCTTTGTTGAAATGGATCATAGAACTGAATGAGGCCTTGGAGATCGTCTCATTCAAATATTTTCAAGTGTTATTTAGCAGTGACACCTTTTCTTCAAGCAACGTCTTATGTCACAGCTTAATCTATAAAGCAAAATTCTTTAAAGATGTTGATCTAGTTGAAATGATCACCGGAACACGGCCAGCCCCTACCTCCCGCTCCCACCACTGTGCAAATGCAGGTTCCCTTAAAGCACCATCATTTGAGGAGAAAAAGAATAGATCTAAAGATCTAATTCATTGCCTTCATTTTACAACCAGAGTTACCTTGAATTCAGGGGAAAGAAAGAATTATTTCTGGACATTCTAGAAGGAAAACCCATTTTCTCAAAAATGGCAAAAAAAAAAAGTAGCCTATAGTGGTAGGTTGCAGTGAACATGCTGTGGTAACAGGGACTCCAGGGAAGGAGAACAAGTAAAATATGAGGAAATTGACCCTTATGCTACCCAAAACAGACGTGTATAAGTATTAATTCAAAAGTATAATTGACCCATCATTTCTAATATCTTTCACAGAGCAAACAAAATCTGTGCAAAGAGACATATAACTCTGACATATAAACAGGTGTTGGTGCTGCTTTGAAATAGTTGTGTGTAGATGCCTTATAGGGCATGTAGCAATGACTTTTTCCAGGGAATTCTGCCCCATTAATGCAGCACCAAATAGCAGCTGGTTTGGACAGCTTTAATCAGATAAGATGGTGTCTATAAAAGGAAGAGGCTGGTTTTCCTTTTCATGCATTATCTGGAAATCAACTGGAGCCTCCAGAGAGAGCCTTCCCAAGATGAGGTTCAGCGCTCTCTGGATAGGGGAAATGGAAGAGGAGCCAAAATCAAGCAATCACGATTTACATAGTTAGGGATCTCAGAATTTAGTTCCAAGGCCAGGTTTAGTTGTTAGCAATGTTTTAATGATTACATGGCCATGAGCTCATTTCTTATAATTTTCTGGGACCTGAGGCTCCCTCAAGGTGGTAGTATATTTACAGCCTACTTCAATGCTTTTTCCGTCCTGAATCCATGACTGAATTTTTAATACCATCTGCTCTTTCCTTATCTGAAGACTCCTCTTGCCCAGTAGCACTTACCAGCTTGGCACACGGGGGTAACTCTCCCTCAGGAAGAAAATAAGTCTGTGTACCTGTGGTGCCAATCACTAGCACATTTTTCTTCAAGTCGATGGAACATTGATGTCGTTTGAGCATATCTAGCCCTAGAAGCATGTCCATGGGTTGCTCCTCAAGTATAGAGAAAGAGCATTGTAAGAAATCACCTTCAATTTGAATCTGAGCTAGATGAACTCTGCCAATAATTCTCTGCGTGCCCACTCCTTTAGCAACCCCAGCCCATCTTCGGTCCACTAGCCTCATTATGTTGCATCTCTCAGCACAAGTTTGGCTCATGATGGTCATCTGGGCACCTGAGTCAACAAAAGCCTTCAAAGGATGTCCATTCACTTTGCAGTTAATATAGAGCATTGCCACTTGGCCAAAACTCTCGGGAGCCTCTTCCATCGCAATATTCATGTTTTCCTCAATGTTCTGCTGCCGGATTTCCTCTTCTATTTTTGCCTGAGCTTCCAGATCAAATGGGTCAGCAGAATAGAGGCGAAGCCTCTCTTGCTCTCGCAGGGCCCTCTCCCTTTGCTGCTCCATCAGGACCTGAGAAAACGTCTCAAGGTTTCCGCTAAGCAGAGCTTCCGCCAAGGGGGGATTCCGTTCCTTCAGCAGAGACAGATCATGGGGATTGGAAAGCAGCATGCTTCGAATCAAGGCTGGGCTGTCCAGACCTTGAGCAGCAGCTATCGTCTCTCCCGAGGCCATGCCGCTTGAGTTCTGGGCTGTTTGTGATCGCTGATGGTGCTGCTGGCGGGAGCTGGATGTTCCAGGCACAGCTACGCCACTGAAATCTAATCGAGGCAGGTTTGACGTTCTTCCTGGGGATCGAGTTCCCGTATTCTCATTCTGAAGCAAAACAACAACATCACCGTCTTTTAGGCCATATGAGCCCAGGGAACAGTGGTCGTCAGCAAGAAGTCGCTCTGCAAAGATTATCTGGATCTCTTCAGCGGGAATGCCAGACTCGAGCTCACAGAGGACCCGAAAGTTGCGGAGCTCAAAGTCAGGGCTGACTTGAAGGGAGAAGGTTACCTCAGAGAGGTTCCTCCGCACGCAGTACACGGTGATCAGCATGGCATGGGCCCAAGAGGGCCAGATGGGCAGAGGGCATTAGATTGTTCGCTGGCTGACTGGAGCTGGTTTCTGATGATGACGTGGCTGTTTCTTAGACTTGGCACGTGTTGCTCAGGCTCCTTTACCTCTCAGAGAGGCCGAGCTGCTCACCAGCCTGGGCACCCCCTTCCAGCTTCATTGTCTGTTGCTTGGGCCCATGGAGTCTTGAAGCAAGATGTTGGGTTCCATAATTCATGTGTATGTGTGCCTTTTGGAACTTAGAATGTCTATTCCCATAGAAACAAATTTACTCTGACCCATTAGGTGACAAGACCAATCCAAAAGCCTATTTAACATCTTTTTATTTTGATATGATTTCAGCTTTTCCTAAACAAAATATTAACATTCATCTTATTCATTTTAAAGCTGTATTTTATGAACTTTTACTTATTCCCCAAAGAATGAATGTTTGTACAGTTATCATGCTATATGTACTTGGTATTGTAAGATAAGTCAACCTTGGCACCTGCCCCTAAGGATCTCATTCCAGGGTGGAATTGATGGGTATATAGGTATATCACAATATTGGAGATAAGTACTTTAACAAAGATATGTTCAGTGTACTAAAGGGACTAATAGGGCAGAGCAAGTTGCTCTCCAGAAGAGATATTCAAGCTGGAGATTCAATGACGAGCATTTCCTAAGTGTAAATTGGTCAGAGTCACACCAAACAAAAAGAATTGGATGTGCAAAAGCAAGAATCCATGACAAGACCTGTTATTGCCATAGGAAGGCAAACTTTCAGTCTAACAGGAATTTGTACATGAATTTGAGTGGCAGAACACAAAGCTGAGAAACATTAGTTGGAGCCAATTTTTAGTCTTATATGTGAATCCAGTGAGTTTAAATATTATCAATAAGTGAGAATCCTTCTGCCCCATGGGAGGAAAAATGAGAGGAAAAGAGGAAGAAAGGAAATGGAAAAGATTTGAAGCAGATATTCATGATGGATTTATTTTTTTCGTTTAGTGGTTTTAAGGAGGAGGTTTCCTGTAACAGATGAGTAGAGTTAACCTAGAAGCAGTTAGGAGGCTTTCTCAATGGTCCGAAGTGGAAGCTGATGCGAAAAAGGAGCTTCTTATGGGCAGGATTGTGGCTGCGGAGAGTGTAAAGGAAGCAGGGTATGTGGAATACACAGAAGGTCTCTAAAATGTGAGACTGGTTAAAAATAAGCTGTTGTTTTGAACAGATGAAGTGGCTTTAAGGTGACCAGTTGAACGTTGATTCTGCAGTGAAGTGTGTTGTGAATGCCACTCTGCCCATATCTCTGACCCTAGGATGCAAATCCCCTCCCCCAATTCCCCAAGAGTGGAGGCGCACAGGTGAAGGGTAAAGAGAGGCTTCAGGATAAATGGTGTTGGATAGCAATCGCTGAGTGCCAGTTGCTTTTCCTTTTCATTTCATCAAGCACTTGGTGCTGCAGAGAGCTTGTGCCCACTCACCCCCAGCTGGATCTTCCTGGCTATAACTACATAGCAGCCAAAGATAGTCATCATTCCGTGCCTCCTTCCCCCTCCCTGCGCCCAGTTTTGTCAGCCTGCACCATCAGAGTAGGACATCGCATCGGCCTTGAGATTTTTTTTTCTCCTTTTTCTCTTGTACTTGACATCTCAGATGTAAGAATGTGTCTCACTCATTACCCCATAATGCTTCTATACTCGTATTCATGTATATTAGAGATGTTGACTGAGTGCCCGGTGTGTGTGAAGAATGTGCTAAGTTCTGGAGGTACAGATATGAATAAGCTTAATGCTGTCTCTGTCCTTAAAGAAGTTCCCAGTCTAAAAGAGGAGACAGACACACGGTTTGGAGAAGGAAGAGTGAAAACGCAAAAGTAGAAGCTTGCACAGTGAGGGGAAATTAATATCTGGAGAGCAAATGAATGAGATGGTGGGGGTTGTTGGGCAGGGAAGTCATCTGGGAAGAGCTAGGCGTAGAAATTTGAGGAGTCAGCCATGCATGGGTGGGTGGGGTAGAGAAATGAAGGAACTGCCAAGGAGAGTGTGGCCTGACTTGGAGACATTATGTAGAAAAGCAACACTTCTTGATATGAGGGACTTTATAAAATGTCAGGGGAAAAATTCAGCATTGTAATTTTCCTGAAGAAAATTATGAATCATTTAGAGCTATTTTTCACTATTTATAGAGGTGAATGACCCTTTGACCCAAAAATATCAAGTTACTAGATTTATTCCCTGGTTCTTGGCATCCTGATAAATTCGTCAGTGATCAATAATGAATGTTCCCATGAGAATTGTCATATGCTAAAGAACAGACTAAAAACCAGTGATGCTTGAATTCAGTGTCTTTCTCCCTACCACCAGTAATTTTGGACAGTTTGTTTTTAAAACCTAATAGCTAGGGAGATAATATAGGGTGTCTGCATGTGTGTCTGTTTGTGCGTGCGTGTGTGTGTGACGGTGGATAATATTTTTTATAGAATGAGATTTTTTTGGTAAAGCAAGAGCTCTAGTTCACAACAAAAGAATCTAGCATCTGTTTGTTTTCATAGTACCATTACTTTGAAATGTAACAAACTTTATGCAATATTTTTATTATCTTGCTGCATTTTTTCACATTTGGTGTCATATTACATTTATGTACTTCTTATTTTACATGTTACTCAGAACACAAAATGGAAAGTAAGAAGCCTCAAAGTCTAGCCAATTTACTGTCACCATTCCATAGATCTTAGATGTCAGGATTGGCAGGGATCCTTTCCATCCTCTAGTCCAGCCATTCGAGTGCTTAAACCTCCTGCTGCAAAACAGCCTGGAATCTGAAAAGATAAACACAACCTCCTGGGGTGACTTAGTACTTCTATTTACACCTAATTTTATTCTTTGATTTTACTCATCACTATTGGTGATTCCGAAGCCATATATATAATTTTCTTCCCTCAAATTTTTAATTTAACATTTCTTCCGGTTCTACAATAAACTTGGAGACTACTGGGGACATATATATAAGGAAACATTCCTAAGCAGAAAATATTGTTATACCAGAAATCCCTATTGCAAGGGCTGCTGAGAAATGAGTGATGTGAATTAGTGAAGTGTATTAATCTAGGTAACTGAAGGCTATTGGAACGTTTCTTAGGAGTTCTTTGTGAGATACAGTCTCTTATTTTTCTTTCTTGTAAGGACAATATAGGAACATCATTGAATCTTTCTTTGATAAGTGAGATTCCTGAAAAGCTTCAGAGCTATCACTCAGAAAATCAGTTCTCATTGTATAGCCTAAATACTCAGAAAATAAAAGAGATGGCACTGATTTTACTCTGGTTAAGTAAATAACTCTAAAGTTGTTTTTTGGAATAAATCCACAATAATACCTTTCATAATTTGCTTCTTTATAAAAGCCTAATCCAGCAAAACAAAACCAGAAACAGATAACTGATGGTTCTGCTTAGTATAGTCAGTTGAAGTTTAACTACTATAGTTTTACGAAGCAAAATTGTGGTCTTATTAGTGAAAAAAATAAGAGTAGCTGTGTAAATTTCATTATGCAACACGTAAAATAATTAAACCATGTTAAGCAAATGTATTAGTCTGCTGTGTTTCTTCCTTCTTTTAAATATGTGCCTGGATATTATTTTTAAAATAAAATGCAACCAATATTTATTAAGATAGTTAAATCATCACTTGAGGTTTTCATTGAGATTTAGGGAAGATGCAGAACTTTGAAAGTTGCATCCTTAGGTTAAACAACAAATTTCCTTACTGTTCCTTCATCTGCTTTATAATAATACAATAAATTGTACTAGTACTGTCATGAAAGGGTAGAATTTATTTTTGCAGCTAATTATTTAATATGTGTATTTTTTAAAACGCTATATTAATCAATTTAGCTTTCATTAGTAGATTTGGATCTTTTCTCGTATGAAAAGGCTTGCTATTGCCCATCTTTGAAATTTAAATACCAGAAAAGGAGCTACTAAATAAATATATAAATATGCAGACATATAATTGAAGAAAGTCATGGGACCTGAGAATTTAGTTTGTCCCACCCTGCTGGGAACTCAGCTGATGGCTATGCTTTGTTATAAAGAGACAAGAATATGGACAAAATACACACACACACACAGCATGAGTGCACGCTCAGTTAGTCAGGACAGTTTTCCAATTACTTTGAAAGTGCATTTAAAAGATTGCTATTTTCCTGAAGGGACTGTTTTCATGGTGCATTGAATTTATTTATTGCTTTATTTTATAGATTATTAGTTTTAACATTTTATCATGAAAAAAGATGCATTTTAATTTGCATGTTACTTATTGAAAATTATGTGATATATGATAATATAATCTCTTGATAACTTTTGGCTCTTCACAGTGCATACTTTCCAAGTCTCTCTGTCTTTCTGATAGGTATATAGATATATATATAAATACAGATATAGATAGCATATTGCTTTTTTAAGAAAGTTTGCTGTTAGGATTTCATGCCTTATGGTCCTTTCCAGTGCCTTGATCACCTTATAGAAATTACTCTGATCTGTGGGAGGTACATCTTGTTGCTGAATATCTGAATATCACTTATAATTTGTGAGAAGAACATTTACAAATTTAATAAATTTAGTGCAACAAATTACAAACAGACTGAGAAAAGTTTGTGACATTACTCTGTGGGTTGACATTTTATCTGTTTCTTAATTTTCAGTGTATCTTGGGAAAGTAATGCCTGCATCTTCCTTTTGCTGCTGTGTTGAGAATAACAAAATAGAAATAGTAGTGATAAGAGATGTAACTTAATAGGGCCTTAGGTTGTAAATTCAGCTGTGAGAAAATCATTCAAACCAATATTTTAGTGTTTATTTTTTTTGCAATGACGTGATCAACTACTATAAAAATCGGTCACTGTAGCTTAGAAATGGCTTATGGATCTATCCATAAGTTAAAATACACCTTAATAATTCCATCATAAATTCTCTTTGTCAGAGCGTTAATGGTTGAAGCATCTACATGAATGCATCATTGATTCAGGTAATCATGTATTACCTTGAAAAGTAGAGACTTAGATGCTTCATCTCAAGAAGGTTAACATTCAGTCAACAAAAGAGCATTACCTTTTGAGCACCTTCTAAATGCCTGTGCCTTCCAGGGTGGTTAATAGAAAATACAGAGTCTGAGCATATTCCCCAACTTCCAAGAGCAATCTTGGAAGATTTTAATCTAATACATAAGATTAAAACAACAGCTAGAGAACAACCCAGGGGGGTTTGTTTACTAGTCAATGCCTTTATTAAATCTCTGATTTACTTTTATTTTACAAATTATGCTTTTTTCTTTCATTAAAACAATGTGTATAGGACATTTTCTCCATTAGTCTTTTAAATGTCAGATACCTTATCTTGTGCAACTGTGAACATTCCAAACTTTCTTACACAGGGTCTTGATCATAATAGAGACCCACAAATGTTTGAATGAATAGCCAGATAACCACAGGACTACACAATGTTTAAGAATCAGCAGAAAACAACCAAAGTAAGGCATACATCTTCAAGAGTCCTTTCTCACTGCTGCCAGGAAGAAACCCGAGCCTGATACCTCTGTGTTTGGATTTGTTTTCTTTTCAGGTCAGATTCCTTTTTTTGATTTTCATGCTTTTGAACCCATATAGTTAGCCCTAATGGGAAATCAGTGGAGAGCAAGTATTTATTTGGAAGCATTTCATTCCCATTAGTTACCCAGAAGTACTGTATTTGTATTTGGAAAGTTATAGACTTTTTTTAGTATTTGTATAATTAGTTTTATACCATTTGGGGATGAGCTCAGAAACATGTTAATGCTTTCATATGGTAAGTATTTAATGACCAATTCCTATTAACAAGGCAGTGGGCTGGGGGGTTTGAGGACCGAAGAATGAATAGAAGTCATTTGTCTCCTTCAAAGAGCAAGATATCCAACTAGAGGAGATAAGGCACATGCACTTTGATTTATTTTGTGTGGTAGAAATTAATGAGTCATGAGAGCTTCCTATAAATAAAATGCTGTGACTGTTCGCAGGAGGTATGGGTTACCTGGTTGGGGTGGGGTGCAGGTTGTGGATGGTACTCTCCAGAATGCTCACTTGAGGGAAATACCACTGAGTTGGGCCTGAGAGAATGATTTGGTTACAGCCAAAGTTAAATTTTACCTATTTGTGTTAATAGGAACTATTCTTCCCTTTGTGCAACGTACAATTCACTCGACCCCTTTCTACTGACACACACATTTTATTGTTAATTTATTATCCAGTACTTGCTATGACTAAATAATAGTGATAGTGAGCTGGAAGGATGGGAGAAGAGATGGAGTAGTACTGTCAAAAAGTACTACATTCTCCTTTCCAGCCTGCCCTCCCCTCACTCCCAGTTGACACAAGCACCCACACAGGCCAAACAGAATCTCTGCCTAGCTTCTTCTTTGGTACAAAGCCTGGCTATCTGAGTTAAGAGGTGGTCTTTAATTCATGACGAAAAGCCTGTGGGATGCCCTGAGTTGAAATCTGAATAGATCTTTTCCTCAGTTCACCTTCATCGTCCTTTAAGACCTGGGCATTGCATGTCCTATCTGTCTTAGCTTTTGTAGCTCTGTAGACTGCAGAGATATTTTATTGAAAAATAGAGAGGCCACCTCAGGTATTTCCAAAAGTCTTGGTGGCTACTTTTCACAATGAATATATCATATAAATATCATATTTTAGTCTTAAAGAAAATGTTGATGATGCTATAGACCCTTGTTTATGTTACAATACAAAACTTTCTGAAACTAACCAGTTTTCCTGTTATGTACATGCATTCACCTTCTAAGCATAGGCATGCCACCTTCCCAAACAAAAAGAATTTGGTTCCCCCAGCCAGTGGCAGTGTCACCTCAAAATCTAGATGTATGGAAATTCATTTGTAGTGACTCTCTGAGGTCAGGTGTCTTTGTAGATGGACATGTGTTGCTTCTCTGCAGGACAGAGGTATGTTGAAAAGATCCAAAATAATAAAAAACACCCATTGTACCACAGCAGTTTGGTCATTTGGATATTTATATGGATTGTATGCATGACAGGTGATGTTTCTACAACTGTCTATAAAAGATAAAATTTCCAGATTGTTGTTTATTTTGCTTTCTCTATTCTAAACAACAGCTGAATTAATTGACTGCTAAGGTAATTAGCATGGCAAAAAAACCATCTGTCCATAGTATTTAATTGTATCCCAAATATGAAAATGAAATACAAAGCATGAGAAGGAAAAGCTTCATTTAAAAAGAAATAAAAGATAAATCAACGCACCTATTTTTCTCAGAAAAATTATGTTTAGCAGACTGGATACAAGGAGAATTCTTTTTTAGATCATCCGGTTGACCTCAGGTCCATAACCTTGTCCTTTATGCTATGAAAATGGGTTCAGAATGTTAACGTCTCTACTGGCTGTCACTCTCTTCCATTATCATTTCCATTCTACTTCAAGCATTTTGTTTTACTCAGCCCATAAAATGTGCTTACCTGCTGATATTCTCTTGCTTGCTCATGTATTGGTAAAATGTTTTAGTGCTGCTTATCTGCAGAACAACTGTAATCTCTCTTTGGAGACCTTCAGAGAAGAAGAACTAATCAGGGTAACCACATGCCCTGGCTTTCAAAATCAGCTTCCAATTTCTGATTTGAAGGGAAGGAAGATAAGGTCATTAATCTTATCTTTACAGAGTGTGAATGAAGTGAAATCTAACCAGGTAACCCTAACAAAACTGGTTTTGGGGGTTTATTTTCTTGCATTTTCTTTTCCTTCAAAACAGCATCAGGTGATGGAATAGTTTTGGTAATGGGTGAGTGGTGATGGTAGCATCAATGTAATTAATACAATTTCTGTTGTATACTTGAAAGTAATTAAAAAGGGGAATTTTAGGTTGTATACAGTTAATACGATACAATTTTTTAAAGGATCCTTGAAAGGAAAAAACTTAGAACACTATTAACTTTGAACAAAGACTTGGCTTCACTTCCTGTTCTTCAGTTCCTCATGAAATGTTTTTCATCTAGAATACAGAGTTGTGGTGGGCCCCTAAATGCCTGTGGCCATGACACGCTAGACCAAATGTTCTAAGGGGAATTTGTAAATTACAGCTTATCCAATATGAAATACATGGCACTAGACTGACATGGAAGAGTGAAGCTTCACTTTTCTCATGATTTTAAATATTAACATTGGATTTTGAACCTATTTCTTTATAGAGAAGCTTAAAGCAGATAGGGACATCGCCTCCTGAATTTGTAATCAACAAGCCTGCAAAAAAGAAATGATGGCAACTTCTAGTAGAAGGTGTAACTTGTGTTTGTAGGAGTGGATGTATAGCTGTATTATCCAGCAGTTAGCCTCAGGTCTTTGTCCTCTCTGCTATAGTTGTAGGCAAGATCATTCCTTTATGGCATTGAATTTTTCCTCTAAAGTAATTAGGATCTTGAATAGTAGTTGATACTAGGATTTTTTTTTTCATTCTAGATATAAGGTAGTTCAATTCGAGAAAAAAAACTCATGCTGTACTTTTAATGTAACAGGCTCTAAGCTAATTTCTCTTTACAAAGAAGCTGTAATACTCATGCTTTGACCATTTCAACTCAGTCTGCTTCTAGGATGAAAGAAGGTCGACAAAATAAAGTCTTCATCAAAATCTAGTATCAACAATTTAACAGAATATGAAACTCTACCATTCTATAAAATTACTGTATTGTGTATCTGAAGTTCTGGGAAAAAATCACACACACATACAAACTAGAACTGTATAAGATATACATATCAAAGACTTCAGAGCTTGTTGCATCTTTGAAATCAGAAAACTAGGTTTTACTTTCCCTGAATTTATCATTTATTATCTGAGTGTCCTTAAACAAAGTATTACTTTCTCTGAGCCTCATTATTCTCTTATGTAAAATGGGGATGATCACAGTGATCTCTTTTTGATAGGATTTTGGTTTGGGCTTAGTGGATAATGGTACCAAAATAAGTTCATTTTTATCCTCATATGACTAGAAATAATAATTAGCAACATAAGAAGAAGATATGATGGAACTTACAAGCCTTGTAGGAGATATATAGATTAACTTTGAATCTGTTATTGATTTGTACTGGGTGTTGTTGTGCTTTTAGAGCTGCCGCTACTCAATTCAACCATGCATGCAGTGCTGCCCAGGTTTCATAGCAAGACTTGATCACCAAATCTTTATAGCCAGGAAGCATCCATCAAAAGTTAAGTAAGTAAATCCCATAATATTTCAACAAGTTATTGAATATCACCTTTAACCATAGTAGTCTTATAGTGTTCTTGGAGGTTAAAGAAAGTTAATAACATGATCCCTGCTCATTAGGTGCTTACACAGTTATTGAGGAGATAGGGCATAGTGAAAGGCAAACTATTCATTCCCCTTGAGATTGAAAAAGTGTTGCTTATTAAAGATAGCCTACACAATGGGAGACAATATTTGGAAATGACATATCAGATAAAGGTCTAGTATCCAGAATTTATAAAGAGATTGCCCAACTCAACAACAAAAAGACAGCCAACCCAATTACAAAATGGGAAAAAGACTTGAACAGACACCTCTCAGAAGAGGAAATACAAATGGCCAAAAGGCACATGAAGAGATGCTCAATGTCCCTGGCCATTAGAGAAATGCAAATCAAAACCACAATGAGATATCATCTCACACCCACCAGAATGGCCATTATCAACAAAACAGAAAATGACAAGTGCTGGAGAGGATGTGGAGAAAGAGGCACACTTATCCACTGTTGGTGGGAATGTCAAAGGGTGCAACCACTGTGGAAGGCAGTTTGGCGGTTCCTCAAAAAGCTGAATATAGAATTGCCATACGACCCAGAAAAATACCATTGCTGGGAATCTACTCAAAGGAATTAAGGGCAAAAACTCAAATGGACATTTGCACACCAATGTTCATAGCAGCGTTATTTACAGTTGCAAAGAGATGGAAACAGCCAAAATGTCCATCAACAGACGAGTGGCTAAACAAACTGTGGTATATACATACGATGGAATATTATGCAGCTTTAAGACAGGATAAACTTATGAAGCATGTAATAACATGGATGGACCTAGAGAACATTATGCTGAGTGAGTCTAGCCAAAAACTAAAAGACAAATACTGTATGGTCCCAATGATGTGAATCGACATTCGAGAATAAACTTGGAATATGTCATTGGTAACAGAGTCCAGCAGGAGTTAGAAACAGGGTAAGATAATGGGTAATTGGAGCTGAAGAGATACAGACTGTGCAACAGGACTAGATACAAAAACTCAAAAATGGACAGCACAATAATACCTAATTGTAAAGTAATCGTGTTAAAACACTGAATGAAGCTGCATCTGAGCTATAGGTTTTTGTTTTGTTTTGTTTTGTTTTTTTACTATTATTACTTTTATTTTTTTCTCTATATTAACATTCTATATCTTTTTCGGTTGTGTTGCTAGTTCTTCTAAACCGATGCAAATATACTAAGAAACGATGATCATGCATCTATGTGATGATGTTAAGAATTACTGATTGCATATGTAGAATGGTATGATTTCTAAATGTTGGGTTAATTTCTTTTTTTCCGTTAATTAATAATAAAAAAAAAGTCTACCAGCCTCAGGATCATCCACAAAATAAGAACTGAGAATAAACTCTTTTGAAAACACTAAAAAAAAAAAAAAAAAAGTGTTGCTTATTAAATTGAGTTAATATTGTTTAGATGTGTGCAACCAAACTTTTGTGGTTTCTGTCAAGAAGATAACTACAGTCTTTCCCATAAATTATTAGTTGGAATCACTGTTTTAGACAGTGTTAGATGGAACAATGAGAGACCTTGTTCGAATGGACATTTTTCTCAGAGCTTTGTTTGTTTGTTTATCAAAGCTTCCAGTACAAGTTACAGGATTGCAATGATGAGCAAATCAAAATCTTAGGTGAGATGCTCAGAGTCATTTGGACTGAAAAAAATACCATGAAGCTGGGAGATTCACCATACCTAGTGAACTTCTTCTTGTGACAGTTGATTGCAACCAACTAGAAGTTCCCTTAAAGGATGGAGACTTTGACCGAGATCATTGATCCTGTGGCCAGGGGACAAAGAATGGAATCTATGAGAGCAGTAGTCCTCAAACTTTTTTTGGTGGTGTACCTCCTTAGTACAGCAAAGCCATAAGCAAAAGCAAAGGCAAATCTCAAATCACACCCACAATATGACATTGCATATGTGTATACTTATGTATACGTATATTTACAAAATATATATAGTACTGTTTAATATTCTGTACCTTATAAAATATAAAAAGTTGAAACAGTTTAAATAGGTGAATTAAAAATAAAAGCAAATAGGTCCACTTCGCGCAGCCTGGCACTGAGGAATCTCAGCCCCATCTCAGGGATTCAGCCAGAGGAAAAGGAAGGGGTTCATCCTGCAGCAAGTACCCGCACCTGCTTTCTCCACCCATGATGACTCAGATTGTCCCAGAAATGTCTTGCAGTTCTGTTCCCAAGAGCCTGGTGCTGCTTCCACAGTGAGGATGAAGCTTCGTTCCCACAGACCCACCAAGGAGGCATGCTCAGCTCTGGGATATCTTGGCCATTTGTATGCTTATCTGGTTGTGAATGAAAACCCAGAGGAAGACAGTTGTCAGCTGAGTTATTGACAAAGAAGGCTATTGACAAGGAAGCCAGTGGCACTACTTCCTCAGTGCTGCCCTCTCAAACATCCTACTCTGGGCATTGGTAGAGATGGTCCTCTCTGAACATGAATGTCTGTGATGTCTTTAGCAATTAGTGAATTTGAAAGATATAGACTTCGCCCAGGAAGAGTGGTCCCTCCTAGACACATCCCAAAGAAAGCTGTTCAGAGAAGTGATGCTGGAGAATATCAGTCATCTGGTCTCTGTGGGATATCCAGTCTTCAAATATGATGCGCTTTCTTACTTGGAGAGGGAGAGGAACTCTGTACAGAGGAATTGGATATTTTCAATACCAGAATTCATGTGAGCTTTAAGAATGTGTGCTTAATGAGGAGCAAGAAAAATGGTCTTAATAAAAGAAATGCTATGTGTGCGACACAACTATTGCAAAGATACATTGACCATCATGTCATTGGCAGAATTCCTATATTAAAAAGAATGGCATTATATATGTGAATTGCCAGAAGATTTTACTCATACATGCAGAGTGACTCAACAGGTGTTAACACCCGGTGGAAAGAAACCATACCATGACAATTTTATTGGAAGAGCCCTCAGTGACCAGTCATCCTTAATAAAAAAAAAAATCAAATATGCACCAGAAATAAATCATCTGAATGTCATCAAATTAGTAAATCTGTTACTCAAAAATCTGGCCTTACACATTACTATGACTCTGACACTGGAGAGAACCATATGAATGTTGTGTATGTAAGAAAGCCTTCATTCTGTATTCTTCCAAAAGACAATGTGAGAGAATTCACACTGGAGAGAAGAAATATGAATGCCATGTATATTGAAAAGCCTTCATCCATTGTTCTATATTTAGACAACATGAGAGGAGTCACACTGGAGAGAAACCATATAAATGCCATCTATGTGGGAAAGCCTTCTCTCAGGGTTCTAACCTGAGACAACATGAGAAATTTCACACTGGAAGAGAAACCATATGAATACCATCAGTGAGGGAAGGACTTTACTCATTTTTGTTAACTTAGAGTACATGAGAGAACTCACACTGGAGAGAAACCATATGAATGCCATCTTTGTGGGAAAGCTTTCTCTCGCTCTACTTACCTGACACAACATATGAGAACTAACACTGGAGAGAAGCCATGTAAATGCCATCGATGTGGGAAAGCCTTTTCTAGATCTTCTGTCCTGAGACAATATGAGAAAATTCACAGTGGAAGGTGACCCTATGAATATCACCTTTGGTTAAAGCCTTCACTTATCATTTTACCTTTAAAAAGTATGAGGAAATTTACTCTGTAGAGATACCATAATCATATCCTCTAATTTAGTTAATATATGTAACCTTAGACAACATGACAAAACCAAAACTGAAGAGAAACCCTCTGAATGCCATATTTGTGAAAGGCTTCAGTCACCATTCTTTACTTAGATGACATGAGATAATGCATAATAAAAAGATTTTGTATTTGAAAGAGATTTCAGCCCTTGAGTGAACCTTTGAAAATGCTAGAAACTCACATACTGAAAAAAAATCACTGTAATCAATCTGCTAGAGCATTTAGTCATCCTGAATATTGTGTCAATCTAAGCCAATTTATATTGGAACAGATCAATGTAAATGTCACATTTGTATACAAACCTTTAGTAGATGGCCATACAATATGAAGGAAATCATAGCATATATGTAATTGATGTGAAACTATTTACATTGCTTGCCCATTTGATAAAGAGAACATTCTTTACCAGAAGATGAAGCCCCCTGAAATAGAGCCAGATAATATAAGCTGGAGATGTTATTCATGAAATATCACATAAAATCTTTCATAAGACAACACTTGTAGGGCAAGTATGAATTCACACTGTATAAAAATTATTGGTGTCATGAATAAAAGTATGTCTTCAGAGATCACTCATTCTTTAGTGTTAGTATAGTTATGCTGAGGAATCAACAATCCTAAAGTCAATTTAGATAAATGATCAGCTGGATTTCACCTCAGAAAATTCATAGTGTGAAATAAAATCTTTTATTTGGGCCCTTTCATAGTCAATTCAGTAAAGAGACAATAATTTTGAAAAAAACTTAAGTGTCAAAATAATGTGGGATAACAATGTCAAATTGTGAAGTGTCATTGGTACTAAATTGAACAATGAGTTTCAGAAAAAGTAAAATGAAGTTAAATTAATTCTGGAGATCAGCATTTTCATATTTGTAAGGAACAAATATTGTGGCTGAAAATCTGATATGTTGGACTAACTCTGGTTTTGCTTTCATATAGTTCTAAACAAAAATATTTGAATCAATCATAAAAACTTTGAACGTTAACTCAAAATTATTATGCTTAGCTATTGTCTTTATATATTTTTCATTCATCTTTATATATTTTTCATTCCCATGATGAAAATAAACTTAGATAAATAAAAACCATGTAGAAGTAGAAAATAAATAGATAAGTAAACACAAACATTTTAATATTTTCTTCCTCCTGACCTTTCCAATGGATCTTTTTTTTTTTTTTTGCATGGGTAGGTACCGGGAATCGAGCCCGGGTCTCCTGCATGGCAGGCAAGAACTCTACCTGCCGAGCCACCATGAATGGATCATAAAGTGCAAAAACCTCTCTTTCTAGACTACTATCTTAGGAAACCACAAAGTTGACACTTGAAATGAATGGCCAAGGGGCAGGCTTCCTTTAGAGGTGGCATGTTTAGGATCAAAATAGTAAAATAAGAGGACAAGAGACCAAAGAAAAGATTGCCTTGAGCAGTATTGCAGAAAATCATTTGTAAAATGACATTTGCAGACTGAGACCAGCCCCTTTTAATATAACATCCAGCTAAGCAGAGAACAGGAGAAGGCGTGTGGCAGCCATTGAGTTGAGGGCAAAAGCAGGAGCAGCAGGATCACAGTTCTGCCTTCTCTCGCCTCCCCCCAACCTTGCTCTCAAATACAGCCAAACCACAAACAGCATCCCAGAGCCTCTGCAGGTATCCAAGTGGGACCCACCAAGGCGGGGAGATGGTCCAAGAGAAAAGAAAAACATGAGGAAAGCAGATTCAGGAGGATTTCAGTCTCTGGTTCTGGAAAAGTTCTTCAGTTCTTTAGAAAGTGGTACTGGTGTATGAAGCAGACGCCGTTGCTGCCCCCAGTGCGGAGCTCTGGACCCATGTCTTGTCCTATAAACATGACCGCCGTCCTATTTTCATGCCTTTGTGTCTTGGCTTCCCTGCTTGAGGTCTATTTCTGGTGCTTGTGGACCTTGCTGGGAGCCTAGCAGAGACCATCTCAGCTTAGAAGTGCTAACTCTTAAGCAGTGAGGAACGGGAATGAGAAAATAAATACCACAGTTTCCCCATCCCTCACTGGAGCAATTCTGAGGGACCTTCTGTATAGTTTCTCAGAGAGGCTGAGGTCTAGTTGCCTTTAGCAGTAAAGTATTCATCAGCTTTTCTTCCTCCCCTGTCTCACTTCATCTTCTTTCTCACTTGCACTTCCCACATAAAACTGTTGTCACCCAACATCTTGTCTCAGGGTCACCTGATGAACAGGAACAGATCATAAATGAATTTGGATGGTGGGAGTGAGAAACTATGTGCTTTACCCCATTGTGTTGTTTGTTTTTCTCAATTTCTTCTAGAGTCTCAGACTTTTCATGTAGATATAAAAAAAACCCAAACATGCGCAATAGATTTACACCTTATACCATCTGATCAAATCTTGATGTCTGGATCATCAGTACCTTTTATTAAGTCCACAGGTTCTATAATTAGCAGTGTTCTCAACTGTTGCTCTAAATTGGCTGATTGAGATTCAAAATATACTGTCAGTAGATCTCTCTACATTACAGTAGATGTAGTAATTACAAAATATATAAAATGTAACCTGCAGACAGTGTGGGATGGATCTTAAGGGCATGAACTTTGGATATAATGAGGTTTTATTCCCCACTTTAGCACTGTTAGTTCTAGGCACAAATTTCTTACTTTTCAAAAAAGGATTTCAATGATGACAGGCTGTTGACCCCTGACAAGCCTGCCCCAGATTGATTTGAGGATATTTTGAAAGCATCTGTCACTTATGATGGTCAATAAATTGAGGAGTATAACCTGACTAAGGAAATGTTTCATATTCTTCCCACAACTTCTTGAGATTACTTCTTCAAGAAAGATTATACAAACTTGACACTTACATGTGCAAATAGGTAATTTGTATGCATGGTTTTGACAGAGGCCTTGTGTATCTATTTGATTGTTTTAACAATATTAGCAAACAGAGAGACGCTGACTTAACTATTAGTTGTTTTACTTTATGCAATTCGGTGGACCTGCTGTGACTCTTTGAGTAAAATTCATATTCTCTGGTCATTTGTTTTACATGTGAAATATGAATTGAATAGCAACATGATAACTAGTGTATAAAAGTGTTATTTCAGTTTTCTTTGTATCATATCATGTCCAAATATGTTCTGAAAGCGTATACTTGGAGATACTAATCCTTTTGGTTTACCAATTTCATCATCTTAATTTATTACTCTAGATGAAAACTCCTTTTTGACACTAAATACCAAATTATGTATTTAGTAGGACAGTATGGTCCCAAAGGAAAGCACCTCTTCACTCTTGTGTATATACAATATTTATATTTAAATTTTTAAGAGGTTGTGGAAAGCAAAGTTGTGGAGGCAATGTTTGAGATCATATTAGCAGTAATCAATATATCCCAAGTTGATACACATGTTTTTCTCAAGTTAGTAGTGTTTGTATATTAAAATATATTGGCAATGTCAGAGGGGCACGTTGTGATAATTTCATTCTGAATTTATCCTTTAGATGTAATAGAGGAAAAGTGCACAAGAGAAGTTCTGCAGTAATTTATAAATTGCGATTGGTTGTATGCTAACCTCTAAAATGCCATTTCAGAGTTTGTGGTGGTTATAATACTGTGGTTATAATACTAGTTTACTGTTCTTTCTAAACATCTATGTGGCCAATCTCTAGACCATATTTACTTCATCTTTATTCTATAGCTCTATATATGTGTTTCATGAAAAAAAAGTGACGTTTCTTAACAATGGATTGTTCTCAAATAATAGACTGAATATTAGGAGAAATTGTGTCATTTACTAAGAATGGATCAATAGTGTGTTTTTATCTGCTGAAGCTCCCACTACTGATATAAGAATAGTCAGTGCCATCTTTTCTTTTCCTCTTTTACTCAAAATCAATACTTCTTAAATATTGCCTAGTAGGAAGAAGCATTTCTAGAATGAGTATAAAAGTCTGTCTTTGGGGAATTAAGTGAGATGGAAAAAACTCCATCCACTTTTCAAAAAAAAAGATTGAATCTTTTGACATGAAGACCTCCCTGGAAAGACTGGATGGCTGACATTCTATTTGAAATGCACTGGAGCAAAGAAGTTTGTAGTTCAGAAACATGTAAATAAGACACTACTCAGAAGACATTTTTGTTGCTTATCTTGCAGCTGTTGTTTGCTGGAAATTCTGGTTATTTAATTATACCTTATTCCAGAAGATATTCAAGGTCATAGTTGTGGCAGATTTTTAATTATATACAAAGCTATAAAAAGTGGAACATTTCACCCTGGGGAACGCCCCCGTATGGCTGCAGACACTTTATTAAGTGAGCTGCTGCAGAGTTTGGCTGCGGTTGCTAAATCAAAGTTTTGTGTACATGTTTTTCTCCTTTAGGCAATAGTTGTTCCATAGTTTTCATTTTTGACTAACTGGAAGTACAAACCAATAAACCAATAAGCTTCAGAGTTTAAAAACCATTTTTATATTTTCATTTAGTTATTACCTACGTGGTATCCAAGAAACTTTTAACAAAAGTAACAAAAATGGCCTGTAAATTTAATGTATGTGCATAACAAATCTTAACTAAATATTTTGTAAGGTTCAGAAATATACACAGATTTTGGCTTAACGTTGTAAAAACAGAAACTGAGATAAAATATTGTCATTTTATTTTTGTAAATTTAAATGTCGTGTTTTTCTTCCTCAGAATGTGGTTGTGACCAAATATTTGGGAAATTGACCTTAGAAAATTGGGAGAGGGAAGCCTTTCTTTATCAGGGCTGCAAAAAGTGTATATTATTGTAATGTTACACATCCAAACAAGAATTATAAAGGCCTTATCCTTCGAAGCAGTTCTGTGTGTCCAGTCTACTCACATAGCATACAAAGATGAATGTAGTAATCTCTTTAAGACCTGTGAGTCCAAATATCAATCATGAAGAGTATTCTAATGGAATTCTTTCAATTAGGACTTGAAAGAAAAACACAAAGAATAGTAAGAGATCAATTAAATTCACACAGTGAATAAGAAACTCTACTTTTACTTTAGGAAACTATTGCAAAAAGAAAACTTAAGGGTTTAACTTTATGTTTTTCAACATATGACTTATATTAACTTAAAATTTTTCTCTAATCAACTATTAGAGTCCCTGTTACTTTGCAGTTTGAAACCTTCTTCTTTCATTAACAATGTTCTGTTCTTTATGTATTGTATTCTGTCCTTTTTTTCTTTTGCTACACTAATTGGGTAGAAAGTAAAGAAAGGATGGTCCTTCCTTTGTATCAGAGCCCTGAAAATTTCAGCACTTGTGAAATCAGGAATTTCAACACATGCCTGGGAGAGCTACTCATAAATCTAGTTATTAATGCCTCTTCTGCCATGCCTGTAACCAAGGTGTGAGTATGCCCTCACCAGTGCCGCACACCTCCCCAGCCCTCCTCCACCTTGCCTCTTGGATGTACCCTTCATCCCTTCATATGTGCGTCAGTTAGAATTTAGCAACTAAGTTGTTCGACAACCACCCCAACTCAGTGGCTTAAAACAGCGACCATGAATTATTATTCTTGGGTCTGGGGTTGACTTGGGTTTAACCGACCTCTACTAGGCTTGGAATGGCTTGACTTCTAGCTTCAGGTTGTGTCTGTGTCTGTCCCATGTGTCTTTCATCCGTGGATTAACAGGGTGCCCAACACGTGCTTCTTATAGCAATGGCAGACACATGAGAGGGTTGAGTAGAAACACAAGTTGATGCCTAAGGCCTAGTGGTAAAGCTGATACACCAGCACTCTGCCTGCATTCTTTTGTCCCAATAAAGTCACGTTCCAAACTCAACATCAGTGGGTCAGGAAAATGAAGCTGCTGACCCTAGAGATTGTTCAGAGAGAGTACACCAAGTCACATGGCAAAGAATGTAGATACTATACAGAGACAGAACTGAAAAAAAAGAAGAAATCTACTGTAATTTGCACTTACGAACTGGCCCCAGTGCTCTTTCGTCTCTTAAAGCAATGCTGTGCAAGGCAGCTCCAGAATACTCCTTCAGCTGTAGAAAGACTAATGATTCAGTAAATCAGATTGAAGAGAATCAGTCCACTTCTAAATTTCCCTAATCTCAACTCAGTCGTGATCCCTGGATGGACTGCTGTTCCACGAATTGTTTATTATTATACCATAACAAAATAAGGAACTTGTACCAAATGTAGATTAATTATAATCCAAAGTGCATTGTTTAGTTTGCTGAAATTGTTTTTGTTAACAAGAACTTTTTGATGAAAGAAGAAATATCTTGATTTTCATTCTGCCTCATCTTATAACACACAGACACTTTGTACAGCATTATCCTGGAGCTTGTCTAGATAAATGAATCTCTAATACAGGATTTCAATTCTTTTATTATCTCCAGAATTGAAGTTAAAACTCAACTAACTCATTGCCTCTATATTGTCATTACTGCTTCTGTCGGTTTGAAACCATTTTGTTAATACAAGTTCATGCAGGAACAGCCTGATATTGGAATAGATGTGAAATTTGGCAATTGTGTAAAGGCATAAGAAAAATGAAGTACAAAATGGAACCATTTCCAGAGCCCAGTATTCTTAAAGTTATTTCCCCAGATCAGAATAGAAAGTTATGTTTTCCTTTGCCTCTTTCAACATATTCTAGAAACATTTATTGTGTTCCCTGATGTGTACAAGGTACACAGCTTACAGTTGTGCTAAAATAATTGTCGCTGTTATTAATGTTCATATGCTCTGTCATGTAGACATTTCTCATTCTTATTAGAGAGGAACATCCTTCCCTTTTTTGGGGGAAGGGGGTACTTGCATGGACCTGGAATTGAACCCAGGTCTCCTGCATGGCAGGAGAGCATTCTACCTCCGAACCACCCAGGCACCTTATCTTTTTCGTTTTTAATTTTCATTTAGAAGATATCAACAAATTCTTTGTAATATCTTTGGGAGAGACTGAATGGATCAAATCAGGTAATACTTGGTGGGTTTTGTATTTTTACTGTATTGTATTGACAGTCACAGTTATCTCAAACTTATTAGGAAAATAAACAATTGCATTAGCTTCCGAACATTTCTAGAGATAGTGTTAAGAAATGCCAAATATAAAATATTAAGTATATATCTCCATCTCTACATTTTTAGCCATGTTACTTCTACTCTCTGAAGCAATAAATAGGGCAAAAGTACTGCCTCTCCATTTTGTGAACTCCTAAAATGTTTGCTTTCTGAAAACTGTTCAGCAATTTATTTACTTTCGGTGTTATTTTTCCGTGTCTGTTTTATTTAATGAAATACAATCTCTAGACTGCTTTTACATTCTTAAAACAGTTCTATATTTGTTTATTTGTTTTGGGTCCTAATAATCCCCTGGAGACATTAATTTCATCTCCATTTTGCAGATGAAGAAACTGATTCTTACATTAGGTGATTTTTCCCAAGGACACACAGCTAGAAAGCAGTAGAAACACTCCATTCAAACACGTTTTTTAAACTTATTCAAATTAGCCCCTGTACACAAAGATGGCAAATATAACCTGTGTACAGCCGTTTTTTCTCCTCCATGCCCAGCACAAATATTAATAATTACTCATGACACTTTTCCCCCAGAGTAAATCTGTAGCCTCAGAAACCTTCTCCACACACTACTTCAGGAATATTTGAATAATTGTATAGAGTTGACATTTGGAATTAAATTGGATTTCTAAGCTTTATACCTTGCTTTATTAAGATGTGGATCTTTTTTTTATCTGTGCTCCTATAATATCTGCCATAGTTCTTTGCACAAAAATAAGTAAATGTTTTAATATTTTATGGTTAGTGGGTGAAAGTCATAACTTGGTAGAATTTGATTGACTATAAGGAAGAGTGTTTTCTCTTTTATCATCATTAAATAATGTATTTCTCAGATGTATCTGAACCTCATCTTGGGCCGGGCATTGTGTTATTGATTTGAGACAAAAAGATGAGTTTATTCAGTGAACACTTATTGAGGATTTACGTCCGGCTAGCTCTGTGCTCGGTGTCTAATACACATTCTTGGACAAGACAAACATGATACACGTCTCACACAGCGCATGGTTCTCCAGAAGACCCAGATAGCAAATGGTGAAATGCACACACCTACATAGTACAAAATATGGCACGTTTTATTTAGGAAAAAATCAGATACAATGAAGGAGAATGATGGTGTGCATATATGGGAGATCAGGAATTTGCCTGGTGAGGAGTTAGAGGGTGAGCATTCTTTGCAGGAGGAATGATGGGTGAGGACGTCCCAAGAGAGGGAAAAGCTAGAAACAGAGGAGGACGTGAAAGCCATAACCTTTAACGTCAAGGAATAAAAAAATCCAGTGGGGAAAGTGACACAAATCAGCAAAAGCACTAAACTATATAACATAGTGAGGAAAAAAAGTCAAAGCTATCTAGATGATAGGGTGGGGTCGGAAATGCTGAAAGGATAAACAAGGGTTATATGGTAGACCGTACTTGGGACAGGAAAAGGAAGCAGAAAAGGACAAGCCATAGCAGACAGAATGTGCAAAGGCTAGCGGTACAAACATACCTGGCAAGAGTTCACCCCTGAAGAATGCGGCCTCCTGGGTACCCCCTGGGTTACTAATCACAGAGAAGAAGGTATCATGTGAATTGGACAGATCACCCAAAACACATCTTACTTTTCCAGAAGCAGTCTGGCAGGAGCATAGGTCATGGGGTTTGACTGCTGGATTTATGAATCCTGGCTTCAAAACTGCTGTTGAACCTATTCAGTCAGCACGTATACTCCCCTCCATTGTTTCCTCATATGGAAACACACGTAAGTTTCTGAATTTTCTTTCACTCATTTGTTCAATAAATATTTATTAAAAAGTTTCCTATTTATCTCCCGATACACTATAAACGATACCTAGTCTTTACTTTCCAGAAGCTTCAGTCTGGGAAATGGAGGGGGCAGGAAGGAGATAAGGAAGTTTCCAGCAGAGTGAATAAAATAGCACATATTAAGCTTCTGTCACAGTACATGACCCAAAATGTTATTTCCCTCCCCCCATCCCCTCTCACCATATCCTTAAGTCCAAAAATCTCCCAGAGAGAATAGCAATAGTTACTGTACTAGTTTTCAAGTCTTTCCAGAAGAATGAATGGCAGTATTGCCCCTTTACAAAAGAACCTCTTTCGTGGATGCCAAGGAGCTTATCTATAACACTTACTCTTTAAAATTAAATAATCGTACACTTATTTTCTGTAAGGCTGTGTGCCGCTTTGAAAGGATTACGCACCCTAGAAAAGCCATATTTTAATCCTGATCCATCTTGTGGAGGCAGACATTTCTTTTACTTCCTATCCAGCACTGTAGGTTGGAAACTTGATTAGATTATCTCGACAGAGATGTGACCGCCCAGTTGTGGATAGTAACCTTTGATTAGATAGATATGTGACTCCGCCCATTCCAGGCGGGTCTTCATTAGTTCACTGGAATCCTTTAAAAGAGGAAACACTTTGGAGAAAGCTTCGGAGCCATGAGAACCACGAGAGCCCATGCAGCCAGAGAACTTTGGAGAGGAAGAAGGAAAATGCCCCTGGAAAATGCTCCTTCATGAAACAAGGAGCCTGGAGAGAGAGCTAGCAGATGACGCTATGTTTGCCATGTGGCTTTCCAGTTGAGAGAGAAACCCTGGTCATTGGTCTTCTTGAATCAAGGTATCTTTCCTTGGAGACTTAGAGTGGACATTTCTATAGCCTTGCTTTAATTTGGACATTTTCACGGCTTTAGAGCTGTAAAGTTGCAACTTAATAAATCCCCCTTTTTAAAAGCTGTTCAGTTTCTGATATATTGCATTCCAGCAGCTAGCAAACTGGAACAGACTGTGGTGAATATAGATATATAAGGCTTCAGCTCTCCCTTACAGAAGTTGACATCCTGGTGTATAGAGTAAGAGAAAGATGTAGGCAGTGTCCACTGAATAACTCCTTGTAAGGCGAATGTGAGGCACCCTCAGCAAATCCCTAGTTGAAGGGAAAGGTCAGGACTCCCACACTTCAGTAATCATTTATTGAACAAACTCTGTCATGTTTAAGCATTTGGGGTCTTGAAAGATTAATGAGAGATAGCCCTTTCCTTGGAAGAGCCATCCTTTTGTAATGAAGTGGGTTATGGGATAAGACAGGGCGGTGATGAAGAATGCATTGAGAGGTAGACTGGAAACAAACTGGAGAAAGTAGGAGAAGGGGACTAAAGTCTGAACAAAGTGGACTGATGCTCAGGTTACAATCTGATTTCCTTGATACTTGTTTTTATATACTGGGTAGGAGAATAAAGAGGAATGCACCCAAAGAAAGTTAAAAGATAGTCTTATGAAGGGAGATAATTCTGAAGCTGAAAAATTCAGGGTATGTTTCTTCTCGAAATTCACACTAATGAGACCAACATTTAAAAATAGTTATATGCCAAATGTGGAAGGACAGTTCTTTCCACCAACCTACCTGTTCACTGAATAGATAGCTTTTTCAGAGCAAGAATTATATCATATTAATCTTTTCATTCCAGCAGTGGTGATGGTGCCCTGTCCATAGTGGCACCATCTTCACTCAGGAAATGTTAGTTGAATTTATATTTCAAGTGGCCTTTTAAACCCTGGTAAGAACACAAACACACAGCAGTCGATAAATAATGCCAATGGTGGCTAACCAACTGCCATACCACCATGCCCATTTTTTCTTAATAACGTAGTTCCGATGAGTGGTCCTGGGCTTCAGAGGAGGTTCCGGCACACTCAGCCCAGGGTTCATGTTCGCTGAGTCTGCAATAGTCGTGGTAACTCCATCCCCTTTTGGACTGGGGTAGAGCTAGGCATGTGCTCAAATTCTGTCCAGTCTGTGTGATTGTGAAGCCTTGTGTCTGATGCTCCTTTTATCTACCTTATCAACAGAGTAGTAAAACATATGGAATAAAAATAAATAATAGGGGGAACAAATGATAAAATAAATTTAAATTGAAATGCTAGTGATCAATGAAAAGGAGGGGTAAGGGGTATGGTGTGTATGAATTTTTTTCTGTTGTCTTTTTATTTCTTTTTCTGAATTGAGGCAAATGTTACTAAGAAATGATCATGATGATGAATATGCAACTATGTGATGATATTGTGAATTACTGATTATATATATAGCACGGAATGATCATATATTAAGAATATTTGTGTTTGTTTGTTGTTATATTTTTTTTATTTAAAAATTAATTTAGGCGGGCCGCGGTGGCTCAGCGGGCAAAGTGCTTGCCTGCTATGCCGGAGGACCTCGGTTCGATTCCCGGCCCCAGCCCATGTAACAAAAACGGAGAAACAGAATACAATAAAAAACAAGAAAATGTTTAAAGATGTTTCCCTTTCTTCCTTCCTTCCTTCCTTCTATCCTTCCTTCCTTCTCTCTGTCTTTCCTTTAAAAAAAAAAAAAAAAAAAAAAAAAAAAAAAAAATTAATTTAAAAAAATTCTGTCCAGTTAGACAGAGGCAAAGCTTGCTTGGGGGTTAGATATGTGGGTTCTAGGAATCTTTCTGTTTATCTAAAAAGAGATTCATATGGAGAAAGGCCCTTTCTGTGACCTCTGAATCAAACCCTGTGAGAAGAGAGAGCTGGAGCTTTCTCTAGCCACCTGTCACATTTTGAGGAGAGCAGAGAAAACACTGAGGATAGCAGAAAGGAAAAATGGAAGGTCTCGTGACTGCATCCCAAAGCCCTGAATTATCCAAACATGAAAATGTCCTATCTTCAGACTGCCTGTATGAGGAGATACATTTTTCCTAAATAAGTCACTTTCAGTTAGGTTGTCTGTTTGCAACCAAAAGCATTCTAAGAGCTCTGTGGCTTGATAAAAAACACATTGTTGTGCAAATTGAGTAGTAGGATGCAGTCTCTCTATGTGCAGAATTTCAGAAAGATTATCACAAGTGTTTCTTGAGAGCTTATTTTTCTTTTAAAATTGATAAATCAAGAAAGAATGAGTTTCTATTGAAGTTTGAACTCTGTAGCAGAAACAAGAAATTGATAGTTAAACCCAGCAGGCACTCAACTTAGTTTCCATGTGAACTTTTTATATGCTTGAGGAGATTGTCTTTCTGTCTCTGTTTTTAACCAAAAGTGAAAATAGAAATGGAAAATGTGCGAATATCTAAATTAAGCAACCATGCAAAAGTCTTACACAATATCATAATTTGGTGAAATATGCCATTATGGGAAGTTTAATGCATATGAATGTTCTGGTAATTATAAATATATTTGGTTTTCACACTTACCAAAAATCTTTTTATTCTGTATATAGTGCTAGTGTAATGTAAGGTCCTATACTAGTTAGAAAATCATTCTTTGAATGTACTGTTTTGTTTAAGGAAAATGTTAAATAGTTGTTTTGCATATGTGGCACAGGTGTTTTATGTTGGGAGGAATATGCATTTTTATATTCAGGATGCAAAAGCAATACTATTCTTACTTTTCTTTTTTTCTTTTGAAGCACGAAAAGAGATAACCTATAATTCTTGCTTCTGAAATCAATCTTTTTCTCACATTTACTTAAAACTTAATTTTGTTCACATCTGAGACCTCTTGAGATTAAACAAATCTACATTTCTCTTCCAACCAATAGCTCTATCAGTCTAGGAAGAAAATAGAAAATTGCTTCAGTAGCTGGCTTCTCATAGCATGACATCTGTGGCAACCTCGCACAACATTGGTAATTCTAGCTCAGTTTAAAAAATGAGAATTATAGATTTTAAAATAAGAGCTAATAAGCTTCAAAACAATTTCTCATCGTTTATGAATTAAAAATAGCATAATAACAGAGTCTAGAGCAACAGATCAATATCTTTGAAACCTTCAGATGATGGCAATAGAAAGTTTTATCTTTTTCTTTGCAAAATAATAACATCAAAGGCATTAGAACTTGTCCATTCTGCTTAATGGCATCATACTTATGTGAAGGCATGAACCTATTCCACTATCTAAATACAGCTCTTAATTCCTACCAAGCATTCTTTAATATTTCAATAAATGCTGATGGAGTGATGGACAACTTTGACTCTTGTCTTAGAAAATCACTTCAGATCTTTTTCTGCTAGTCATGTAAGAGATTATCTTATTATTATTAATATATGGGCTCTTAGAGAAGCTAGACAGATCCTGGTATATCATTATTCCTTCATGTCATAAAAGCAACCAGTTTTGTAGCACAAGCAACAGTAAGCCTTGGAAGATGCTTATTTGGATTCACAAATAGGTCCCTTTTGACAATGTATATATATATTGTCCTATATTTCTCAATATTCATTAAATGCTCAATGCATTGTCCTTTATTAAAGACCAGACCTATTAATTCTAACTCAGTTGAAAAAATAATTCTAGATTACCACAGGAGTGATCCTCCATGGAAACGAGTTTGTCTTCCATTGATGTGTATTTCATAGCCAAGGGTATTTTGAATAACTCCTAAAGGATTATGTAGTGTTGGATAATTTGCAAGTTCCTTATTAAACAGTCTGACTGCTGTTTTCAAGGGCTGCTCCAACAGAGACTTCCAATAAGGTAGCTTAAACAACAGTAATTTATTGTCTCACAGTTTTCAAGTCTAGAAATCCAACATCGAGATATCAGCAGGCTGTGTTTCCCCCAAATGTGTAGCAACCTGGTGGTGGGCTCTGCTTCCACCACATTCACATGGTAGTTTGTCTCTTCCTGTCTCCTCCTCTCATTTCTACATTTCTGTCAAATGTCCTTGGTTTATAAGGATGTCATCTTTGTTATAGTAAGGCCTCCCTCATCCAGTTTGGCCATGCCTTGTTTGTTGTCAAAAGCCTCATTTACCAAAGAGCTCACACATGCAGGACTGAGGGTTGGGACTGGTCACACATGCAGGACTGAGGGTTGGGACTGGTCACACATGCAGGACTGAGGGTTGGGACTGGTCACACATGCAGGACTGAGGGTTGGGACTGGTCACACATGCAGGACTGAGGGTTGGGACTGGTCACACATGCAGGACTGAGGGTTGGGACTGGTCACACATGCAGGACTGAGGGTTGGGACTGGAGCATACCTTTGCGGAGGACACGATTCAATCCCTAAATCCCTAACAGGCTCTATTGCAAACGTATATTCCAAACTTAGATGACCCTCGTTCAGTTATTTAACTTAATTTTACTGTGAAGTTGATACTTGCTGTTTGATTTTTCCTTGAAAATTATTGAGACTCAAGCAGATTAATCTGACTTGAGATGAAAAGCAATTACCTATCCAGTATCCTCTATCAACTCATGCAGTCCCTTTGTTTATTCATGTGTTTACTCATGCACCAAACGCTTACATTAGCATGGTGCTAGGACTATAGGTAACCATGCCTTTGGGTGGTGGCCAGCACCATTACAACCAGATATGTACAGTATTGAAATGAGAAGAATAAAATCCCATGAATAGTAACCTCAGTTTTTTAGTTCTTCCCTCTTGATCTGCTTAATTGGTTGCAGAAATGCAATTGTCTACTACTCAGCATAAGAATATGTGATATAATTAAAATAAGTCACAGTGCCAAGAAATAAAATTTGTCTTTGTCACATATAAACAAGCAGCTTCCTCTCTCTGAATAAGTGGTAATAATAAGGACCAACCTATAGGGTTACTTTAGGTTTTAAATGGGCTAATAACATTAAACACTTATTATGGTATCTGGGTCATATTTAATAAATATTGTTTTCTTGGAAATTAGTGTTTTAATGTAACAGTCACATCGATTCTGAAGAATATGTAAATGCTGTGCTACATAAATTTTACTTGCCCAGAGATTTCTTTTCTCCTAGATGTATAAACCACGCAATTTTTTCATTAC
This sequence comes from Tamandua tetradactyla, assembly GCF_023851605.1. Classification (NCBI taxonomy): domain Eukaryota; kingdom Metazoa; phylum Chordata; class Mammalia; order Pilosa; family Myrmecophagidae; genus Tamandua; species Tamandua tetradactyla. The sequence goes on from NC_135334.1 coordinate 37,988,431, forward strand.
TTCCAAGCAAATATTCATTCAAAAGGTTTTTCTTGGGTATATACTGTGAATAATATTGGTATCTAGAAATTTACAGTCTTGTGGAAGATTCAAGAGAAAACAGAAACATCAAGTAACAAGGAAAGGTTCAATATGACTCAGTGTTAAAGTGAATGATACAGACAAGAGATGACATAAACTTCCTTATCTCTATTTCTGGGTTCATGTCAGACACTGTTAACTATTCCTATTTTCCCCCGGTAAGCATAGGCACAGGCTTAGAATCCTTCTTAAGATTGCATAGCAAGAAGACAGCACCAATCAATTTGAGTTTATCTACTGAGTTAACCTGTGTGCCATTTCTGGCAGGACAACTTCCAAAGATGATCATTTATTGAAATATATGCTCCTGGAATCTTAGCACCACTTTTCTTCCTCTGTAGTCATCAGGTTTGCGTCTGTGAATCCTTTGCCCCTATACCCATCTCTCCCAGCACCGTTGCAATGAATTGTAGTAAAATAACAATGAGATGTCATTCAATGTCTAGACAGTTTGTACTGCCAAGATGAAACAGTCACTACTGCTGTTAACCACTTTTCAGTTCTCCTTTACTTTCTTTACTTCTAGGCACCCAGTTGGAAGTTAGGTCTGGTCACATGATTTGCTTTGGCTAGTAAAATGTTGAGCAGAAGCTTTTTGAAACCAGTGGGCAATTCTTCATCTCCCACTTTTCTCCCTGCCATCATTGTTTATATTATGATGATGGGGTTCATTGGCCTGGGTCCCCAAGTGAGAAAACCTGGAGCGGATCCCCACCCACCCGGAGTAGGCACGTAGCATAAGCAAGAAATAAAAGTTTTTTATTAAAACCACTGAGATTTTTGCTACCGTAATCTAACCTTTCTAATACCACTCCATGAGTTCACATAGTACAAGAGAAGAATCCAGGAAAGAGGTTTAGCAGTCCAGGTAACAGTATTCGAAGAGATTTGTTAGCCTGAGACAGGAAAAGGAAACAAAGGCTTGCATCAGGCTAAAACACTGTCCATTGTTAACTCATAGCTTTTGTGGAGAAATGATCATCTGCATTAACAGCACACAAAAGATTTCAATGAAATGTTGATAGCGTGCATGTATCCATTCAAGTATAACCTGTTTTGTTTCATTATCCATGTCAAAATCCAAATCTAAGTCTGTTTTGTATTTAGTCTCAAAAGTCTTTTACATCTGATTGGTCATTCAGTATTGCTACATGGCTTGAGGGTAAAGTGTCCTTTTTGATAACCTGTGTGTGTTACTTGATTTGCTTAGTTTAATACTCTTAGGACTCAAAAAGAATTTTGAAGAATACTGGGAATGCATCTACATTTTCTATTTTATCATATAATTTTTAGCTATTATGAGTTACATATCATTAGATGTTAAACAATTCTCTCGAAAGTCACCAGACACTTTTAATAGATAGATATATAGATTTCACAATGCATACATTATTAGCATTACTCTTTCATAGCTTTGACAATTCTTTGATCCATTCTGAGATACCTTAGCAATTTCTATTACTTTTACTTCCATTGTCTGGGTTTGGCAACGAATTTGTTTCTTTCACACTTAATGACAAATCAAAACACAGCTTTATTTATTTGCGTGCATCTCCCCACTTTGCCCCTGTTCTGCACTTGATTATTTCTTTACAAGAAAATGTGGAGGTGATGTTATCTATCCATCTGTTAGTATATTTACACTTTTCATCTCTTTTTCTGCACTCATATGCACAAAAACTTTTTAATTTTATTGTGTTGCATTATAGTGTAATCTTTATAAAAGGTATTTCAAGTGACAACTTGATATTAGAATGTTGTAATTCATCTATACATGGTACTCCCAAGGGAAGTACCTAAGGTTGAAATCAAATGAACAAATATTTCCTAAGAATGACTAAATTTGCAGCCAAAAGCCCTATGACAACTGAGTGCCAACATGCTACTCGGCTAACGGCTGGACAGTTGTTGTTAATAGTAATCCTGAAATATTATGAGTATGAAATATGGTTACAAAATTTTAAAATGTACGAAGATGTTTTGAATTCAGTGAAATTTCATACTGAAAAATGAATGAATCCATAAATAGTACTAGAGACATAAGGTCTGATAAACATTTAATTTAAGATTAATTTATATATATGTATGTTCATAAATATTATATGATATTGAACAAGTATTCATATCAAATAGTGGCATATATTTACATGTACCACTAGTAATGAACTATGTGATTCTTCTATGAACTTCCATTCAGCTTTCTCTGTCCTAGAGAGCTTTGAGCCCTTTAGTCAATTGTGATTAAGTGAAAGCATTTGTCTTAATCTGCATGGATCAGATTTCCAGTCAGTGAGGAGTCATGTGACCCTCCTCTCTGTGTCACGCTGTTCAATCCTACAGTAGTTTCCCAAGTGAAATAACTTCAGAAAACTATCTTTCTCTGTGAATGCTTAAAGTTTAAACTTTAAGTACATAGCTTTTCTCTATAAGAAAGATGGTTTTCCTATGACAAATGTTCTCTACAAAAAAATACCAAATATGCTTAGTTCCTGAACATGGCTTTCCTTTCTATTTTGCCTTCTATCTTTTCTATCTCTGAGCTATATTTCAGTGGGTTTTGAGTGGCTATCTTTGTCATTGTGGTTGTCTTATGTTCTGTGTATTAAGCTAGTGTGATTGAAAAGGTCTCTCTGTTCTGAAGCCTTTGATTCTGGAAGCGTTTCTGTTCGTGCCATCATGCCGTTCAGCATTTCCCTTCCCCTTCTGTCGCAGTTCAGAGAAAACTGATTTATTGTTTAATTTGCACATCATTTACATGTAACTACAATATCACAACACCAGAATGCTGCAATAGAAGAAAAGAGAATCACCACAGAATTAATTAATATGAATTTGCCTGTTATCATTGACTATAATGTGGTGCTTTTAGGGCAATTTTCATTTTCATTGATTTTAATTTTCTGAAAACGAGACTGAAAATAATTTCAGGATGGTAAGTGATTTTCATTTTAATGTAATTTAAAAACCTCTTCTGCAGTCTACCTGTAAAACACATGCTATTTTAAAGGAAAGAGTAAGGTTGCTCACTGACACAGAATAACAAAACAAATCCTTATACAGCCACAAAATCTAGTGAGGAATAATAATTATCATTGAAGGACTTTGGGCATATTAAACACCTGATGACTGTTTCTAGCAAATGTTCAAAAGGACTTTATGATACTTTTGTTTTGGTTTGGTGGACTCGGATTCGTAAATAAGAGTAATTTTGACTTTAGGAAATTATCAAGCGCTTTACCCTCCAAAAACGTTGTCTCCAAACTGTTACTGTGAGGAAGGTGGTTTATAAACATTCACACCTTAGTTCATACCAAAAGGAACTGTAATTTAAAAAAATAAGAAAGTATGTAGCTTACAAGCAACCAATTCTGTCCTCCCCAAATCTTTATAAACAGGAAAGGTATATTATGACTAAGTACTTAGAAAAAGATCTCTGCTGGAAAAGTGTAAATAAATGTCTGACATCTAATCACCTGTGCACTTGAGTGGCTTAAAACCAAGATTTGAGTAAGTGCAAGTCTAAAAACAAACTCGTTGATTGTTGTTTTTAGAGAGTTTATATGGACTATGTGAAGTCTAAGAGTATGTACCAGTTGTCCACCAAAAATTCCTTAAGTGAAGATTATCATTCTTAACTATCCCAGGAGGAATTTAGTCCATTGAAGTCCTTAGGGAGCAATAGGAAAAAAATATTGAAAAAACTCTCATGCTAATTTCTAAACTATCATTGTTTACAAAAGTCTAAATTTCACTTTTTGCATCAATAAAGCACTCCAACCCTGTACATTTAAGTCAGGTGATAATTTATGGGAAATTATCTAATTAATTCTGATTTAATCCCATTTGTGTATTTTGCAATCCATTCTACCAATTAATCTATTCATTTTAAAATTAGGGACTCTCTGCCCTACTCTCTTTTATATTCTGCACCTCTCCCTTGTTTCTTTTTTTTTGTCCCTTCAACAGTGTACTGTATCACATCCCACCAATTGAGGTACTATTTTTGCATTCTAGGACACTTTTCTATACTATGTTGTTTTTGATGAGGGAGAGTGCAGATTTTTCAGTAGAAATGGTAATATACTAGGCAATGCACAGACTACAGACATGACACTCAGTTACCTTGCTGAGCATGCTGTTCTAAATTAGACAGGTGTGTGGGATGAGAACCTGGCAAATTTAGCCAGTCACATGAATTCATATGTTGCTCGATATCTGGTTGCAATCCCCAGATAGCACACACAAAAAACTGTCCTCCTTTCATTTCAGCATTTTTCTTCTTTCCTTTCTTGGTCGTAGCTTTTTAAAGTGTAATAGGGCTTGACTATTGTGAAGATGGTACTTTACCTGGAAATATGTAATAGATTTACCTGGAATAGCAGGTAGTCATTTCAGTAGTAGTTCCTGAACCATGAAGCAAGCAGGACCATTTCAGAGGAAGGCTCCAAAAAATAATTTAGTGTTCACACTAAACCTGTCCCAACAAATTGCATTTCATAAAATTAAAATATTTGGGGTATCCTCAACCTTATTTCTGATAAAACTTCCATTTACTTGCTGCCTTACTTCCAAATGCCTTTCAGTTTTTAAGAATTCTCAGTATGCGTTCTTTGCAGTTATCATCCATCCATGTATTTATTTAACATATCTACTTTGAGTGCCTCCTTATGCCCAAATTGACAAGGCAGTGGGCTTACATTGGTGAACTATACATCCTTTCCTTGAAGGAATTTAATATTCAGCAATATTATTTTATTTTTACTTTCCTCTGAAACTTTCGAAGAAATTATAAAGCACCTTTGAGTATCTTGTTTTTTGTTGTTTTTCTCTTGTATCTAGCCAGCCCCAGAGTGAAGCCTCTACTTAAACTTCCTACATTTAAAGATTTATTTTAATTGCTTCATAAAATGTTTAGCTCAAATTGATACGCTAAGTGGCTAGTCATGTGCCTAGGACGCATTTCTAGATCGATAAACAATAAGGGTTTTTCTAAACAAAATGTGTGTGTGAACAACTTGTTAAAGTCCTATGTGTGTGTATTCATAATTTGGATGATAGTTTGCAACTACCTATAGCATCATTTTTAGGTGGAAAAAAGTACCTGACCATTTATCCCATCAAAGAGTTCAGATTTCAAATTCCATTGTCCCCTGATTGCTTCACTGTTGCCTGTTGGCACAGTCAGATCACTGACAATGCTGTCTCTTGGAAAGCAGGTTGTTGAGTTGTTATGTAATTTTAGACCTGAGAGGAATATTAAATGCCATGTTATTCTTTTAAGTTTCAACCAATCACTTTCTGTATATTGCTTTCATTATTTGTTAAATAACAAAAATATAAAAAACAGAACGAAAAGTGACAATATTTACTACTACTTTTCAGTCAACTTATTTTTTATGATGAAACTTGGAAAGTGAATACGTAGGAGCTCATTCGTGCAACCAATATGTTCTAAGATCCTTTGAGTAAATTTAAAATAATGCATAATAGCAAACCCCATTATTTAATGGGCAGTTCATATACAAGCATACCTATCACAACACTTTTTATAAATAAGGCAAAAAAACACTCTAGTAACAATGAGTAAACACAATTAATCTTATAAATAATTTTTGAAAATATTAATTCTCTCGCTCTCTGCCTGTATTCTTTTCGATTGCCAATCACATGTACTACCTGAATTTGCATGTGTTGAGTACATGAAAAACGAAATCCTACTGGACTTATAACTATGATTCATGCCATAAAAATAAAAATAAAGCGATCTTGTTGTGATTGTTTGCGGCAGAATCTAGATTGAATGGCTTAGATATTGTGCAGCTACATTCTGTGTAAACATTGTTTCCATTATATATTGTATGATCATGGAACATCCGTTTTACAAATGAAATTTTGGAGTAAGACCCTTTGCAAGTTGGGAGTCGCCTGAGTTGACAGCTCTGTGTTTTGGCTCATAGCTGCAGCATGTAGGTTTTGTGAATGCTGGCCATGCTACTGGCTGCTGGCTGTCTGGGGGGGAATAAGGGAGCAGAGGGGCTGTACCTCTGCTGTTCCACCAAATTCCATAGCTTGCGACTATGATATTGTTTGTTCCTACATAATGATTGATCAAATATGTTAACGTTTACTCCGGTAGCTCAGTATTTTCCCTTTGCATGCAGTATTGCCATAGATAATGTTATGATATGGGAAGAAGAAATAAATGTATTATCATCACTCATAGTTTAATTTCCTCTTAGCATTACTGTATGTGAGGAAGGATTACTCTTCTTTACGGAGACCAGGGATGTCTTTTCCATGAGTAGGGGAAGTTAGATACAGTAGAGGCCCAGATGCTCAGTGTCAAGGCACCACGGTAGGTGTCCTTTTATGTCACTTGTCCAGGAGAAGTTTCCAAGGTCAAAGACAGGAAAGTGAATCCAAGACAGGAGTTGAGGTACGGAATCCAAGCAAGAAAGTGGAGGAACCAGGGAAGCAAAATAAGAAGCAAAATAGTGTAAAGTGTGAAATCCAGTGGTCTTCAAACTTCAGGGTACATCAGAATCACCTAGAAGGCTTGTTAAAACAAATAATGCTGGATTCTACCTCCATAGTTTTTGATTCAGTAGGTCTGGAGTGAGCCTGGAAAATTTGCATTTCCAACAAGCTCCCTGGTGATGCTCATGCTGCTTGACCTAGGACCACATTTTAAGAACCACTGATCTACATGAATTCTCAAGATAAGTGATAAAGCCTGCAATGTCTGTTCATGAGCTCGGTGGGATACTTGGGTGGTTGATCTGAGTTTATTTATAGGATTGGGGACAGAATAGACAAAGCTAACATTTGTGTTTTTTCCATCTTAATTGGCTTTGTAAAAAAGTCAAGTGCAAAACTCAGAGTTTAGGGAATATAAACCTCCTTCTGTATTAAAATGCAGAATAAGAATTTCTTATTCTTAACATATAAACATAGAGAAATTATTCCTTCTCTATGAAAGATGATTTATTTCCTCTTTTTGTAATTGAACAGCAAGTACAGTGTTCTGGTTAAGAGTGTGTGCTCTGAAGGTAGACTGCCTTTGGTCTGATCTTGATTTGTACCCTAAGGTCACAAACATCTCAGACTCTCTGAGCCTCCTTTGTAAAGTGGAGATATTACTAAATTGCACAGGGTTATCGTAAGGGTTAAATGAAGTTGTATATTCCAACCATTTATTGGAGCACCTGGTACATAGTAAGTGTTCCGTAAATGTTAGCTATAATTGGAACGCTAAAGTAAAGGCCTTTGTTAAGGAATGTGACTCTGTTTATCATACTTCAGTGGATATCTCAGGTGTAACCTATTAGTTTGCTTTCTGTTTACAATTCATTTAAATTCTCCTGCTAAGAATGCACTCAGTTGGCTCCATGTTATAAATTACTTAAATATTTTATTTGAAAGTCAAAGTGGATTATAGGTAGTTTCAAAAGGAAGAATACCTGTAGCACAGTGGTTAAGAGCATCAACTGTGGGATTAGACTGGTTTGTATTGACTCATACTTCCCTAGCTCTGTGACCTTAAACAAGTTACTTGACCTCTCTGTGCCTCAGCATCTACGTTTGTCAAATGGTATTAATGATACCCACCTCATCGAGTTTAAATAAGCATACGTGTTCACACATACACACACACATGCTCACACATACACACACACAGGTCATATATATATAAAGCACTTAGATCCTGAAAATAAAACATCCCAAATTCTCAATGTCTGTCATAAAATAAGCATGACAGAAATATTTGCTGTTGTTCATATTTAGTCTGTGTATGTTCTCTATATGTATATTTTGGCAGTATTTGGTTTGTAAAGAAAGTAAATCAGAAAACTTATAAAATGCAAGAGGTCTGTGGTGAATTTACAAAATTGGAAAAAAGTTTTGCTGTAAAGTACATAGAAAGGAAAACATACCTCCCACCCACACACGACACAAGTGCAAAAATGTAATTGGCATTTTATTTATAGCCTGAGTTAGCACCTTTAGGACAATCTCACTTTTAGTGATGATCCAGAAAAAAAAAGCCCCTTTCTTCCAAAAATCTCTAAAAGTACACATTTAGAGATTTTTTTACTTTGTTATTGCTAAGTTCTGAGTTTTCTCTCCGTCTGTAGTCCCCGGGTATTATGTCTGCGTCTGATGATATTGGCCATCCTGTCCTTGAAATTGTCTCCTTCCTGGACTGACACTGCTTGGCTTGGACTCAGCACTGCTCTGGGTGCCTGCTCCCCAACCAGCCATCTTTTCTCTTTCCCTGGGCACTCTTTTCTCCATCTGCCCTCTCCCTGCTGGTGCTTGCTAGCACCAACCTTTGGCCCTGCTCAAAGGGCTCTTCCTTCCTCTCTAAGCCGAGGTCCCAAACTCAGGTGCCAGCTCAAGTCTAACCCATTATCCCCCAAAGCCTGTTCAAGCTTCCCACTGGAATTCCTCATCACCACATCAAAACTCAGCATTTCTCCAAAGACTTTTCCCTCTGTCACTATTACTACCCTCAGCCCCGTCCCTGGGTTTAGCTACCTCTGACTCATCCCTTATTTTCCTGTCATAGTTATAAGTTCCTTTTGTTTTCTTCCCCTCACATGGCTTTCCTGATACCTGCTTTCTAGGTCAGAACCTTATCACCCTGCAGTGCCTCCTAGGACGTGTTACCACTACAGGCCCTCTTCCTCCAGTTCATGTTTCAGAGTACCAGCAGGCTAATCTTCCTGTCAGTAAACCATCTACCCTTTCCAGAGCTTTCCCACCCCACCCCCATGTCAAATGCAGATCCATCTGCCTGACTTTCAAATAGTTCAGTAGCTTGCCTTATAAGCCTGTAGTGCCCCCCCATATGTCGCCCTTAGACCCACTTGGACCCTTCTGGTAGGCCTCGTACCATGAGCCCAGCTACGTGCCTGTATTCGCCCTGCAGATTCCCTGCCTCTGAGCAAATACTATTTGCATTTACACTCCATACTTAATCTATAGCTCTGTTTTGTTGTGTTTTTTTATACCTGTGCATGGTGCATCGACTTCGATTTCCAGATGTACATAGACAAGAACTGTTCTTCAACATTCTGAAATTATATCTGAATCCCTACATAGCATCTGGAACAATAAATACCCATAGAAGCACTGAATATAAGCCCTGAAAGAGGCCAAAGAGAAAATTTTCAGCCTATTTGTCATTTTATTCATCATATCCCCATCTGAAGTGGATATTTTAAATTTTAATAGTTATATATTTGTATTTATGGCTACTATCTACTCATGGCAAATGGTATTTAGTTTCCATTTATAATATTGATATAACCTATTATTTGCTTTTGATCAACATTATTCATTTAAAGAAAAATATTCAGTAATTGTGCTAGCGGTAAGCAAATATGGCAAAAATTGTAGTAGTAGTATTCAGGTAATTAAAGGTAAATATGTTGAAAGTTTACATCTAATAGATGACTGTTGACTGACTGAGAAGTCATATCCGTCTCCCCCAGAAAATAGCCTCAAGTCATTTTACAGCTGCACCTCTAAGGCTGAGGGAGAAGGAAAGAATCAGCTGACCAAGATGGGTTTTTTGGCACCAAGGATGTGGACTTGTTACTCTGCCTGCTGGAGGCTCTTGTTCTGAGACAGGGGCGTGCACAGCAGCTCCGTCTGCTCCCATTACTCTGACTGGACTCCTGCTACCCCTCAAATTCTACGTGCACAAGCTGCAACACGTTAAATACTAAAATATTTGCAGTGGAGAGAGAGGGGGTTTTGCATTTCACATGCTGATTCCTCCTTCATGCTCCCTCTTTATTCTGAAGCTTAAAGGCAGCTCTACTTTGCAGTGGTTTCCTTCAGCAAGTTAAGCCTCCCTGACCAAGTGCACTGAATTTAGGCCTAGAAATTAACACTTGGGGTGATCACAAATAGGGTGCAACTGGCAGTGCATCTTGGCGAGCTCCTGAAAAGCCAGTATCCAAAATGCAAAGATTTCTGAATATTCGGTGATGTGAAAAATGATTTAAGGAGAATAGAATGAGAACTAGGCCTATTTTAAGTCACTGAGAACCAAAGGGAAAGAAATTATGCTTTTTTATGGTGAAGAAATCCACTAGATAATGTCATTTGAATATTAAATAAATGGGTGTTCAACATACTACAAGCACTTTCATTTGTTATCCATTCACTTATTCATTCACAGAACAATATTTATTGAGCACGTCCTATGCTAGCCCCTGGGGATACACTGATACATTCTCAGCATAAATAAAATGTTTATTTATATAACATGGAAAAGAAGGATGAACTGTTTGAAATAATTTGCTTATGTTACTCTCAATCTAAAATGAATGTGAAATCTGATATAATTGTCATGACTCTAGATTTGTCAAGAATCTAGGGGGAAGGGGATGAAATAGAAGAAATGTTTGCCGTTTAACTCAAAGGCTACCCTTTGGCCTTGTGTTTTTAAGTAAAATTAAGAAGCGCTTTGATATTTAATGTGTTATAAACTGTTCTTTTTTTGCTTTCCTGTAATTGGAGCAACATACTAATTTCTACAAGTTGTGACTACTAACAGAGAGCAATCACCTCACAGACTTGTACCGGAGAGACGAGACCATCCAGGTGACGGGAAACGGCCATGTCCAGAGTCCCCGCTTCCCCAACAGTTACCCCAGGAACCTGCTTCTGACATGGAGACTCCACTCTCAAGAGAAAACAAGGATACAACTGGCATTTGACAATCGGTTTGGACTGGAGGAAGCAGAAAATGATATCTGTAGGTAAGTGGAAAAAAAAATTCCAGCCTTAGGGCATTCTGCCAAGGTGTAAAAAAAAGATGAATTTAAAATATGAAATCATACTTCCTTTGGGGGCCCTTTAGACCTACCCAAAATGCAGCACTTCTTTTTCAAAGAGCCTTTATATCAGTCCTAGCAGACAAATGGCATCCTAAATAAATTGTAACAGAGGCTGTAGCTGCAGACGGCCACAGGAATTGCCATGACTTACAGAAACTTCCACAATTGTCAGAACCGGCTGCCTGACTCCCAAAGAAGGAAGTCTGGAGGCTCCATCTTTGCCAGGTACAGAGCAGCCTTTTTGAGCTGGTAGTTGAGTCCAACATCCCGGGTCACCTCTGGTCCTGTCGTGTGGCCAGGTCCATGCCTGCCATAGGCTCAGAGAGTGTAAACCCCTGTTGACCCCAGAAGCTGACCCAGATCTTGGTAACCACTGCACAGTCACGATTTCCCCCAGTGCTGGGACTGGATGATGGCCGAAAACTGTGTCAGGGCCTTTTCCCCCAAATCATATTTTTCAAACCTCAGATATGCATGAGAACGAAGAGAAGACAACCCCTGAGTTTTGTGTTCCTTTGTCTGTTTCCACATAGTTTCTGGGTCAGCAGCAGAAGGTGGAAGCTGTGCCTGACAATCTTCTCACTTTTTAGCATATTTATCAAAGAAAACTCACTTGAGCTGTTGTTCTTTGAATTGTCCTCTTACAGCATCTTATTGACTTAATTAGCATGTGTAAGACTTGGGAAGGATTTTTTTTTCCTTTTTTGTACTTTACTGCACATACTTGTTCTGCATTACCAATGAACTACTGAACTGCTAAATCCTTTTAGCAGTTTTATTTTCCTCTGAGTAGTAAAAAGAGGGTGCCTCAAATTTAACTGTCCTTTGTTGCATGTTTATTATGCTGATGGGTTTTATTATATTGCTTTTTTCCTAAGAATAACAGCAGCAACTATTACTTTCTAGGACCATAGGGGGTAATGTATGCCAGAAAGCAGAGACAAATATACACGCAGGAGGAGCCAGTTAAGATTTACAAAGAGAATAAACTTAGCTGGTCTTGGTCTTTTCAACCTTGAAATGTAGAAGTAATTTTCTCTGCTGAGAAAAACCAACAGCAACGACAGAAACCCCTATGAAGAGATTGTAAGGTAGTGTCATGAAAGGAAAGCCAGGTGTCTGTAACTGAGCTGGGGTTTGGATCCTGTTACTGAGCCCTTCTCTGAGCATCCTGGCCCTGAAAATAGGAACAAAAGAGTTAGAATTGTTTAGATTCTGGACACTTCACCAAATTCAGATGGTCCTCAGGATTTTTGGAGGAAGGCAGAAGAGTGAAAGGTGGAAAAGGAGAGAGGAAGATCAAAGAGACTTGGCTCAGAAACAAAATGGTATGCCCTTAACTTCCAATCCAGCATCTAAATTATATTGATTTTATGCTTCCATGAAAAGTGACCTATTTTGTTTGCCAATCCCCAACCAAAACCGTTCTTGCCAATCCTAAAGAACACCTAGGGCTCTAACTGAGACACTATTAAAGTTTCATGTATTCAGTGTACTTTCTTGAAACCTATAGCCTCCAGAGGGTTCCTAGGTCAGATAAGCCCTGAAACCCAGAGGGCCCAGCCTCTCAAGAATATCAACTAGTGCCATCCCCCATCCTATATTGTTGACACCCCTTTTCAGCATGAGAAAGTTAGAACGGACATAACCCAAAGACCTCTATAGAGTGGGAGAAGGATCAAAGGAGAAGGAAGAGTTATGGTAGAGAAGATAGGATTTAACAATTGAGTATGACTGCTGAATCACTATATTGATATTTTTTTTATCCTCCAGTGTTTGGGAGCAGCTAGAAGGAAAAACCTGAAATTGTGGAATGGTGATCCATATCAAACTTTGAAATCTCTCCTGTAACTACTTGTTAAGATGCACTTTGAAAAAAAAAGGAAACAAAACTTCTACACACATACACACACACACAAAAGTGACCTATTGTAGTATTAACAGAGTTGCAAGTGTACTCAGGCTTTGCACAGTAAATATGATTTACACATATTGTATATAAAATGAAATGTGATTTCCTACCATCTGTTCCAAAGCCTCCTTGATATTTGCATTGTAATGTTGTAATGGTTTATTGCTTGAATAATGATTGTGTATTTGGGCTTTTCACCTTCCAAGCACCTTATAAACATTAAGCAATTAATTTACACAGCACCCAAAAGATACACAATTATATAAATCTTATTTTGTCCATAAGGAAACTGAGGCAAAAGACATAATGGCCTCATAAATGACTATCAAAGAAATGTAGTCACAATGTCGTTATCTTACACTTCTTCCTTGATGCCCCCCCCCCATCCAGTAAGAGTTCTGAGGTACATGCAGTGAGACTGGTGAAGCTATGTTGGTGTATCTTCATATTCACAGGCAATCTCTCATGGGGATTCCTGTTTGGTAATCATGACAGAAAAATATAACATGTATATGAAACATTTCCTGAATGTCCATCATTTCCATTGTGGCTTTAACATCTGAAGTTAGAGGTAGAGTGGAGGAGTGAGACTCAGAGTCAGAACAGAAAGGGAAACTGTTCAGCTCATTGAGTAGCTTGTTCTAAGATTTTGCATGTCTTGAAATGGGAAAACACGACCCCTAGGGAGTCACTAAAGATGTGCCATGTGATGGAAAGGTGGGATATTATGGCGTCTCAGATGGTTATGTGGAATATCTAAAGAGGCCCTTCACCTTCGTAATGTTGGGACTCTGTGCTTCTCTGACCACTGTTGAAGATGAACCTGTGGTCTTGAGTTCATTCACCTCCTGTTTTAACCTGCCAAAATATATCTAAGATTGATTAATACACATCGCCTCCAAAATTATATGCCTTCCATCATAAAAAATACCATGTTTTATGATGTGATCCTTCTCCAAAAAGCAGATTCCCAAATGAAAAGATGGATAATCATGTCCTTATCTTTTTATTTTCTGTAGTAAATATGCTGATTCTGTAAGATATGTGCATTTAGATATTTAGAGAGATACTTTCTTTCTTATTGGAGCACTGAATGTGGCAAATTAACTATTTCAAAGTGGTAATTTGTTTGTAAAACTTTATATATTAAATATTTGGGCATATAACTAGATCAATACCTTCTCAAAATATGCCCAAAAATTATAGTTATTTTCCAGGAAAACTTTTATAAGCCAAATGTTCAGGAATTAGCTCCTTTCACTTACTGATGACTTGGGAAGAGTCGTGGTTAAATGTTGTAAGGGTTCTCTCAGAATAGATTGTTAAAGTTGGAATTTGGAAAACCTAGTCTGAAAACTAGCTTTCCTTTTTAACATTTCTGTAGATTATAATTTTCACATCACAGGTAGGTCATGAGAAATCCTATATGTAAGTTGTAATTTCTCAGTGAGCGCGTGACTTTCTAAGTCCGCTTTAATCCAAACCTGTTGATTTATGTTGAATTGATTCTAGGTATGATTTTGTGGAAGTTGAAGACATATCTGAAACAAGTACCGTTATTAGAGGACGATGGTGTGGACATAAGGAAGTGCCTCCCAGAATAACCTCAAGGACAAACCAAATTAAAATAACATTCAAGTCTGATGACTACTTTGTGGCTAAACCTGGATTCAAGATTTATTATTCTTTAGTGGTAAGTAGCTTAACCACCCCGTGATTAAAAGCAGGCACTGGTTTCGTGAAGTATAGAGCTCATTTTCCATTATTAAATACAACGGTGTGAAGGTGAATAAATTTTATTAATTCCTTATGGCATGGGGTGTTCCTGTTTTATGGTCCAAATGTTTGAGCCTACGTAAGTAAGAAATGCCATTTTGGATCAGCTGCATCACCCATTGGGCCAGCACGTTTTGAAAGAAGGCTTAGTACGGCAGATATCAAGCTACCTTTGATTCAACTGAAACAAGTTAAATCTAACAGCTAAATAGACGGGACATGGGGGTGAAAAGGTTTTGAGAACACTACATTCATGACTTTTAATATTAAAGAAAATAATTCCTCTTTGATTTTGAAAAGTCATCTATGAAATTCCAATACAGAAAAGCGAACTGAGGATTTTAAGTTGAAGTTGTGACCTGATGTTTGGAAGGTCTGTTTTATAATCATAGAGCCTCAGGATTGTAAGCATATTAAAGATCATGAGGTTCAACTCAACCCCAGAGTTTGAATCCCGTCTACTGCACCCAAGCTTCTTTGTGGTCTCACCTTAGCAGCCATTTCCATCTTCAAATAGTTTTGGCTGTTAGACAAATTTCAACCTCCTATTGGACCAAAATCTACATTTAATGAATTCTAGTTGTGGGTCACACACACTCATGTATCTGCTTTACTCGTTCATCCATTAATAAAATAGTATTAAATTCCTTCTCTTTGTCAGACATTCTAATAGATGCAGCAGATAAAAAGGTAAGCAAAGCTCATAGGGTCCTTGTACCTCGCAGAGATTATTCACTTGTGAAGATGACAAACAAAAAGCTGTCACCACAAAGAATGAATGATAAGACAGGAGAAGTACCGAATGCCATAGTTTAAGCCCAGGGAGGCATGGGATTAATTTTGCTTATAAATTATCTTAAATATCCTTGAATCTTTCAACTATTTATAGAATTTTGCTTTTTATTCTGCTGGCAACATCTCACTCTTACTAGGTTTGTCTGTATTTCTTTTCAAAATGTGATACCAAAGCAGAACACAATGCTAAAAATGGTACCGATTTTAAAAACTTTATTTAATTTTTTCTTCTTATGAATCGTTTAGAATAGGAAAATCCTGTCTTTTTATCTATTTTGTTTACATTATCATAAGTTATTAAACACTGAGTGAGTTCTGCATCGGAACATTGTAAATGAAAAAATGGTATGTGGAGACACTGGTTCCCGTTTTAAGTGGAGAATATGCGTCAAGCATAGTTACATTATTGCAAACTCATGCAAAGCTGCTCGGCTTTAAAATTAAAAGCAGATGCATCTCTTTTCAGTTGTTCATGGATAAAGCAGACTTGTCGTGTTAGAATGTATGAAAAGGCTTAAGGAAAGGTCTTTTTCCCTCTCAAGCACTATAAGCGTTGATATATATACTTTTTGTGAAGCTTTGGCTGTGACCAAGTTGAATGGTCCATAAGTCAATTAGCCTCATCTTCATGCTAACACGGTATCTTTAAGGCAAAAAAAGTTCCTTTTGTAGAGGACATGTGTGAGTTTCAGGAGGAATGAATACTCCTATTTGAGGTGTTTGGGTTATGGTGCAGGCTCATCATTTATCTCTTAACCAGTGGTAGGTGGGACATGGGACGGCTTCAGTAGTTTGGAATGTAGGCTATTTGGCATCACTCCACTAATTCATTGATTCACCTTTACCAGTACTTTCAATCGTGTTTCTTACACATAATGAAGTTGTAGCTTTTTCGGGTATTTTCCCACCAGCATCTTGGTTCATATTCATCGAGAGCAGTTCCAGGCTCCCCCTCTCCACCCCACAGTAGCTTCTAGCAAGAATAGGATCAGTTAGGGACAGATTGCTTCTGTGACTGAATTCTAAGAAGTAGAATGAGCTTAACTTTCAGATATGTATTGACTAATCTGTGTGGCTTTTGAGAAAACTGTCTTTCATTTTATTTTTGTTCGGTGGGGATAGAAGATCTTATATTGGGGAGGTCGTTTTATTCATGTTTAAGTTTTGCTGGGAGAGATCTTAAAGAAGGGTTTGTAAATCCAAATGCTATCAAGGACTGGGCTTCTAATTCAGAGTGAACCAGTGAGGCAGTGGGATTTAAAAATGACGAAGTCCTCTTTAAGTGTATTTAAATTATAATTTTTAAAATGCAGTTCAGGCTTACAAAACATCTAGGAGCTCAGACAGACTGATGTTTTACAACCCCTTTTTAAAGGAATGGTTGGTACTAGGGAACCCTATACTAGTTCCTGAGGAGTCAAAATATTCTTGGAAAATAACAGTAACTACCCGGATAGGCCCAAACCAGTAGTGCAAGGTGGAAGAGTCTGAAGATTGGGACCAGAGCTTCTCTGTGAAGCAGACTTTGGATTGAAATCAGGTGTTACAGTTACTAATGATGTGCTATTAAATAAGTTTCTTACCCTTTGGTTTCACATCTATAAAATGGGGATAATTATTGGAGTTGGTATGAGATTTTTAAAAGATGATGAATACATCAGTAAGTGATGGTAATAATGATCATGGCTTTTAGCATCACTAATCATATATAAACGTTCCCTCCAGATAAATAGTAATGAGTTATTTAAGAGTAGAGTGTCATGTTCCTATATGTATTCTACAAAGGGCCCTGTATATGACCAGACGGTGTGTTTGTTAAATGGACTCTTCATTGAAAAAATACGATTCATCACAGGAGTAGCCTAGTTTCTTTTTCTTTGCTCTCCTTCTCAGCCTTCTTTTCTAATTTCACTCCATTGTGGAGAATAGACACCTGCAAAAGATGTAATTAAGCAGAATGAATGTTACCAAACACTTGGTAGCAAAATATAAATAAATTAGAATCTCCTATCTTAAATCCATTTTTTCTGGGAATGAATGAATGGATAGATGGTTAGGAATCTTTTCGTGAAGACCTCTGAAGATTATTGGAAAGAAGTCTAATTACAAGGTTCTCAATGGATGGCAGGCATGGGTTTGGATTTCAGCTCTGCTGCATACTGGCTAAAGTCTTGGTTTTCTCATTTGTTAAACGGTGATACTACTTTTCTTTAGGTAGGTATAAGGATTAAATTAGATAACTTTTGTGAACCACTCTACCTGGAATTTACTAATTGCTGAACCATCTGTTGCTATCATTCTTGTCAGTATGACTGATATTATCATTGCATATCAAGTGACATGGTGACAGATGTCCGTCATTACAAGCAGCCCAGTTGTCAGTGTCTGTGCGGGTGTGTGCATGTGTACACAGACCTCTGATTGTATTCACTTTCTTCATCCAAGGTAGAAGCATTTTGTTCTACATTGTAACAAATAAGAACTTTTCCTTTTGTTTCTGTGTGTAGTTAATGTAGGGTACATTTTTTATTTTTAATTCAAAAATAAAATCTAAGTCATTTCAAAGCTGTTCAGAAACTTTGTGGCCTTATTAATAAAGTCTAGTTTATTTTGTAAATTGAAATTTGCTAATACCCGTTATAAACTTTCTAAAATAAAAAAGCAATTTTGTCAGACCATTTGGTTAATTACATACCTCTGCATTTTGAATTAACTTCAGATGGTGCAGTTAAGATTTCCATTCAGATTGAACGATATGAATCCTGGTTTTGCATTACGAATAATTCTTTTAAGTAGAAAAAGAAGAGGAGGAAGAGGGGGAGGAGAAGGGATAAGGAAGAGAAGAAGGGGAGGTGGAGTGGGAGGGAGAGGAGAGAAAGAAGGAAAAGTGGTGAATAAAATAGAGAAGGTTCCTTCCCTTATAGAATTTATAATATGTTGGGTATAATCTTGGTAGAGCATCTAACCCTTTATGCCACTGTGAGGATTGAATGCATGAGGCAGTGCATATGGATGTTTATCACAGTGCCTGGCATGTCATAAATAATCTGCTGCTACCAAATCATGCAATAGAGCATCTCCAAGTAGATTTGCTTACGAAAAGTATAGAATTTAGGGCTGCAGTATCTTCGATGCCTAGTCTAACCCTTTTATTTTACAAGTGATGTGATGAACACAGTTTAGATAATTTTACAAATGAGGCAGTGAACCCATTTAGGTTAGGAATTTACCTAACTGAGTTCACAGGTTTGTGCTGTTCATGAGATATGAAAATTGTGGACCCTCTCTAAAGAAAAACAAATATATCCAAAATTGTGCATAAATTTCAGGGAGTTAAGAACCCGTGAATCTCATTTATGATGTCTGGGGGCCCACAGAAGCAGTTGAGAAGCCCACACAAATTGACTCTCCATATTATCTGACTTTGGGAATTTTCCTTCCGTGTTAACTAGTCCTTTTCTACACAAGCCATGTCTGAAATAATACTTGACTATTGTAATTGATTTTCCTCATGAACCTTATGTGATATTCACGTAAGCAGATGATTCTCCAAGTGCTGAGTGAACACATTTTCACCTTTGAGAGGGTTGCTGGTGAATGACACTTACTCTAATGTACTGTTTATCTAGTGTGTAATTGTATGGACATGCCACAAGTAAACTTTTGTCCTTCCAAGCCAAAAAATTGCAGTGATTTTAGAAGGCTGTGCCTCTTTATGTAGATATAGCCTTTTCTCTGTAACTGTGCTCTTTGATGTATTAATATTTGAAAGTGGTTAACAGTACACATATAAAAATGTTCTTTCCAAAAAAAATAAAAAAGGAAAAGAATGTTCTTTCTTTCATGAATTATAATAAGTGTACAATACACAATAAGATGGTATATGGGAAAAAAACACCTAATGTACATTATGGACACTATATAGTTAACAGTAATTTTTAAGTATTCTTTCAGCAGTTGTAACAAAGGTACCATACTAAAGCAAAGTGTCAATAAAAGGGGGGGGTATATGGGAATGTTGCATATTTTACATGACTTCTATAAAGCCTACAACCTCGCTAATTAAAAAAACTTAAAGACAATTTTTTTTTAAATTAGGGAGATAAAGAGAATGAGAAAAATGAAGAAGGCAAACTATCTACATTAGAAAATAACTTGCATATTTCAGATATGCCTAAAACAGAGTGGTATTTCATTAAAAGCTATGAGAAAATAAGCTTTAATAAAAAATATCTCCACCTCATGTTCTCCTATAAATTCAGCAGATATTTCTCAGAACTTACGTAGATAAGAAGAAAATGATAGTCCCATGGGGGAGAAAGGGACACAGTTATAAAACAGTGTGAAATGTGGTGATAAAATGTGCATGAAGTATTTCAGGCAAAAAAAGAACGGTATTTAAACTCCCAAAGATGGGGACTGCTGGGCTGAGCTATGGAGGGGGGCACAGCCCAGGAAGAGGACACTGCCTAATCAAAGGACAAAGCCGAGGAAAAGCAGGGCCTTTCAGAATATCCCGATGAGCTCATTCAGAGTGTTGCCAATTAAAGGTGCTAATGATTTATTGCCCTGTCTTTACTCTGGCCAGTAGAAGAGAGATACAGGAAGGCAAGAGATCGTCAAAACAGCAGCTTTATTAAAGGTGGGCCAAGAAATGCCAAAGTTCAGGACTCTTTTGTAAAGCTAGAGTAGAGAACTTGGCTGGGACCCAAAACCAAAGCTGCTGTGATGTAAAATCCAGATCCAAGGATTCTTGTGAAGGATCCTAGGTCTGTAACTCAGACATAGTGTACACTTACACAGCACACCTGCTGGATGGAAGATACAGGTCTGTTCACAAACTAGCTATGAACAGCAGGAGAACCGGTAAGTACGGCAGACTCCAAGCCCAGCTGATGGGCACGTGGGTGTGGGAAGTCACAGAGAGCCGTGACCCTTCCCAATGCTTGGTGCCAGAAGCAAGCAGCCAGAAAGAAAAATGGGGAAAGTGAAGAGGGAGGGGCAACAAGGGATGAGTGAAAGGAGCAACTGAAGAGACCCCCAAAAAGTTTGTTGATGCCCCCGTATGTGTGGACTGAGACAGGTATATGGAGAGAAGTGTTCTTTCTACAGAAGAGGTAACGAAGGACTACTATGTACCATGAAGGGTTCAAGCCCACAGTGATTTAATGCTTTTTTTTTTTTTTTTTTTTTTTTAGTCAGTCATCTTTGGTAAAAAAGAAGGAAGGAAAGAAAAGTTCATTTATAGCTCTTATCATTCAAACATAACCACCATGACTGCATTAGCATCTTTCTTTCCAGTCTTTTTAAAATCTATTTTATTTATTTATTTACTTTTACGGTTGCCGAGTTTATTCCCAGCTCCCTTTCCAGTCTTTTTTTAATGCATAAGAACTCAAGTACATGTCTTGAGAACTGAGTCCTACCTAGGACTGGTTCTAAGTAGAACTAGCAGATCTACTGTGTAATCATCAGCCGTTCTGACCAGGAAGCTAAAGATACCAAGAATTTTGGGGAGACTCCAGTCTCCTCTCCCAGGAGAACAAAGGAATTAAAAAACAATCAGGCAGGACTCCTGTAGTCTTGAAAGCAGCTGCTCCTTAATGTTTCCTATCCATAGCAGAAATGTGACAGATTAAGGCTGACCTCCATTCAGCAGCACCCTTTCACCTGTGAGAAGATTGAGCTACAGATTCCAAGTGACTCTTCTTTCATTTCACAATTGCAAATAGGAGCCAGACAGGCAAAAAAAAGGAGAGATTGAAAAGGCTTGGCACCTCTTCTGAGAAAGACAGACATGAATAAATAATCGAGCGATTATTGCTTCTTGACTGGGCCCTGCTGATCACTTCCTGATTGGTCTCCCTATCTGCGCTTTTCCTACCTTCACTCAGTCCTGCACTTAACTGCCAGATAAGTAGAGCTGTGATCAAATCATTTCCAGCTGAAAAATTGTGGATGACTCCCAGTTTCCTATGGAGTAACGTCCAAATACCTCACTCTGATACTGAGTCTTCCATGTTCTGACTCCAGCCTAACATTCTAGCTTCAATTCTCCTATCTCGCTTACATACATTCTTTCATCCAAATCAATAATATTATTTATTCCCTGATGGCCCAATTATGTCATGACTTCCCACCTCTAGTCTTGACAGTTTTCACATTTTTATGTATATATCCTCAAGACTCCAGTCCTTCCTCTGCCTTTCAAAGTTATATTTGCATAAAAAAATTCTACATGCCCTTAACTCCTCAACCACATCTACTCTTTCTGTCTCTCAGGGACCCAGATGCTATTTAGAAATATATAGAAAAGTAATTTGAAAAAAAAAAAAGGAAGGAAAGAAGAGATCATCTATAGTTCCTATCACTCAAACATAATCACAGGGACTGTGTTGGCATCTTTCTTTCCAGTCTTTCTTTTTTTAACGCATGAAAACCCAAGTACATGTCTCACTGTCTCTGTTAGAGTGACTATGCCGTGAGGATAGGAAATCTTACTCCTACAGGGCCAGGGTCTCTAGTAGGTTTAAAAAATGTTTGAACTGAATCAATAAATTTTCATTGGGTACCTATGATACATCAGATATTATGTAGGAAATGCAATAAAAAGCCCCTATGATGTAAAAAGATAAAATTTGCTAACAGATCATGGACTATGTTTTTCCAGTCTTAGGACCTTCAAGGCAAGACTTGCTTCCTTTCAGTTGAGTGTTTCACCATACCACATACCAATGGACCTGAGCTGCTTTGCTCCAGAACTTAGTGGGCGTTGGAGGGGGTGGGGGTGAAGATGGAGGTAGGAGTCAGGATAGGGGTCAAACGTAGGGGAACTGTGGAATAACAAGTCAGCAATAACAGGCGTTCTAATTCTGAAAGTCTATCTCTGCTACCTTTGAACCTCAAGGAGGCATGTAACTGTGTCAATACTCAGATTATGTGATTGTGATGTCAATAGCAAACCTAATTGTGGTCTGATTCAGCTACTGAGCTGTCTTTCCTCGTAGAGAGCATGGTAACCCTGAAAGACTCAGGGCTTCTTATTAATTGGTAAAAGGTCTCTGAGGTTCCCGTGGTATTTCTCGAGGTCTTCTCTGAGGCCTGAAGAGCTGTTCAGGTTTATAAGGTTCCAAAATCGTTTGACTTTTTAAGCTTTTTTTTGATACAGTTTGGAGGCTGTTTGGGTTAAAAACTCTAAATCTGTATACTCTCTGTGAAACCTTGCACAAACCACTTAATCTCTCCAACCTGTCTTCTGCTTTGTGAAAGGGAAAGATCCACATGCACCATAAGCCTGTCTGAAGATTGTGTTTAAAATTTATGGCTTTGGTACACAGTCTGTATACAATAGATGGGGCTATTATTATTAATCACTAAAATGTCTTTGGAGATTTAGAATCAAATTAGTTAAATCCAAGGTCTTTAAGAGGTCTTGAAACAACCTGGGGAGACCCTTAGACTCCAGGTAAGATCAGGCTAGGAGCAGGGATCATTGTAATTCAGTTCCTAGTTGGAAACCCTCAGCCCTAAAGTCATTTTTAGAGGACCAGAAGCCTTAAACTCTTAACTAGCTCTGTTCGGCTTTGCTACTTTAACTGTATCTTTTCTTGGTCCTTCTTGAACTTTCATGAAAATACCTTTAAATATATCTTTAATATTAAGATTCCAATGTTAATTGTAAGTTTGGATTTGAAAAGTCCCTTGATATCATTCCTGTAGAAAAGTATTCATCCCTCATCTAATTCTATAAAACACTGTTAAAACCTCAGACCAGTACATAATTTTGATTTAATGGTACAATTATCCAGAATAAACAGCTGTAAAGGATTTCTTGATCTTCTGAGCCTTTTGTAAGATCATCCCTTGGGCAAAAAATTGATGCTATGTGTGAATATGAAAATTAAGTGCTTATTTCTAAAGTAAAGCAGATCTTATTTTTCTGTACCGCCAGGTTCCCCTTGCAGTCATCTACAACCCTGACCCCAGCCAGTCCTATCCTCACCAAATGCCAAAAAGTTTTTCTCAAAATCAAAAAATTAAAACAACTAGATCTTTCATTTAGACCAGGCTGTAAATTACCTATCTGGTTCATTTGGTCACTCATTCTTTCTACACCCATTCTTGTGGATCTCTGTCAGGGTGCCAGGTTCCATTCTATGTCCTGGACATAGAAATAAAATAAGAACCCTGCTCCTAAGACAGTCAGGTGAGGCATGCATGTGTAATAATTGATATCTGAAATACACACCAAAGGACTATGGGAGGGGATGAGAGAAAGTAATCATGTATGAGGGAAAAAGAAGATGGCCAGGAAGTGATTTCCAGAAGAACTAAAACAGACCCAAGAAGGAGGTTGGGAAAAAGCATAGCTGACCCAAGGAAGAGATTGGGAAACATTCACTCCACGCAGAGGGAACAAAATGTGTCAGTGACTGATAACTGCTTAAAACCTTACCTAATTCCAAGTTATTTGCATCTAAAGGTGATGAAATCTAAGCCAAAGGAAAGATATTTCAGGCTTAAGCCAGAGTGTGATTTCAGGCAGCATGAAACATCACAAATCCAGGAAAATGATTCATTAATCAAGTATTTACATTATAACTGCCTCACGATTTTTTTTTTAAATATAGATGCTCGAACTTCTCCCAGACTTACCGAGTGAGAATCTCTTGGGATGGAACCTGCAATACTCTCATTTTAAAAAGCTCCTCAGCTCATTCTGATCTGATGTCCTGTTAAGAACTATTTTCCTTGATAAGAATTCTTAATTCATGAACAAAGCCCCAGAATTCATCCCACGCTCTGATGATATGAACCCATCCACCAATCCCTACCCTTTAAACTGCTTTAAGTAATAGCATTGAATCCACCATACCTATTTACCGCACTTATGTTTTTACTAACATTTCTTGTTCTAGACCAGGGACATTTCAAAGGCAGTCATAGATCTTAATTATATTGTGTTTATTGCCTGACCCCATTACCTCGTACAGCAACACACAAATAGTTACTCAGTAAATGTTCCTAAATGAATTAATGTTTTTATTCAGTAAGACTCAGAAACACCAAATATGAACATTTCTAAAATACCTTTGTTGTTATTAAGCACAGAATAAGAGTAAATGAGATAAAACATGTACAATATAAACCACTTCGTACAATATAAACATCCCACAGAGTTTTTAGATATTGTAACAAATTACTGGTTGTGCTTCTTAATTTCATTTAAAAGTTCAGTGGGCTGGAGTGTTTCCCTCATTGAGTTCACAGTTTAAATCAATTTAAACACATCTCAGTCTGATAAAAAAGAGGTCTCAATTAATTAGTTCTTTTAATTCCACACTCCCTTCATATCAAACAGCATACTAGTTCATATGTTTCATCTGCTCATTTTCTGTTTGGCTGTATTAGGGAAAGGGGGTACTCTCATTGGCACTTTGAAAGATGATATTCTTGTTTTGATATGCTCATGAAAAAAAGAAAACCAAGTGCCCCCCTTGCCTTATAATCCCCATCCCCATACTTGGTCCAGTCTCTTCTCTCGGTTGCCAGATTTCATCTTGAAGACACCATTGTTCCTTCCTACAGTTAGGTGAAGATTCTTTCAATTTTGCTATTAAAAATGCTTGTTCAGACAGAGAAAACACGCTGAACAGTGCCTGTTTTCTCAGCTGTAGCAGTGAGAGTGACTTTTTATGGTGATGGAGGCAGATGGTGAGGTTGTAGTGTCCCCAGTCCCCACCCTCTTTGGTGATATGGAAGTGTCAGGGTTTCTTTTTTGGCACTTGCTGTACTGTATCCTATAACCTCTGCTTTTATGGCTTCTGAACAGATTTTCATTGGGATGACTACTGCCTCACTTTATTGTTTGGTCTGGTGGCCTCAGTAATCATATTTTTTAAAGAAAAAAATCTCTATGCATACTATTTCCCATTATCCTTAAACAGAAAATAAATGGAAAATGGCCATCTAGTCCCATCCTTCCATTATACTTTAAGAAGGACTGCCACTGAGGGTCATTCTAGACATACCTGGTATATTTTAATCAAAATAGAATAAAGTAATGTATATATTACTTGGTGCTGCATTTATACTTATATCATAACTGCCAAGAGCTGTTTGAGTGACTAACTCAACTAATAATTAAAAAGAGCATTCTGTGTGTTTGGTAATGTGGGGGTACAGGGGACTAAGCTCAGCTTTGAAAGAGGATTGATGATTGATACAAGTGTGTAATTATCAGGTAGGATGGGACAAGGGCTATGACAGAAACACAGAAAATTGTTATGCCTTCACTCTTAAGGATGGGTAGAGTCCACTCCCTTGGAGGAGGTGTCAGTACGCCAGGAGAAGGAACCACTGCTTTACAGGACTTTGATTTCGCACCTTTGTTATTAGTCCCTATTACATCCTGGTATGGTTTGGTCAGCAGAAGAAAAGATTGGAAATGAGGATACAGGCATTTGTTTTTTCTCTTCCCATTTGGAAAAATGCTGAGCTTTTTCTTCTTCATTAATGAGCAATTCCTTATATACTTTCCTAACTCCTTAATATTTTTCCATGAGCCTTCTTTTCTGTCTCTTCTTGTGTTAGTCTGGATCAGGCAACCATAATTTCTTACCTAAACAATAAACAGGACTCTCCTTCCTCCCCAGTTTCCATGCCTCCAGAATTATTATTTATCCCCTCATCCCATGGTAGCCTAAAAGATCTTTCTAAGGCTCAAATCCAAACAAGTCTACCATTCCCTTCTTAAAACTCTTCAGTAGCTTCCATTGTCTATGATAAAATCCAAACACTAGCATGATGTACAGAATATTTTTTGGTTTGTCCTTATCTGCCCTTTAGCTTTATCTTTCACCCTAACCCATCTCTTACCCTGTTCTCAGCCATACTGGGCTGTGAAATATATTTCCAAAAACAAGTGGGGTCTATTCACAGTTTTTTGCAAACTTCTGCTTCCTTTGCTTAGAGGAGACTCCATATAGGCTTTAGAATTTGAATCAGGCTCTGCTGTTTAGCATAGGATCTTCAGTGAAACCTTTAAATTCTCTAAACATGAGCTTTCTTATAAACTAAAAATAATGAGTGAGTTACAGATTCCTTGTCAGAATCAAAGATAATATATCCTGGTACTGAGGCTGTCATATCATAGATGGGCAGAATTATCACTTACCTTCTGACCTTTCAAACTCCTTTCTAAGCCTCACCTCATCTAACCTACTGATTAGAATTGACCATTTCCTCCTGCGTATACCTCACATCCCACATATGTTCTGTTACCATGCACCTATAACAATTTATGGCTTTTAATTCTTTACTGATTAGTCTAACCTTAAAATTTCAGAAGGGCAAGTGGCATGTCTTATTCTTTTTTGTATTCCTAGCCCCTGGTGTGCAAGTCCTTGCATGTGTTACAATCAGTGTGTACGTGTGTGTATGTCAAATGAATGAGTTGTTTTTTCCAGACTTTCATACACATTTCCTTTGATATTGCCCAGTTCATGGAAGTTAGACAGAAAAACTAGATTTTTAAAACTGGAAGCAACCTTTGGAATTTTCCATACAACATCCCCATGTTGCAGTTGAAAGCAATGTAATCCATAAAATGAAAGTGTTGTACTCTCATTTGTGCTGCTAGTTAGTGGACTTATAGATAAATGTTTTTATCACTCTAAGTTTACCTATATAATATTGGAACCATCTCACTCCACCTCCTATCATGAATGTGTAGAATTACATGTGAACCAACTGCTAGCATATTTGCAATAAGTGTTTGTAGGGTGCCTCCTCTCTAGGGAGGCTATGCATTAGCTTATCTATACCTTTTTTGAGTTTCCCATGGAAGGTGGGTGGGGAGAAGAGGTACTTCCAGCATCTTGTTGATTGAGAACAAGGATGCTGGTCACTATTCTGTAATGCACAGATCACCGTTTTTTCCCTACCCCAACAAAGAATCATCCAGCTCACAGCGTCAGTAGTACCCCATTGGAAAACCCTACCTTAGGTCATCTGTACAGATTCTACTGCCTAAAATCACAGTCGTGACCTCCTGGGGTGTTTTAGAGACAGAGATTTGAGAAATAGGAAACAGCATAGGACCTGTTAGGACTTTAAACAAGGAGGCGAGAAAGGAGCAGGATTATGTAATATAGGAGAAGGCCAAGGGAAATTTGCACAAACCACAACCTCCCTTCTCCATTTATGAACTCCTGTGATCCTCTCTTAGGATTCACTGTAAACATGCTTTTCACGCATGAGCAACCCCAATGTGGGAATATAATTAACAGAGGACTTAGAGATGCGGTAAATCTTACAGTGAAAATATTCCTTGGTGCTACAATAATTGTGAAGTAAGAAACAACTTTAAGGTGGGAGATCTCTTTATTTGGTTTAAATGGATCTTACACATAAGATGGAGTCTTAGCATTTACATCAAGATGATGTCCTAGATTCTTGTTTTTGGCAGTTGGCTGAAATTTATAACAAATTCTTACCTAGCTACGTAGTTTATGGCATATAAGTGTGTGTGTGTGGGGGGAGGTTGTATGTGCGTGTGTGTGTATATATATGTGTATTGCATAACCGAGATTAGCATAAATGATTGATCAGTGATTTTCATTATACAGAAAGTCTCAAATATATTTTCTCTTCATATCCATTGCCTTTAGTCTTCATAAATGATCACATAAGAAAAAACTAGGATTAATAAATATCTATAAAAAATGGAATTGAAATTCAATAAAATATCAAGAAATTACATATTTATGAATGGTTAAAAGAAAATACTTCTAATATGGGTTTATAGCAATAAATAAAATACAAAAACATCTCCTTTCTCATAGCTCTCAAGAAGCTGCTGCTTAAGGTCGAATGCCTACAATTCTGGACACATTGTAAAAAAGGATTAAAATACTACTAACTGCTTTTATTGCTTTTTCCTCAGAGCAGTTTTCTATAGAGAGCTCAGGATATTAACTACAAATGTTATTTTCTTAAAATATGTTCCAGGCAAAGCAATAGATTTACAAACTAAAGGACTTTTAGAGAAATAAAAGCAAAAAGAAATTGAAATAATAAAAATAAAATCAAAGCTGTGCTATGAATATAGTCACAATAGAAGACAGACACTTGATTAAAACACCTAACACTCCTTAAACCAGAATGGAAAGCTTCCGTGGGCCATTTATTATAATCTCCATCATATCAGCAGGCTAAATTTCTTTCCAAAGGTGTATCTTTGAATACCCCCTCCACTCTAGTGTGAAATGACTTACATGATGGCTTTTCCACTGCTTTCATTGTGTGGCCACTCCACAATTTAATAGATACCACTACTGGGAAAACTTTGTAGATACGGAGCCTACATTTTCTTTTATCCAATTTCATGCCCTGACTTCTAGTTATGCCTTCAGGGAGCACCCTAAACAATTCTTTCCCTGCGTGGTGACACATTTTGAATTCTTGGAAATTTGTTACCATATCCCCCTAAGTAACTGTCTGAAATTTTTCAGATGTACTGAATATGGAGTACTTAATTCATTAGTCGATGAACAATATGTTTTTTGTTTTTATAGTCTTGTCTCATAAGTCTTTTGCCTCAGCCTGTTAATCAATTAGCTTTTGTCTAATTCCTTGAAATTTGTCAACATCTTACATTAAAGTACTCATAGAATGAAGTGGTTGTCTGATTCCTGTCTTACCAACACTCTGTGCAGCTTGGCGATTGATTGCTGGTTGTGGAGTGTGGTGCTTGTTTGTTGGCACTATTGAGACGTCTTATCAGCTCTCTCTATAGCTTCTCATCACTTGCTGTATTTCACAGTAGAACTTTCTCTTTTGAAATTTCACATAAAGCAGTTACATGCCTAGATTCAGTGATATCAAGGAAGCCATACTGTTTTTTATTAAAACTCATTTCCTCCTTACCACATCTGTATGTGTGAAAATATTGAAATGGTCCTTTTTCATCAGTTTTTGATATTTAGATAAATCCTTTCACAATTCTTGTTGTCAACTCTCAGATATTCTGTATATGTATAGTGTAGTATCTGCATTTCCATGTGAAGAATTTCTAAAATACCTTACTAAATTTGCCTCCCCAAAGACCCCATATATAAACATTATAAAATTGATTGAAGTTACTAAGGGACTTCTCAGATAATTAACTTAGCCCCTCTGAAATGTATAGTGTGCATACTTAGCCCATCCATCTTTTTCATTGCTTTCAAATTGGTTAGGCATAATCTCCTGTGTTGAGGAAGCTTTCTTTTCTTTTAAATTACTAAGGCTTATTTTTAAATATCAGCCTTTTGTGTTGTATTATTATCCTAGAATTGCTAAATTACTAAAAACTGGGTAGCTTAAAACAATGTTTATTCTCTCACTGTTCTGGAAGTTAGAGGTCTGAAATCAAGGTGATTATAAGGTTGATTCCTTCCGGAGGCTCTGTGGAAGAATCTCTTCTGGCCTGTTGCTTGCTTCTAGGAATTGCTGACACTTCATTGGAGTGGTGGATCACTCCAGTCTCTGCCTATATATATCACATGGCATTCTCCCCATGTATCTCTGTATCTCTATGGCGAAATTCCCTTCTTAGAAATTCACAAGGACTAGGACCCACCCTAATCCAGTATGACAGCATCTTAACTAGATTCCATCTGCTAAGATCCTATGTCCAAATAAGGTCACACTCACGGGTGCTAGGGATTAGAACTTCAGCACATCTCTTTGAAGGACCCAGTTCAACCCATGACCCCTATCTTCTAACATGCTCTTTCCTTTTAACAGCATTCAAGTTGTAGAGTCCTTCAAATTGAGAATTAACATTGTGGAAACCACTGTGTTATTTGGCCTAAGTATTGTATTGCTACTAGAATGTATATTTTTCCTTTTAACCTATACCGAATACGAGTAGTGAGTACATTTTAAAAGAGTGTTACCGTGTTAGCAGCGTTGAATCTATTGGAATCATTGCAATATCTTGAATTTCAATTCTAAAAGCACCTGAAAGTGTAGCTCTGATATATCAAAGGGCAGAAATAAAGAGAAAGTATCCTTTCACACAGCCTTAAAATAAGTGAATTAGTCACCTGCTCCTCCACCTTACTAGTGTTCATGTTAAGGGCAATACCTTAACAGCTTACCAAGAAGAAAAACACCTTCAGAGATAAAGTTAAATGTCAGCTGCTATCTTGCTGCCAGGAAAGTGGCTTTATAGAGCCCTTAGTTATCACACATTTAGCAATATTTAAGAATAGAATTAGCCCTTTACCCTTGGGCCACTCTTTAACTTTAATCCATGTTTATGCATAAAGATGACTTAGAAAGAAATTGACCACCTGAAAATGTGGTCTTTAAACTTTCTAATCAAATCCCCAGCTGATGGATAATGGTTCTTCATTAAGAAATTGAGAAGGGCAGTTATATCATCCTCTGGGAGCCCAGTCATTCTCAAGCATCTATTGAGAATTTAACATGTCCCTGTCAGTCTCCTGGCTACTGTGGAAGCATGAGGGTCAACAGAGTACACTGTAAAAGAATTTGTGTCCTCTGGGAGCATGGAGGAGATAGCTGCTACATCAAAACTTAATGATGCTTCTCAAAGGAAATGATTTAATTTGTGTTTTAAATGATGAGGGGGAGTTAGCTAATTGGGAAAGAGTTGGGAGAAATTTCCAAGCAAGGGGAACAGTCTGTGCAGATTCAAGAGGGCTGATAAAGCATGAACTAATTTTGAAAGCCTGGGGAAATGTGGATGGCTGGCTGGAAATGACACTGGAAAGGAAGACAGGAGCCAGGTCATGAAGGTTTGAAGTTTCTTATCAAAAGATTGCATATTCTTCAGAACCTCTGAGGGATTTGAGGCTTGGGAGTTACAGAAATAGTAATTTTTGTTTTGATTGTGCTTATAAAGACCTAATGGAGGACAGATAACACCTGGTCAAGAATAGGTAAGACCAGTTAGGAGATTACTATAGTAATCAAAAAGTCATGTCATAAACTTCTGAATTAGAAGCATAGGTTAGAAGGCATGGTTTTGAAAACTATAGGATAATCTGAAAGAGTTAGTGACTAATTTGAGATTATTTTAGTGTGACACCTAGGTGTATGATCTAGGCAGTTAGGCCAACAATCGTGGCATTTTTCTAGAAAAGGCAGTATGGGAGTATGGGCAGGTTTTGTGGGGAAATGCATGAGTTTCATTTTTGCATGTGAGTTTGAAGTGCTTATGGGACATCCAATGAGAAGTGCTCAGGGGGAGTTTGTCAAAATGATCTGATTCTCTGCATAGAAATCCTGGCTTAGAATGTAGATTCAGGCATCGTTCATGTATCAGTATTGCTCCAGCCAGGGAGTTCAGTGAGTTTACTTACATGTCAAGTGTTGACTATCAGAATCCTGATGAATACTGATATCTGAGAAGACATTAAAGGAAAGGAATCCTGAGAAGAAAAAGCGAGGTAAAAGGAAAACTAGGAGAGCATATCACAGAAGCCAAGGGAGGAAAGAAGGTTAACTAGGGAGTATAAACAGTGTTAAATGTAAGAAAGAGGTCACATATAACAAGGCTAGAAGAGATCCGTTGGTTTTGACAATTCAGAAACTATTAAAAATATTAAGTATTTTCATCAGAGTGATGAAGAAAGAACCAGCCTGCCTTGGGATGAAGAATGAAACAAAATTGCCACAAATAATAAATGTAAACTACTATTTCAAGTAGCTTCACTGTAAAAGGACACAGATTTTTTAAAAGTAATACCTGGGGAAGGGGGCTGAGGACTAGAAACAAGAAAATATTAGAGAATCAAACGTTTTGATAGGAAGAAACAAGTAGAAGGAGAGAACAAAGCAATGCAGTGTTTTGAGTTTGTCTTTTTTCTCCAGCAGAATTTCAGAAGGAGTTCAGATGTTGGAGAATGTTTAGATTGCTCCAGAGCAGGGCCTTTGCAGAGTGGGTGCCACAGAAGAGCCAGGTGGCAGGGGCGTTTGATAGTCGGGCTTCTCCAAAGAAATAGCACCGTCAAGATATATAAGTGCTTTAATATAGGAATTGACTCACTTGACTATGGAAATCGGCAAGTCCAAATTCTGTGAGGCAGGCCACAAGTTAGAAGGTGAAGTGGAATTCTCCAGGAGAACCTGGCTGGCTGATGAAGAAGTTGAATTCCCCAAGAGAATCTGACTGGCTGATGAAGAAGTTGAATTCCCCAAGAGAATCTGGCTGGCTGGCTGAAGTAAAGGAAGGAATTCTTTCTGACTTTCAAAATCCTCAGTTCTGGCTCTATGACCTGCAACTGATGGGATTAAGAGACTCCCCTCATTGCTGAAGGCAATCTCCTTTGTTGATTAATGTAGTTAGCAGTTGATGAAAGCAGCAGTTTATAGTTGCAAACTCATCTAAGAAATATTCTCACAATAACAATTAATCCAGCGCTTATTTGGCCAAACAACTGGACACCATAACCTAGCCCAGATGACACATGAAATTAACCACCACAGGAGTCTGAATGAAAAAGGGCTTAAAGTAATGAATTATGAGGTCCGAAATCAATAGAAGGCTGATAACTTGTGAGAATATAGAGGGATTGTATGGTTCTAGGGTTCAGTGAAATTGAAGAGAGAGAGAGAGAGAGAAAGAGAGAGAGAGCAGCAAGGACGTTAGAGGTCACAAAGTACCCCCTGCAGTTTAAGATCTCAGATTAAGAGGGAGTTGCTGAATTGAGGTGGATAAAAAGGGATATTAGAGGGGAAAGAGTCGAAGGGCTGCAAGTCACAGGTTTTCTCTGTGCTGTATGGACTGTGGTATCATCTAGGAGAATGGTATCAGTAGATGGAGAGAAATAGAAGAGCACAGATGCCCTGGTCCTCAGTTAATGTGGAGAAATGACCAGGGTTTCAGTAGAGGCAGCAACATAGAGGAACAAAGCAGGGAATACTAAGTGGCATGAGTTCCAAGGAGGTGACTTTAATGAAGAGAAACTGTATATGGATTTACCCATAAATGCCTGCAGTAGTCTTAGAAGGATACATAAGAAACTGATAAAATTGAATGCCTCTGAATGGCACCCCTTTCATAGCTTTTGATTGTATTATGTTCATATTATATTTTAAATGAATGTATTATATTTAAAATATCAGTGGTTTGGAAGTCCCAGAATGGAGTCAAAAGAGAGGCTCCCCTACACTCCTGGGTTTTCAGACTGGGAAAATGATATGCCTCTCTTAGACCCACAGGGGAGTGTTTTCCTCAGAGGAGAATAAAACCTTGGCCATGGCTTAGAAGAGTGAGTGGTCACTGAAGGTTTCAAGGGTGTTGGGGAGTTTTCCATAATGGTTTGGGGCTCTAGAGGACATTATAAAAGTAGTAGCCTCTCACAAGTGCTATGTGCCCTTGGTGTTTTATTTTTAAGAATCTACTTAGTAGTTATAAGAATGGAAGAAAACATTCAACCATTATCAGAAATCCAATTTAAAAATTCCCTTCTATTTATTATCTCTGTTCATTTCTTTAACTTTTTTATTGTGAAATATAACATATACACGAAAAAGCAATAAATTTCCAAGTACATTTTAACAAGTGATTATAGAGCAGGTTTTAAAGTTTGGTATGTGTTATAGTGCCACAATTTCCCCTTTATTTTTAAGAGAAAATTGAAGCCAGGTTTAAACAGGTCCAGAAAGCAATATTCTTCACTGTTTACAATAAATCAGCAGCTTTTGATCCCATCAGTAGACGAAGGAGTTTGGCAAAAGATAACTCAGTGTTCTCTGGAGAGCCAAGATTCTTTTTAGCTTATATTCTTATGTCTTATAAAAGTTTATGTTGTCTTTTGTTTTTGCTGTTGCTCCTGAAATGGTAATATCTTCCACTTAACACAGAAGAGTTGGGGATATATTTCTTTTATTTATCCTGATGAAACCTAATGTATGTTTTAGCTGAGCAGCGACTATAATAGTTGACCCATTTGAGAAAGAGCAAAAATGAAAGGAGCCCAAAGAAACTATCAGTAAAGGAGATATCCAGCTTTCTTAACCCATCATTATTTGACACCCTGGTTAAATTGATATTATTTTGCTTTCAACAGTCTTTCTCACTTCCTCTCCTATCCCCCATAACTCAACAGGAAGCATCCTAAATGTACCTGAGAATAGAGATTCTAATGAAACCTTTTTTTTTTTATCTGAACCAGTAATTTTTGGATTTCTATATTGTTAATCTGCAGTTCTCTCCCCTCATTATAAGGAAACATGGAAAAATTCCCCGCCTTTTCCTTGTTCCCTTTCAGAATGCAGAAGCACGCAGGATTACCCAACTTGCTGAATCCGGTTCTGTGAGAGAGAGAACCCAGGCCTGGCCACATGCGCTGCCGCTGCTTTCTGTCCATTCTGCTGCAAGGAAGGGACAGGGAGACTTTTTCTCCCCCAGTCTGGTTATCAAGGGCCTGTTGAAGTGTCAGGTCTTCCATTTTGCTCAGGGCAGGTGTTCCTATTACTGAGGAAGCCTCTTGCAAACCTGTCAGTCAGAATGACAGGAGTTCACAGAAGGCCTCTCCAGGGCAATGAATTTCACATGAAGGTTGAGACCACTGGCAGCACCAGGTCTGAGCACAATAGATGGTGTGAGCTGGACCTTAACTCTACTCATTCCCAACCCTCCTGTTTATTCCCATGCTGTAGGATGGACCTGGTTCTTTCCTTTGTGTAGACAAGAGCTTTGATCCAGTTGAATTATCTCTACTTATAAGCATCCCTTTAGCATAGCAGTGTGTGCAGTATTGTGCAGAACTCTGCATGCAATTAAGAGAAAATCAATGGGATTTTTTTTTAATGGAGTTTTGTAGCTGGAAATAAAGAAGCAGTAACTGGCTGACCACTATTTTTTTCATTGTGCTTTTTATATATATATGAAAAATATATGTATATATATATACACACACACACGCATATATATATAAACATGTATATTGTATATTTTTTTAGTGAAGTTATAGGTTTAAAGAAAAGTCAAGCAGAACATACAAAATTCCCTTATACCCTCCTTATTATTGCAACTTATGTTGCAATTGATGAAAGAATATTATTCTAATTATACTATTAACTATAGTCCATAGTTTACATTAGGGTAAGCTATTTGCCCTGTAGAGTCCTCTGTTGTTTTTTTTTTTTGGCTGACTGCTTTTAATAATAAAAGTTCTTATAAATGTAGAAATTTGAACTAGATGACCTTTAAGGTCCTCCATAACTTAAGACGTTATGTAAAAAGAAAGATAATATAGTTCTATATGGCGTGTTTATCATCTCTCCAAAAGACTACTTTAAAAGAGGGTTGGTACAGAGTCATCTTACAATGATATAAAGTTATGGGGAAGTCTCCTATTGCTTCTCACTTGTCCAGTCCAGAAGGGGCACAGTGACACAATTCTGTGGGTCATTTGGAGGGCTGTGTGCTGTTTTATATAAAATAAAGTTTGCCTTTAGAGAGAATTTAGGTAAAATGCCATTGGTTTTCCTTAGGGGGACTTATTCTCATGACCTTGATCCGATATTGGAAAAAGAATTAGTGCTTTTTAAATACATCTAGTATGGGATTCTACCCACACATGCACTCTACCACATGGTAGGCAATTTCTAACTTTTTAAATGTAGATATACTTACTAGTTGTGATAACCTTAGCTGGAAATATTATGAAAAGTTTACTTTGTCCTAAAACTA
This sequence comes from Tamandua tetradactyla, assembly GCF_023851605.1. Lineage (NCBI taxonomy): Eukaryota > Metazoa > Chordata > Mammalia > Pilosa > Myrmecophagidae > Tamandua > Tamandua tetradactyla. The sequence continues at coordinate 38,024,564 of NC_135334.1, forward strand.
TCTCTTAGCCCAGAACATGATGATTGGGCTAAGTTGAGAAGTAGCACTTGGTTCCAAGGTGAGTGTGTCCTTCATTTCCACTTTCTTTACTAACAGCATTCTGCCTCACCTGCTTCCTGGGCACCTCACAGAGGACAGCAGTTGACCACTCCATTATTGTCCATTGCCTTGGGAACTAACCAGTTCTTCCTACACTTTCTCTTAGACTGACAGACTTTGGGTAGGGCTGGGTAGAATCGGAGCATGGGTTATAGAGGTAGGGCAGTGTTCATGGTCTGCCACTCTTGGATATGGAGAAGGAAAAAATGTATGATTAAAAATCACTGAAGAAATCTAAAGAATCATTTTAGAAAAGGACCTTACTTTCTTAAAATATGTGCTAGAGTAGAAATGAATGTGAACTAGGAGTCAGAAGACATGGAATCTAGTCCTGGCATCAGATACGACAGATGCATTCCCCATTGGGAAGTAATAGCTGTAAGACCCTGATTCCTGAATTAATCAGGGTTTGCTAAGTTAAGCTGCAATAACAAACAAGTCCCAAGTTTCAGTGGCTCAAAAAAACGGAGGTTTTCTCCTCATTCTTGTTCTATGTCTGATCACTTGTGACTGAGCAACACTTGTCACCTTCATTCAGGAATCCAGACTAAAGGATCATTCCCCATTTAAGAGACACTATTCTTGCAGCAGAGAGAAAAGATGTACCTTCTATCACTTTTCCTCACATTCCGTTGATCAAAGCAAATTAGAAGACCGAATTCTAATTCAGAGGGACAGTAAGTTCATTCCTCCAACAGGGAGAGGCCCTGGAGACACAGACCCAGTAGAGAGGGTTAGAAAATTGTCTGTAAGTTGAAATCACTGGTAAACGATGTGTAAAGTCACTTCCAGCTCCAAAATTACAAATTTTAATTCGTGAGTTACAGATAGCAGTTGCTTTGTATATAGAAATATAGGAGGCCAGAAAAAGATGATCTAATCCAGAAAATATCTGAACTCTTGCATGATCTAGTAGTTTGCCTATCATCTATAGTTCTGCCCCCATCATTCACAATTATTTTTAAATTTTGTTTAAAAGATCTCCTAACTTTACGCACACTCTGTGCCCACCAAGCAACAACCCCTCCTTCCTCTTGTCCTCAGTCCTCTGGTTACCTCTATGAATTTGCTATTTCTCAACATTTCAAATAGTGAAATCATACATTTGTCCTTTTTGTGCCTGACTTGCTTCATTCAGCCTAATGTTTTCAAGGTTCTTCCAATTTCCAACATATTTTAGAAATGCATTCCTTCTTACAGCCGAATGATAGTTTTTATCTTTAAATTCCTTCAATTTCAAAGCAAGTTTTTGCCCTTTAAAGGTTTTTGTAGGTGTGGTATTTTGAAAAATACATAAATAGCACTACTGTACGTGTATTTGTGATTTATAGCTGGCTTTTCCACTTTTCCCTCTATCTGCTATTATATTCTGTCTCCTTCCATGACCTTCCATGACCAAAGTGACCATGTTTGGTTCATTTACCATGAATTTCCAATCCCAGCACAGTACCTAACCAGGAGTAGGAAACTCAGTAATTCACTGGGGATATGGAGAACCCACTTTTGTAGGGAGAATGCTACAGTTAATTATGAGACTAAGGCAATGCAATCCATCCCCAAGACCAAGGCCTGAAAAGGTATTATGCATCCCTTAGGCTAATGGCAGCAGAAAAGACCAGTCCAAAATTCAAAAAGTTTTCTCTTTGAGCTGATCCAATCAATTATTTTATCTAATGTGTTTATGCTTATATCCAGTTCACATGGTGATAGGGAGAGTGAGATGAAATGAAAGATTTTGCAGCTTTTTGCAGATTTCAAGATCTCAGCGCACGTTTTAGGTGATATTATAGCATGTTACAGTATGCTGTAGGCCATTATACATTGGAGGGAACAATCAACATTTTTCAAGATTAAAAAAATGTGAAAATGTGTCAAAGTTGACAATAGGAAACATTTATATAGCCTTTACCATGTGCCATACACTTTACTAACAGCTTTATATGCAGTGCTTATTTAAATCCTCAAAGCAGACTTCTTAGATAGGTACTATTTTTGTCTATTTTCAGATAAAAACACTGAGGTACAGAGAAATTAGTCGGAACAAGGACTTGACTTTTTAGAGTAGAACTGGCATTTGAATTCAGACAGTCTGACTCCAGAATTTTTAACGTGATTCCCACCTTTGCAGAGCTAGTCATATAGTCATGTTTGAAATAGAAAGATAATGTACCAGATAGATTACACTAGTTTACATAGATTACATAGATTACACTAGTTTACATAGATTACATAGATTATACTAGTTTGGGAAAGCATACAATGAATGGCCACCTGGGCCAATTACTCCACGTGAGTTCTCTGATTTACTCCTCAAATTAATCCTGGAGTGGGGAGGAGGGAGGCATTTCTTCCATTTTACAAATCAGGAAACTCAAGTACAGAGAGTTTACCTTGACCAAGGTCACACAGTCAGTGTTCCAGGTGGAATTTGATTATGAGTCATTCTGTCTCCAAAGCCACTTTTTAAAAATGCTACAACACATTGATGATTAAATTTCTTCTGAAAAAAATGCTGTAATCCTTATTCAGCAAAGTAAGTAGCAAAAGAGTTTCTTAATTCCGGTCCAGCGCCCTTTCCTTGAAAGACTTGGGGTTTGCTTTTAGTTTGTTTGTACTTAGAGATCCCCTCATGAAAGCCATCCAGGGCCATTTGTATTCAAGCATCTTTCTGATCCCTGCTGGGTTTAGAGATAGCTTTTAGTAATCCTACCAAATCAATAACTGTAGGCCAACTTCAGGGGTCATCATAAAATACTTAAGGAAATCTCATCTATTGAACTCTGAGCAGGCAAACTTTCTAACTCCTCTTTGAAGAAAAAGGTAATTTTGTACCCTGCTGTGGGGTAGCTGGTACTAACTTGTATTTGAGTGGAGAATGCTGTTGTCATTTTAGGGATTTGATTACCAAAGTAAGAAATGACATCTAATTCTGAGATTGCCCTAGAAGATTATGGACACCCCAGATTTTTTTTTCCAATGAACTGTACTGAATTTCTTGTCTTCACATTTTTTTTTTGCTACATTCATCTCTCTCAGAATAGCTGTCCATCGTTCAACATTTGTTTTCTAAGAACTACATTATGTTGCTTAACATCACTGAATTCAGGATGATAACATTTTCTTGTTTTTCCTTATTTCATTCTCACAGAAATGGAAGCATGTGATCAGGGAAGTGGGAGATGTGGCTGTACTGAATTCAGCTCCGTATAAGTTAGTGTAATGCAGTACAGTAAGTCAGGCGAGCTTGGCCCCAGTCACTCAATCTGCCAGTGAAACTGACACTTAACCTTTTGGGCCTAGTTTCATTGTCTGTAGGCAAAGAACCGTCGGACCAAAAGCTCCCTGAAAGCAGTGATCTTGTCATTCTTTTCATCTTTGTATCTCCAGGACCTTGAGCTGTGTAGTCAGTAATAGTGGGAAGTTAATAAATATCTGTTGAATGAATGATTAAATGCCCTACAGGAAAAAAAAAATGCCAAGCCTGACATTCAAGACCCTTTCTGATTTCTCTCATTCCCTCTCTTTCTGCCTCATTTCCTGCCCGGTGCTTTGGACACATGAGCCTTTTCACAGATCCAAAATACTGCCGTGCCTTTTCCCTCTCTGTCTTCGTGCATACTCTCCTCTCCATCTTTCCACTTCTCTTACTATTAAAAGCCCTGATTACTATTTTAGGGTCAGCCCCAAGACCATGTCTTCTGAGACCTTTCCCTAGTCCTCCTTGCTGGACTGAAATCATACCAGCCTCTGTAAGCCCTACAGGACTTTATGTTTGGCCTTATTAATGCATTTATTTCTTGAGGTCATATATTATTCATGTACTCATTCCACAGGTACTTATTGAACATCCACTGGGTTATCAGACAGTATGCTAGGACTTACTTATGTGAATCATCTCATTTACTCTTCACAGCAATCCAATGACTATTCATTCTTTCATTTATCAGTATTTATTGAATGTGTATTAGGTAATAGGCCCTATTCTAGGTGCTGGGAGGTAGTGCAGTGAGAAAGTTAGAAAAGGCCCCACACATTCTAATGGGAAGAACAGACTTGGACACAATTATAATACTAAATGAAAAGATAATTTCAGATAATGATAAGCACTAAGAAAATAAAAATTGCTGATGTGAAAGGCAATGTCAACAATGGGACTTACAGACCTGGCACCATGGAATCAACAATTCCATCCTGACCAAAACAGGGTAAAGAAGTATAATTAATAAAGTATCGGTGGCAGAGGGAGTTCAAATAGAGTTGAGAGGCTACTCTGGAGGTTGCTCTTATGCAAGCTTCAGTTAGACCTTGCTACCTATCATAATCTGCCAGCCCCAACCAGGACCATTCCACCCAATCCTAAAGAACACCTAGGGCAAGATTTCACAAAGGTTCCATTCTCTAGAGTAACTTTCCAGAAACCTACAACCTCCAGATGGGTCTCTGATCAAGATAAGTCCTGAAACCTAGACCTGCCTCTCCAGAACATCAGATAGTTCCGTCTCCCTACCCAATATTAGTGACCCTTCCTATATGAAAATTTTAGAATTTCCATAGCCCAACACCTCTAAAGAGAGAGATGGAAAGATCAAAAGTGATGGTGGATTTATACAGAGAAGATAGAATTTAATAAATGAATATGAATGCTGAATCATTAAATTGATATTGCTTTTAGTCTCCAGTATTTTAGAGCAACTAGAAGTAAAAACCTAAAATTGTGAAATTGTAACCCAAGTAAAACTCTGAAATCTGTTCTACAACTAATTGTGGTGCTGTGCTTTGAAATTTATAGCTTTTTTGTATATGTGTTATTTTTCATAAACGTGAGGGAAAACAAGTTGATTGTGATGATAAAGAAGTATTTAAGCCCTCTAACCTCCTATATTCTGGAGCAGCTAGAAGGAAAAATATGAGAGGATCATATGGCAGCCCATGACAAAACTCTGGGATCTGTCCTGTAACTACTTGTTGAAGAGTGCTTTGAAAACTATTGCTTTTTTATTTCTTTCTTTGTGTATATGTTATACTATACAATAAAAAAAGTTAAAAAAAAAAAAGAGTGGGAGCTTAAAATTAATCTACATGATAAATTCCTAAAGGCAATTCTGCATATTTGGCATCTATGCATTACTACCCAAGCACCTTGCATAGTTAGACCATACAAAAAGCTTAGTCAAATAGTGATGGATCTAAGTGTAAGATATGAGGCCTATTTTATAAAAATCCATATTTGTTGGGACTATCTCAGATAATGCTTGGACCTGAGCAACAAACTAGTCAACTCTGAGTTTCCCCAATCTAGTTTAAAAAAAAACCAATATTTTACCCAATCTCTTATTTTTCCTTCAATTTTGGAATCATTGTACTTTTCTCTCTTTTTTTGGCAGTAAGAATTACCTTTCAAATTATATTTAGCTTAGATGAATACACAGTGAATTTGCATTCCCTAAGTTTGCACCAGACGATGGTTCAAAAATATATAACAAATGAGAGCCAATCTAGGATTATAATTTTGCTGTGTACAACCGAGAGTTTTCGTTACCTAAAACTGCTTATGAACATTGCTAATGTAATTACAGGCAAAAGTAAAGGATGCTCTGGCTAAGTAATGATAACCAGAAAGTAAACAGGAATTTTAAAAGCATATAAACATGAACTAAAAGGATTCAAATTTCAGGATCTCTCATTTAAGCACAATTTATCCTTTTTAGAAATGATTCTCCCAGCCAGTAGGAGATGGCTTTGAGTTGTTTACTCAGGAGCGATGGTGAAGTTATATGGATTGAGTCACACATTTGTTCCCAGGAGGTCTCCTTCACTGGCTTTAACCACAGGGTCTAGCCACAATATTGAGTTTTTCTCTGTGCAAAGCTTTCCCAGCCCTTATCAGAATGAAACCCCTGACCTTGTGTGCTTGGTGCTCAACTCCAACAAGCTGAGCTAATGGGCCCAGACAGCAAGCCTACTTTCGAGATCCAAAACCTGTGAATTGCTTTGATTAGTCGCTAGTTGAGTGGGGAGTAGAAAGAGAAACTTCAAGGTCAAGAATGAGCTCATCTCATCTTTTGTCAGCGGAGTGATTTTGGGGCTATGGGCACTAGACTTTTGTTTCAAACTTTATGTTAATTCTCTTTAGTTTAACCATGTAAATAACTAGAAATTCCCTTAGCGTCAGGTCGAGGAAAAGGTTGTACTTTGAATTAACTTATTTCATTTACGTAGTTTCTATGATAGTAACAAGCTGGTAAATGTTTTATATACAGCATAGCCTATAGTGCCAAATGATAATTGTGGTGAGTGGCAGTTCTGACGAATGTACCTCTCTGGCCGGATGTGGTATAAAGATAAGGATGAGTGAGTGTCTAGAGGAAAAATGTGTCACAAACAACACGAAAGTCACCTCCCCTAGGCAGCATTCATGTTTTTAAGCAAAATATAGGCTTTTAGATTGTTTATGACTGACTTGCCCCTTGATCTCTCATAAGATTTCCCACCTTTACTCTTAAAACTTATTCCCTGCTGAAGGACATTTGATGAGTGCTTTTTTTCTGGTGTATCCTGCCTGTGTTGATGATTGCTTTGTCTTTTGAACTTCAAATGACATCTTCTCCCTATAGTCAGGTTTTAGGAGTTTTTAATTAGCAAGAGGATACTTTGAGTATATAAAACTAATGATTTTAGCTAAGGGATTTTGGTGGCATGGCCAGAGTGTTTTCAATTTCCTTTTTCTCTAATATTTGTCTTAATAATATAACTAGCTTTGATGACAATGAGGATAATCCATTTATATAATGCCATTCAAATACAGAGAAAGTTAGCAGTTGGGAGGAGTGTGACTTTCAGCACAGAGTCATCCACTCGAACTGGTTTGTTTAATTTTGAGAATGAATGAGGATTTATCCTCTCAACAGCAACAACCAAAGCAAAAGAATCAAACCAAAAGAGTGCTCATTGTGTATCAGGCACTGTGCTGAGGATAAGGAAATGACAGTTCAGGTCATTGTTTCTCCTTTTCGTTTCAAACTTGTAATTCTCCTAAGATAGCAGGATAATTTCCACAGCCACCCATTTTAGGTTGGCAGTTATCAGTCCTTAAGATCAACTCAGCAGTATCAAAAGTACAATCTAAGAATTTGCAGCCTACTGATGAATTGAGCAAATGTTCTCTTTAGATGGCATTTAAGTGTTTTAGGTAAATCTGTTTGTAGCACAAATCAAAGATGTTTGTTTATCTTTGTAACAAGATTACTTAGAAATGACAAGAGGGATTCTTCAATTGAGATGAAAAAGTTTGGAGAGTCAAATTCAGGTTCAGCTATCTGTAGAGCCTCTTAAGCTAGGCTCCCTTTCTTGAGGACAGGTTCCTTAAGTTCTTGCTTCTCTGCTTCCTCATCTGTTAAGGTTGTGGAAATGATGAATGAGATAATTTCTGGAAAAATTTCATATACTGTCTGGCACATAATCTATGCTCCATAAATGGTGGCTATAATTACCAAAGAATTAATTGCAGACTTTTCTTAATACCAAATAACTTTATTGTGTTTGTAAGAGCTAATTCACAATATCTAAACTTAAACCTAGCTTTTTCAGCAACACGTGACAGAGATGCCTCAGCAGGACTTTTCTGGATGTAAATTACATATTTATTTATCATTTGTTTTCTGTCAAATCCAATAGAAGCTATTAGCAAAGTTGTGTTTTTCAGTGTGCAACTTTCTGCCCAGTCCCTTGCTAAGATGTCCATTTTTGACAAACAAAAGCTTTAATCAACCTTCTTGACCATCCGTCTCTCCTCTCTAGGTTCATTTTGTTTCATCAGGATATGGTACACAAGAAGAATCACAGTTTGTTCATCCTTTTCCTGTTTTGAATAGATTCCTCTATCTGCCAACACACTGTGGTCTTTCTCTAGTGCTCACGTATGGCCCTCATGACCTTTTTTGAGATGATGAAAGTCTGCCCCCTTCTCTTCTCTTCTCTGCTCCTTGGAGAAACTTTCTTCTTCACCCAAAGCACTGGTGTTTGTAAGTTCAGCTTGACGAAATCAGAAACTAACAAGTATAAAAAGCTCCTTGTCTCATAAGAAGAAAGATGAACTTTTTAAAAACACCTTGAAGTAACACCAAAATTATGTAAGTGATCAGTTGATAATCTTAGAAGTACTAAATTAAACATTGTAATTTACTATTTACAATGACAATGAAAAAGTTTTTAAAATTAAGTCTTAAATCAGTGGAAATATGCAAGTGTGTCTTATCTATGAGGAATATTTGATATTGAAGATGTATTTATTTTATTAAAGATATAATTCTAATAAATGAAGCCTCATACCCAAGGCCTCTTACAGCTCTAAGAATCATATGTTATTGAATTTCACAGGCAAATCCTATAACTTTGAAAGATGTTCTTTGATTCTTGGACTCTTGATATCATTGTGTTAAATGTTCTTGCCAGTAACAGTTGGCTTCCTGCCAAGTCCTTTCCTATATTATCTGTGGAAGAGCAGGTTTGATGATGAGCCTCAAAGTACCCTTGTATTACTTGTGTATTTGTAAACTATACTTGTGAAGATTTGGCTGGTTCACAGAGTTTGACCCCAAAGGATTTCAATTTTTGCTTTACTCTATCCATACAGACATTAGGAGATTGGTATACCATCATTTCCAATTCTGTTATTTGGACTGCATGCCATACATTCATATACTTCAATAAATGTCCTAAAGGATCTCCCTTGTAGAGTGATTCCAGGACACAGAGGTCCAAGTTAAGTGTTATTGGAATATTCCTCAGTGTGTCATGAACAGAGTATCATGCACAAACTAAGAATTCATTGGAGGAATAAATGTTGATACTAGGTTTTTTTCCTTATTGTTTTATGAATCTCAACAAACTTCTCTGGGTTTATTTCACAATTGAAAGTAGCACCTCTAAGCATTTGCTCAGTAGAGAAATATAGGTACAATTAGGAGAGAGAGTTCTTTATTTTCTGCCTCTGAGGAATGGATATAAAACAACAAACCCAAGAAAGTGTTTCAAAATTAGGAAAATACCTGATAAATGTCTTTTAAAACTTTCTCAAAGTCAGTCATTCCCTTTGTAAGTTAAAGATTGTTTTGGTTGAAAGCTTTTTAAAAGCGTCAAGTAACTGCATATGTTTAGCTTTCAGTATTGGTAGAAATACATCCCTTTAGCAATGAACAGTTCATAATTCAACTCACATACAACATGATCACCTAGGATCAAAATGAACAAGACTTCCTCCTTGAGATCCAGGAACAGGTGGTACAACTAATCATCTCAGATGTTTGGAATGTTGGTCTGGCAACAGCTGCCTTTAGAGCCTCAAAAACAAGCTCCCCAACTCCACTGTCACAGAGTGGAAGAAGGAGTCCTTTGGACATCCATTGCAGACACTCAGTGATTTCATGTGTGCAAGCTTGCCCTGGTGAGGGGATGAGTGGATTATTCACTTGTTACCTTGTCCTCTCTGGGATAGGCTCAAGATGATTGATGCCAGGGAAGGGTTATCCAGAAATGTTATTTCCCAAACCAGAAATTCCCATTCATATCTTAGTATTTTATATTGGGCATTACCATGAAAATATTCATTACCCATAGGTGTTATTTTATACCCTCTCTGTTTGCTTTCAGCTTGTGGGTAAACCGTCCTCTCACAGAGCCAGACAAATCCTGTCTGATGCTAAGCTGATAACTGACTGCATATTTTCATGAAGGATTTGAAAGACATCAAAAGTTTAAGTTTCACTGGTCATGTTTTAGGTGAAGCCAAATGCCATCATTCTAGAACTCTTCATGTTCTTTGGGCAAGTCTATGTTTAGTCACTGGCAAAAAGCATTCCTACAAGAAAGCTTTTATTTTCCACTTGGAAATTCATGGGTGACACCATTCAATATAGTAATATAAAAATATAATAGATATGGCTTTGAAGGTAAATAATCACACACAATCCCAGTCCATTTTTCTTCTCTACAGTTGTTTCAGAAATTTACCATTTTCTTCTTCAAAAAAAGATATTTACTATGAAAATTTTAGAATATATGAATAAACAAAAAGAAGAAAATAAAAATCACCCATCATTCAGAGATAACCAATATCAATATTTTTCTAAATATATATTTTTAGAGTTTTGAGCACTTTTTAACTTTTTAAAAACTTTTTATTTTGAAAGGATTTCAGACTTCAGGACAGTTGCGAAATAATGCAAACCTCATACAGTGAATGCCAACATAGCACCACCCACCCTCAGATACCCAGATCCACCAATTTTAACCATTTTACCACCTTTACTGTATCAACAATCCATCCATTTATCTATCTATCTATCTATCTATCTATCTATCTATCTATCTATCTATCTATCTATCTATCCATCCTGAACATTTGAAAGGAGATCGTACACATCATACACCATGAACATTTAATACTTCCGTGGACGGTTCATATGAACAACAAGGATATTAACTTATGTAATTACTTTAAGTGGAGTTATGTAAGTTCAAGAAATTTAGCATTGATATAAAGCTTACATTCTGTATTCCAATTTTTCTTAAGTCCCAATAATGCCCTTTTGAGCCTTTTTGCCTCTCTTCTTAGATCTCATCCATTATTATGCATTGCATTTAATTGTCAGTATCTCTAGTTTCTCTTTCTTTTTTTTTAATTGTAGAAATATGTATACAACATAAATCTTCTCTTCCCAATGTCTCTCAAGCACACTATTCAGTGAGATTAATCACATTTACAATGTGGCAGTACCCTCACTACCGTCCGTTACTAAAACTTTCTCTTCACCCCAAACAGAAACCCTGTACTCCTTTTACATAAACTCTTCTTTGTTCCTGCCCCCCACCCCTTTTAACTTGTACTCTATTTTCTGCCTTTGTGAGTTTTCATTTTCTCTGATATTTCTTTGTGGTTACCATGGGGCTTAAATTTAACATCCTGTATCTATAACAATCTCATTTCTTTTGATATCAATTTAACAACTTAAATAGCATGATAAACTATGTTCCTACACCCCTTTGTCCTCCCACCTTTATATAGTTTTAGTCATAGTTTACGTATTATTTGCTAATGCTGTTGAAATGCAATACACCAGAAATGAACTGGCTTTTATAAACAGGATTTCTTTAGTTAGGAATTTACAGTTCTTTGGAGGAAAGGCAACTGGCTTTCCTCTGGCTTTCTCTGTCACATGGGAAGGCACACAATGATGTCTGCTGTCCCTCCCTCCTGGCTTCTGGATTCAAACGGCTTTCCCTGGGCCAGTTCCTTTCTGCATCTCCAAACGTTGGCTCTGAGCTCTGAGCCAAGTTGTGCTGGGCTGTGAAGGGCTGTGCCAGGCTGTGCTGAGCTCTGCTGAGCTAAGGTGTGTTGAACTGTTCTCTCTCTTCTGATTCTTCCTTTTAAAGCTCCAGCTAATCAAATTAAAATGGCACTCATTGCAAAGGGCATTCCCTTTAGCTGACCACAGATGTAATCAACCATAGATGAATTCCATGGGCAGCAGAACCACTGGGCACCATCACCTGGCCAAGTTGACACCTGAACTAATTATTACAAGTACTTATTCATTATGAGTCCAAAACCATTAATTAATCATTGCATTTTATGCATTTGCCTTTTAGCTTCTGTAGGAATTCAAGGATGAGTTCTGCATGGAGCCATTTAGGGGTGGGAAAGGGGCCAACCAGGGTACCATAAGATCCTATTACTTCTAATTTGTCTTTTTCCTGATTTGGCACTTGCCCTATTACTACGTCCTTGAAGTATTTTCTGAAGCTTTGAGAGAGATGTTTCTTCTAGTTCTTGCTGGTTGTTCAAAGCTTCCATTGGGGAACAGAGCTCTGAAATGTCCTACTCTGCGATCTTGATCTGGGCAGGGCTGTGAATATATTTTAAATTCTGTTTCAATCTGAAATCTGTACATGTTTTCTAGCAAAATTGTGTAATATAGACCATATACTTTTGTAACCTACACTTTCATTTGCAAAAGTTCATTATATTTTAATTATGTTACATATCTGGTAAATCTATTATATGGGCTAGTTCATCATTATCCTTTCAACTTTTTCTTTGGTATTTTTTAGATTTATACAACATTTTGTATATGAGAGGAATATCGAAATTTTTTCTTTTTTGGCTTTAGCAGTGATGTTTAAAAATATCTCTTCCATACTATGATTATATAAATATGTTTCTGTAATTTCCTATAGTCATTTTGTGATTTTATTTTTAAACACCTTCAATATTTTCAGTCTATAACACTTTTCTTATATAAACTATGTTATGATATTAAGCTATTTATAGAGCAAATATCTGAGAACCATATCTGTGTTTTCTAAACTACTCCAAATAAGAAAATGCAGAGAATGAGGGAGTAAGCATCATTTCAAAATGTCAAATAATGACTTTCCCTGCCAAAATATAATTATGAACTTCTTTAATGTGATGTATAAGTTGAGGATAAATTATTATTTTTAAATAATATAATTCTTATAAAATGAAAGACATAGAAATTAAGATGTCTATATATAGAGAATGATACATTATGTAAGACTACTTTGTCAAGTTAGAAAAAGCAGGAGAGTAAAAACTACTCAACAGCTTACTGAGTTCCAATCCTGACTCCAATGATAATTAGTTTAGGGATGGTGGGCAATTCATTTGTTTTTCTGAGCTTCAGTTTACTCATCTCCCAGAGGAGGGCATTGGAACTCTAGGTGGCATTAGTAAGGTGCATATAGCACCTAAGTGCTAAGATACTCCACATGGACAGAGAGGAGGCGGTGACCAAAATATCAGCTTCTTAAATTTAGGATGGAACATACTGCTTTTTATACTAAGCAGTTGAGGAGCAGGGAATGTAAGAAAATCAAGGGCTGAATTCAGAATGCATTTTTGGAGCTAGCAAATAGTTATCTTCTCCTGAAAGAATGGAACATGGAATTTAAAACGTTTATATGACTTTCTTGTGACAGTAGCAGAAATGCGTTCCTTGTAAGCTGGACTGTTTTGATGCATTTTGAATGATTATTCACCTTTCTATTTTATCATTTCTTAGGGTAATAGTAAGGGCAGTGCTGTGCTTAAGAGACACCAAGACATAAGACTTTGACTTCAATTAGGCTGTAACTTGAAAAAACATGCAGTCTACCCATGATGGTATTGAAAGTATATTGCAAACAGTATGACACAGGTACCAGCGAATCAGAATGGGCTCTGGCTATAAACTACTAGTTTCCCTAGGCTGGTGCCCAGAGGCTGAACATCACCCCACTGTGCATGCAGGGAAGCAGAGAAGTTGGCATGTATACCAAAACCTCTGCTAGGAAATTGGGATGGAGAGGGTAACAAAATAAACAAGGCCCTGCCATTCTGGAGGATATATTCTAGTTGGTGAGAGAAGAAATGAACAAGAATACAAGCAAAATCATTTCAGAGAACCTTAAATGATGTAAGGAAAGTTAAGTAGGTTAAGTGGATAGAGTGACCAAGGGTTGGGGTATTTGAAGTAGGGTGCTCAAGAAAGGTTTTCTAAAGATTGATATATGGATAAAGAACTAAGTCACAAGGAGCTACCCATTGGAATATTCTGGGAATGTGCATCTGAGGCAGAGAGAATAGCAACAGACTAAGAGCTAATAGGAGAAGCAGCTTGGAGTGTTATAGAAAGACTGTAACAAGATGATTGTAGAGGGAATGGAGTAAGTAGGAAACATAGGGCATCAAATCAGAGAGAAACATCATGAGATGAAGGTCATAAACGCAAGCAATGGTCGGATCTTATAGGGCCAGATCCTAAGAGCAATGGAAATCTCTTGAAGGATTTTTTATTATTATTAATTTTTTAATTTTTAAAAAAAGTATAACAACAAACACAAGCATTCTTAACTTTTGATCATTCCATTCTACATGTATATTCAGTAATTCACATCATCACATAGTTGCATATTCATCATCATGATCATTAGAACATTTGCATTGATTCAGAAAAAGAAATAAAAAGACAACAGAAAAAAATGTATGCATACCATACCCTTGACTCCTCCCTTTCATTGATCACTAGCATTTCAATCTAAATTTATTTTAGCATTTGTTCCCCCTATTATTTATTTTTATTCTATGTTTTACTTGTCTGTTGATAAGGTAGACAGAAGGAGCATCAGACACAAGGTCTTCACAATCACGCAGTCACATTATGAAAGCTATATCACTATACAATCATCTTCAAGAAACATGGCCACTGGAACACAGCTCTACATTTCCAGACAATTCCCTCCAGCCTCTCCATTACATCTTGACTAACAAGGTGATATCTATTTAATGCGTAAAAGTAACCTCCAGGATAACCTGACTGTTTGGAATCTCTCAGCCTTTGACACCTTATTTTGTCTCATTTCTCTCTTCGCCCTTTTGGTTGAGAAGGTTTTCAAATCCCTTGATGCTGAGTCTCAGCTCATTCTAGGATTTCCGTTCCACATTGCCAGGAAGGTCCACACCCCTGGGAGTCATGTCCCACATAGACAAGGGAGGGCAGTGAGTTTGCTTGCTGCGTTGGCTGGAGAGAGGCCACATCTGAGCAACAAAAGAGGTTCTCTTGGGGGTGACTCAGGCCTAATTTTAAGTAAGCTTGACCTATCCTTTGTGGGGTTAAGTTTCATATGAACAAACCCCAAGATTGGGGGCTCAGCCTATAGCTTTGGTTATCTGCACTGCTTGTGAGAATATGAAGAATTCAACTTGGGGAAGTTGAATTTTCCCCCTTTCTCGTCATTCCCTGAAAGGAACTTTGCAAATACTTTTTTATTCACTTTTCAAATCACTCTGGGATTTATCGGGGCATCTTGAGGGATTTTAAGCAAAGGTTAGAAGTGATTTGATTTATGGTTAAAGCAAGATCTTTCTGGCTGCCATGTGGAGTGTGGACCTTAGTTCAAGAGTGGAAGCATGGAGGAAGTGAACAGGCTGTTGGGAGACTTGCTGGTGTCCTGAACTGGGAGGTCGTGGTGGAAGACATCGACAATGGTCATATTCAGGATATATTTAGAAGGTAAATTCTCTGTATTCATTCCCATGTTGAGATGCTCCTTCCAGGACTAAAACCTTGGAAGTTTATTTTTATAAGCAAAATTGTTCCCTTTTATAAGCTCACTTTAATATGTCATTTATAAATAATGGCAAATCTTTGAAGTAAGATAAAAGAAGGTTGACTTCTTTTAAATGTCTAAAATTCATATTATTAAGAGAACATAAATTTCCATTTTATCTGTGACTTAATGAAATGCTTTATCATTTCATTCTGTTAAAGTTTAACTGGAATCTTGTAGCCCAAACAGTGAAGAAGCTAAACATCCTTGTGTCACGTTTGTCTGGGTTGTTGCATATGAAAGGCCCTTTTATCTTTAAAAATGCTTAATGAACTTTTTGCTATTCATGTATGCAAGAAAATAAATTGAAAACAGAATTTAGTGAATAGAGATATCATGTATAAATAGTAAGAATATTTCGAAAGAATATTTACAGAACCCTCCACCAGTGCTCTGCTTTATGCTTTTTTTTTTTGCTATTGATGCCCTTTTTGGACACCATTCCGTCTTTCTTTCTCTCAACAGACAATTATCCAAGCTGAATATAATATAGTATGATAACCACACAGTTTGTACTTAGGAATGAGCCATCATGGCCCTAACTTTGCCAGTATAGAACACAGAGCACAGTATTTAATCTCTCTAAGAATTGGTTTACTTATCTTTAAAATGAAGGCACTGGATTAGATAATCTTAAAATTATTTCCAGTTCCAACATTTTAAGATTGTCCCTTTTCTGATTTTCCCACTTGGTCAGCTTAATCCATCACTTGCTTTAACTGCCATTTTTGTGCTGGTGATTCCCAAATCTCTATCTCAAGTTCAGTTCTCTCTAGATCCATTCCTATATAGCAAGCTGCTTCCTGAACATCTTTACCTGGATATTGCAGAAATGCCTCAAAAACACTCCATCCAAAATGACTTATTAACTTTCTCCAGTAATTTGCTCTTTTTTCTTTATACTTACTTCGTACCGTCTGAAAGTCTGCCCCTTTGTGTCTTTTACCCAATGTTTTTTGTGGTAAGCATCTGTATTAGTTAGGGTTCTCTAGAGAAACAGAATCGACAGGGAACACTCGCAAATATTAAATTTATAAAAGTGTCTCACGTGACTTGGGAACACAGAGTCCAAAATCCACAGGGCAGGCTGTGAAGCCGACAATTCCGATGGAGGGTCTGGATGAACTCCACAGAACAGGCTCACCAGCCAAAACAGAAGAGCCTGTCTCTTCTGAATCCTCCTTATAAGGCTTTCAGTGATTAGATTAAGTATCACTCATTGCAGAAGACACACCCCTTTGGCTGATTACAAATGGAATCGGCTGTGGATGCAGCTGACGTGATCATGATCTAATTCTATGAAATGTCCTCATCGCAACAGACAAGCCAGCACTTGCCCAACTGCCACTTGGTCAAGTTGACACATGAACCTGACCATGACACCATCTTTCAAAACAGCTCAAGAATCACCTCCTTTTTTGACATTTCTCCTGGTCCACTTCCTCTCTTGGGAGAATTGTCTCCTGTCTCCCATAGTATCCTTATTAGACTGTTATCGAGAACCTGCAAATATTTATTGCACCTGTTTACTTACGTGTTTACATTTTGAACTCCCTGAGGGCAATGATAGTTTCTTACTTCTTTGTGATTCTACTCTCAGCTTCAAATGTGTCACATAGTAGGTGTTCAATGAATATTGAATGAGTGGGTGAAAACAAATATTGTCATCTGAGGATGACTCATGTCTTTATTCTCCTTGCATGTATACTGCCACCAGTAGTCTCTCTAAGGAGAGGCCATTGGCTTCCTTGCCTCCCTCCTAGTTTCACTTGCAGACTGGTTTATGAAGACTCACAAATCCTAGCCTTCCTGTGTTTGCACACTCTGTTTTGGAATTTTATGTTCTTTTCATGTATACTCTGTCTTGTAGAGTTCAGCAAGCACCCTTCTGATTTTTTCCTACCTTTCCCTGAGATTAAGATTGGAATAATGATGTCTTGTCAATCTTTAATAGATGCTCATTCTTTGAACCTCGCATTTGACTCAGTTATCCTTTTCTTTTTATTTTGGCAAACTTAAGTTTTCTTCCACACAAACATTTATATATAAACCAGTTTCATCATGAACAATTAACAAATGCACTTCCTGCTGCTCAAATTTGGACCTGATATTTAGCTCTTATTCAGTAAGTATACTTAGGTAAATAAGCTATTATACTTAAAATTTTCTCAATATCACCAGGGTGATTTATTTTAGCAGGGTCAGGAACCCATCGTTGACATGTAAAAAAATGATAGAATCAGCGTTCCTGCCTAGTAGGTTTTTTAAACTTATTGGTGGTAGACCAATTAACATGAAAGTCAGAAACAAATTGTAGAGAACTTTTGCCTTTTATGAGAAGTTTCTTTCCCTGAAGTCCATTGCTATCCCAAAACTTTTAAGGCTTCTCTGAGACCTCTAAGTTTACCAAGTTTGCCCTTTACCGTCTTTCCTCTCATAGGTAGTACTTTGTCACTCCCAAAGTCATTTCCTTCCCCTTGCCATTCTTCCTGACACTTCTTGATAGAATCGGGTGCAGCCCTTTTGTCAGTTCATTTATCATGGAAAAGATTACTGAAGTGGGGATGAGCTCAGCAGGCAGGATTGAACATGAAGCAGAACTTAGTTCAAACCAGATAAACATTAATAATGACAATAATTACTGCTCTTTATTAAGCACATATAAAGTATCAGTTATAATTACATAATTAACACCCTCAATCATTAAAGTCACCCTTTTAACTTAAGCTCTCCGTGTAGATGAAGAAGTGATAACTTGGAGGGATTAAGTCGATTGTCTGAGATCACTTAGCCAGTGGATGGCTAATAAAATTTGCTCTCCTCTTTGCTCATTGTGTGTTTCACCGGGCTTCCAAGTAAAGATTTATGTACCTGTTGGTATCTTAAATCATAAGGGTTCTTGAAGAGAGGTGCTTAAGACAAATTGTGACCTGTTCAGCAGGAATGCAGCCCCTACTCCTGTTGTCATTTAGTTGGAAGGAGATTCAGATGCCAGAAATGTTGAAATCATGCACATCATGAATTGGACGAAGATTTGACTAAATCACATGGATGTTTCTTTGCCTTCTAGGAAGATTTCCAACCCGCAGCAGCCTTGGAGACCAACTGGGAGTCCGTCACAAGCTCTATCTCAGTGAGTAATTTATTAGTCTGCTGCCTGTGAAGGAAACTGATAGAATAACTAAGGTCAGCCCAGTATGACTTCAGCTGCATTAAGGACCAATGGCTTGACCAAAAGCTGGATTCCAAGCAAGATGTTTTCTTCCATTTCATTAAGGCTACAGTGAGTTATGTCGGAACACCCTTTTTTCTTCTCTTTCAGAAAGGTTTCCAGGATTTATGTCAGTAACCATTGCAGGCACATAGGACAACCAATGACTTAAATATTTGTCAGTTTCAAAGAAGAACCTTCCAACTAAAGGACTGTCCAGACAAATCAAACATATCAAACTGGTCCATGGCCCAGGCTCAAGTGGGAAATTTTGAAATAGCTTTTTGAGTATTTCAGGGGAGGCTGTTTAACCTTTGCATTTTCAAGGATCTTTTCAGACTTGAAATATTCCAGTGTTTATAGTAAGTAACTTAAGTGCAAATCAAGCATGTGTTCCATTTGACTTTAAAATAAAACATAACTCACCGTGAAGCTATAAAATGGTTCATGCCCCCATTTGTTCTCCAAATGTAGTCATTTTTCAGTATTCTGTCTCCTTATCTGTTCTTCACAAAAAGAGAACTTGTTTACACCAATGTAGCAGTTATGTAGCAATAAAGTATAAGATAATAAACGTAGGTGTTCATAAAAATGTTACGAGCATGGAGAAAGCTTGCCCCTGATTCTAAAGTAGGTCTGTGTGGCTGAGTCAGAATTGATTTTTTTCCCCCAGAGTGAAATGCTCTCTTTTGCTCTTTGGGGATTTTAAAGCAATTTCTTCATGTGGCAGGATTTTCTCAGTGATGGAGTCTATGATTATTTAATTTACCTGGTCTGGCTGCTAGACTAAAAACTACATCATCTGATCAATAGATTGGCAAGTTCTCGACTGGTGATGTTAAGAGTGTTTTATTCATTTCTTTATTTTGAACAGTCCATACTACATGTTCTGAACCTAGCCAGGCAAGAGGCTTGGGTAGTTAGCAGCTCTTAGGTGGACAACTTAATATAGATACCAGTGGCAGCTCTTGCAACCGAGACCTAGTGTGCTATTCTGTTAGGCTTCCTAGGGCATCTCAAACATCTTGAGCATCTTAAATGTGGAAGCTCAGGATAGTGTAATTGTTCCTCCCTCTGTGGGCAAAAATTACTAGCCTTAAAGGATCATTAGTTAATTTAGGCTAATCCAGGTCCTCTAAAAGAGAAGGAGTGTCCTGCCCACTTGGAATATCTGGGAATCTCGGCCCTTCATCTGTATCCACTGGAAACTCTACTGCGTTGAGTTCTAAGAAGTATCTATTGATCAGATGATGTAGTTTTCTAGCAAGAACAGGGAGACCCCATGTCTTTCTTCACCATTCTGCTTTTCAGGAACCATCTGGGTAGGAATAGGAGCATTTGGACCTATCGTTAACTTCTGTGCAGACTGTACTTTGGTTTATTTTTCAAAGTGGTTTATAGTTTGCAGGGCATTTTTTACAAGTCCTTATTTTAAAGTAATTCAGTTAAGCTTAAAACTGATTTTTATAAATATATAACAGTCTGAATGAGATCATGTTTACAGTGTTATTGAAGAACGCACACCCAATTAGTTCTCTCAAAAATAGTTTTTAAATACTTAGCTCTGAAACAATGTTTTTGGGGGGTTATTAGATCAATGAATCACTCATAAATAAATCTTAACTATCATCGTTGTTTCCGTCAATTGCACTGATTCAAAATTTGAAAATAGTGGTAAAGCTCATTCAAAAGAACAATTTTACATTTTACCTATGGTTTGGATTTTTCCTTCAGCCTCATGTTAGAAGGAATCCACTCCCTCCCCACTCCACCTCCCATATGGGCCTGACTTCCTCCATCACAGCTCTCCCTTGAAGAGATATCTGGGTATATGTCATACTCTGGGCACTTTTAGGAGCATCCTCAGTAAGCTGCTGACAGCTGCTTTCCCCAATCCTAATACAGAAAGCTACCTCTTGTATGGGAATGACTTGATTGATGCCTCTGCTTTTATTTCAAAAAGAAGAGGGAAGCATTTTAATTTCAAAGATTTTTGAGCTGCCATATGCCTCACTTTGGTCAGCTCATTTTAATTTTGGGGGGATCTTAATCCTAGGCTACTGTGGTATAAGCTTAATTCTAAATCACTTGGTGAATAATGAGCCTGGAAAATTATGGAGTATCCAGACAATATAAGTCAAAACTTTAGTGCTGAGTTAGGTAATATGAAAGATAGAAGTGATGTGCTTCAATCAGGGTTCACCTCACAATAACACCCTGCCCCTGATACATACACTTAGATTAAAGAGCTAGTCTGACATATTCACCAATCTATCCCATGTCTCCTCCCCATCCCCATCTTCCCCCTGCTCCCTTGCTCCTATAGGATATATTTAAAAACTACCCCCAACTTACACTGTTGCTGCAATGGTAGATTAATGCATTACATCCCTTCATTTTGCTAAAGAGGGACCACCATTCCTCTAAGAATGGGTGATCACTGCATCTCTTACAACCCTTGGACCTTGATTGGCTAAAGAGTGAAACGTTGCCTGAGAGTGAGAATATAAATGTGGGTTTTGCTGTCTGACTGTGTAGCACTTATTATTTCTCAATAGGATACTGCAGTTAAGTTTCATGAAACCAAGTTTACCTTAATTTCCATTTTCCTTTGGTGATAGGAGCTATTTGCCTTTGGGGCAATCTTATTTGTTTGGCAGTGTCTTTAAAGATATTTAGAAATCATTTGAGGCTGTGTGCTATTTCCTTGTTAATGGGTCATGAATTTTTACAGTGATGTTTGAATCATGGCTCATTTACCTCTAGATTGTACAAGAGTTAGTACAATAAATGCTTGGAAACCTATATGAGGTTGATAAGAAAATAGATAACACCTTCCAGACATTCCGTGACTGTTTCTTTTGCTTTCATTTAAAGAGTATTCGTGAGAATATTTTAATGGCAGCTGGAATCACAAGTAAGCTACAGCACTTTTTTTTCCAGCTTCCCATGTGAGTCTTCCACTCTTAAGTCAAGAGAGCCAGTTTCATGGTTAATTATCCTTGTTGACAGTAAATAAGATGGTTAGAGTACCAAGTTTTGTCAAGATGCCCCCAGAGTAGAGTCACACACTGCTAAAGCAACACCTGCAATTCTAGTGACTTGTAAGGGGGACAGGGAGGCTAAATGTGTGGAAGGGAAGGAATTCTGCAGAACTTGTATGGGGAAGTTCAGAATTTAAATTCTCACCATTATTTTTTGATAAAGATATGGATGATTTGGGACCTGCAGTCAAGAAAGGAGATGAACTTAGCTCTGATATTTCCATATAACCTATATCTTTTTAAATGATTCTAATTCAGGTGAACTAGGGGTTTCACTATCTGCTTGACTTTGATTTCCAAAAGTAGTTCATGACTATCTTTAACTGATTGTTTTTATTTAGGCATTCAACAAGACGGTGGCCGAGTATGTTAACATGGTATTTAGACATATGATGTTTTATAAACAGAAGCTGTTTGTGTTCCTTCCATATAGTTGTATGACTGTCGTACTTCATAGCAATGGACCTTTTCTGAGTACACTGAGCTGTATGTCACTCTTAGGGGGTATCCTATCACTCTCCATCAGTAACGGATCCCACTCTCACTGTGGAAGCTCTGGACAAAACAGTTGCAGAGTTTGATACTGTGGAGGATCTGCTCAAGCACCTGAATCCGGAATCCTGGCAAGAAGATCTTGAGAATCTGTATTTGGACACGTCTCATTATCGAGGCCGGTCTTACCATGACAGGAAATCAAAAGGTAAGAAACAGGGCTTGGGGGTTCTTTGTAAGCATTTAGGAATGTTAATAATGATAATACGTAAGGCTTATCAGTGTAATATATTACATTCGCTTAAATCAGATGATTACTGTGAGTCTGCCTTCACCTATGTTTTTCCCAGCACCTTTAAATGAAGTTGTGTGTTTTACCGTAAACTTTTGTTCATATGAGAGAACAACGTGGACCCTTCATATGAGGTTTGGTCCAGGCAAATATCTGTCACAGTTTGGAGGTTAAAGAGACTTTATAAAATCATCATTCCAGGTCAATGAGGCACAATTGGTCCCAGTTTTACAGTGGAGACAACCAAAGCCAGGGGAGGTAAATGATTTGGCAAAGGCAGTGTGGCTAGTTAGAAGCAGAGAGGAAATGAGAATCAGGTCTCTTGCCTCCAGTGGCAGTGCTTATGCAGTAATCTACTGGTTCTCTGAGAGGTGTGAGAGTTAGTGAAGGCCCGGAACTCAGTGTTGGCAGGAGAGAGAGTCCTGTTGAAGCTGTGGTCAAAACCCTGTCAGGATTTCACCTGTACCTAGTTGATGTTCATCCCACAAATGCTTTGTAAGGACCTGCCATGTGCTCAGTGCCCTAGGATGTAAATGTTCCAAGGGAGAGGCAAAGAAAGAGCTGGGATAATTTGGAAGCCTGTGAGAAGCACACGTTCAGTTGGAAGGTTCAGGAAAATTTAATGAGGGGAAAAGGAAGAAGAAAATTCAGGCAGAATGAATATCATGAGTTAAATTGATAAATATCCCAGCATATATGTGAGTGATGTGATTTTAGGGTGAGAATTTTATTGGCATCTTTGGCTCCAGTTAATACAAATATAAAAGAATAAAACTATAATTTCTAGTCTATATCCTTGTTTTCTTTGATAAGATTTGTTGTCATTAAAGTTTTCTCTGAAAAGTCTTGTAAGGCAGACTTAAATCATAGGTCTGAAGGTATTTAGCTAAAATACCACTTGTTTCCTATAGTTTTTAATATCAAAGATACTTTTAAGAGCTGCAGATCTGGGCCACATTAGCAGATATTTGTGTGGGTAGGCATAACTGATTGGAACATTTGGGCTGAAATGACTAATTCGTTAACTCTTACTTTGCCATATGTTTATAGTTGAGGTCATAAACCTTACAACATAAAATGCACATCAAAGAGGGAACAAGAGAGTAACTGATAGCCTGATGTTGTAGAGATATACCACATGTTGGGCACTGGAAAGCTCAAGCTGAATCTCCTAAGGATTCAGATTACTTTCAACTCAAAGAAGAAATTGCTCTCCTGTAAGGTTTTACTATCATTGAATTTCCAGTAGGTCAACTTTGGAGGAAAGTAAAATATTCACATGTATTAAAAGTCCCAGAAAAATATTAAAATTGATTGGACAAACAAGCAATAAAACATGACACTCTTCAAATATCTTAACCATAACAGCAGTTTCAGGGCAGCCCTTCTTAGCATCTTAGACATATAATTTAAAGTTGCTTAAATCCATTCTTTTATTTTTTTTCAAAAATTATATTGAGTTGGAGGGAGAGAGCCTGGATTTAAATCCCAGCCATACTATGTACAAGCTTTGTGATTTTCAGCAGGTCATTGAACCTTCCTGAATCTTGGTTTCTGTATCAGCAAAATGCATTTAATGACACCTACTTCTGGGGATTGGTAGAGGAGCAGTCAAGAATGCCTGGCACAGGGCAGTGCAGTGGTGGGTCAGTGGCAGAATTCTTGCCTGCCGTGCTGGAGACCTGGGTTTGATTCCCAGAACCTACCCATGCCAAAAAAAAAAAAAAGAGGGAAAAAACACCTGGCACATAGCATTTGTTCAAGAAGTGCCAGCTGGCTATATAGCCACTTAGAATTCTAAAATAAGTTTTGCATCACTTCCTTGGTGAAGCCTTCCTTGAGCTCTTGTCTGTGAGAGTTAGTAGTCCTTGGGACTCCTCAAACTGCATATAAAGTATTACTGCATTATTATTGTATCTTTGTGTTATCTCTAAGGGAATATGAGATCCTAGAACTTCATATGGATCGCAACTCTGGCTAAATATTAGAATCACCTGGAGGGGCTTTAAAAATGTACAGATGCCTAGGTTCCAATGATTTGAGGTCTCTGGCGATAGGAATGGGCTATTGGTGTCATTTTATGGTTCCTAGATCAGTCCTCCTACAAGGTAGTCAGGGGTGAGTACACTCTTTTAGAGATTGTCCCTTTTACATCTCCAGCACTTGGCACAATCTCTTGACACATTTTAGATCCTCAATTAAATTGTTTTCAGAATTGAAGGTAATAATTTGGCATTGGTATGTTTCCAAAGTTTACAGAAACCCTACCCATGGACTGAAGAGTGTAGCTCTATTAAGAATGCTTTTGGTTACTGGAATATGCTCTGTTTGCAAGAGCATTTGAGACAACTTTCTACTTATTTGTGACAGAATAAACATGATCTCTTTCTCTCTCCTGTTTAAATACCATTTCTTAACCTCTTGTTTAAAATGGCCATAAAGCAGATTTGTACTGTTTCATGTAACCCTGAAAGGTCACCACAGTCTCCGCACGTGTGTAAACGTGCTGATTTAATTGTTTATCTTTCCACTGATGCTGAACCACCTGTATGTATCACAAAGGCAAGGAAAGTCAGGTTTAATATTTCAGCTGCTATTTTCAGTTTTCAGAACTAAAAAAACAAATGCATACTTGTGTCCTGAGGTCTGAGGAATTCCTGAGGTCTGAGGAAGGGAGCAGTGACTAAAGAGTGGAAACAGAAATATAGTTATGCATAGAGAGTCCGTTAAGCATTAAGTAAAATGTGAGCTTTATAGGATCTCTAAAAATGGTTTCTACTATAGGTATAATAATATCTTAATGTGCACACGTAAGCTTACAATTATGACTATGTATTGCATATCCTTTCTTCTGACTTCCACAGATTAATCAAGAGTGGCATTTTTCATGAATCCAAAAAGTGACGTCCTAAGATGTCCCTTAAATGTGAATATAAAAAGCACAGAGTTCTATAAACTCTAAAATAGAATGCAAACACACCAGATGAATAGCTTATGTAATGAAGCAGAGCCTATTAATATTTTTAAATTAACTTTTTTGGGGTTCTACTATTTTGTTTTTGGTTTTTGGCAGGAGAGAGGTTAGTTGAGAGAGAGTTTTTAGTTCTCCTCAAGAAGACACTTGAAACTGGAAAACAAATGAAAATTTTGGGAGAATGTGGAGGGAAAGAGACAGATAACATTGCAAGTAGCAGAGCCAGAACTTCAGGGCATAAGGTCTACTTTTAAAAAACTCACAAGCAGTAGATAAGCTCAAACTTGT
Organism: Tamandua tetradactyla; assembly: GCF_023851605.1. Classification (NCBI taxonomy): domain Eukaryota; kingdom Metazoa; phylum Chordata; class Mammalia; order Pilosa; family Myrmecophagidae; genus Tamandua; species Tamandua tetradactyla. The sequence goes on from NC_135334.1 coordinate 38,050,132, forward strand.
CTGTAAAAGCTTCTGGACTGAAGGTAATATAACCAGTTAATATATCCAACTTTCACTTTCCTAGGGAGTAACGGAGAAATGGTAGCATATAATTGAAATCTGTAGATAACTGCAGTTCCAAAACCCAATTTTTCCCAATAATTTCAAGTTCATACTTTCACCCTCAAAATTGAACAAAAGTTAAAAAAAAATGAAATGCTGTTTTAAGTCCAAGCTGCATTTACTTCTCCAAATGAACATGCTAGCGACCATAGCAAATTTGCCCCAAACTAAGTAAAATTATATAGGTGTTCTGTAAGTTACATTCCTACCACCTGAATCATTGCTGACTGCTTCAGTTTAACTGAAACAATATTTTGATACGTTTAAAACCCCATACCTATGAACAAACTTAGGGGCAAAATGTATATTTGTTCAAGTTCGTAATTTGAAATCTGACAGTTCTACATTAGGAGATGATCGGCCTTGAGCTCTCCTAGACAAGACATTAGCTGAAAGACAGGACATTAGCTGAGAGGTGACTTCCAGAAATTAAACATGCAAATGAGAGCTGTTCCTTTGCTTCTTCCAGGAGAGCTTGAATTCCCAGAATGACAATGTATTTGCTGTAGAAAAATTCCACACATAATAACAAGAGGGAACACTGGTTTCACAGTGTTGTGATTTAAATCTGATACGGACATGATGGTTGGGGCATTCTAAATTGATAGTTTTGACCATAATCAGGCTTAATAAAAATTCAGTAAGTCTCCAAAGAGTTGCCATTATTAGATGTACATAGGCAAAATTGGCGATAATTTGGCAATGCCCCTTAAAAATATTATCATTTTTTTAATGTTGAGTGGAGTAAATAACTTGGTATTAAATTGATTCCAAAGGCTGTTTACAGACTAAATGGTTAGATGTTACAACTCTTGGTCATTGGTTGACCCATTGCCATAGATCTAATACCATGTCTGGGGTTTCCTATGTAACATTGTTTTGTTCCAAGACGTAAAAACACTCAACTCTTTCAAGTTACAGCTGTTTATAGATGATAACTGTCTTATGGAACTAAGGATTCAAGAGAATAAAAAATACTTTCATATCAAAATATTTGAATTGGTTATGAATTCTCTTAGGTCAGAATACCTTTTTGTTTGTTTAGCCATGTATCAGTGTTTCTTTGTCATGCCACTGCATGTTAACCAGGAGGACACAAATTTTCCTCTTTCAAGAATTATTTAGCATGTGGGTGTTTAGAATGTGGAAAATAATTTTGGAGTGTATTAAGGCATGGTCATAATTTAGAAACGAGCTGAAGTCATTGCAAGTTGAATGCCTGCAACTTTCTCTGTGTCTGCTTATTTGATATCTAGGTGAGAATTTGCTAAAAGCCCTTGGCTGACACCAATGATGAATCCTATGTCAGTTTTGATATATCATATCTCTGTAACTACCTCTGTGTAAATTAAATAATAAAGGTACTGAGTACATCAAACCAAAATGGATTTATTTTTCTAAATTCATTGAAAGAGAATTAGTTTCATTGGGTTTTTTAAGCTGTGTGGTATGCACCATTTAAAAACTTTATTTTATCAATATTGCAGTTGTTTACCATAAATTTAATAGAAATATAACAAAAGAAATAGGATTTGGGGGGGAAAGAGCATGGACTTTGCAGTCAGACAAATTTGTGATGAAATTCTAACTGGGCTCCTAAGACCAGTGAGTGACCTTGGGGAAGTCACTTACAAACCTCTGTTTTCCACATCTGTAAAAAAGGATCTAATTAATGCCACTTTCTAAGGGTGAATCAGGATTAAATAATGTGTAGAATATCTAACACACAATGGGCCTCAATAAATGGTAGTAACTAGCATAACTTTAATTGCTTACAAAGCTCTGCACAAAATCAAGATAGTCTGTGATCTCTTCTCCTCTCTTCCCTGTGAGATTCTGAAAAAATCATCAGTAATCTGGAGAGCCTCATACCTAATATCCAAATATTGTCATATTTAAGTAGCTGTATAATCAGAACACTATTAAAAGTTTACAAAATAATCTCCAAGCACTGAACTTCTTTATCCTATTTACACAGAAACTTTCTGGCAACATTTCACTTGTTGGATGTTCCCTTTGCTAAGCTTTTTTTTTTTTTTTTTAATGTTTGCCACTGTTTATGACTCATGAGTCAGTTTGCCAGTAAGCATTAATGAAAGCCATATTGTTGTTTATTGTGCTGGATGTGTCTACAAGGATGCATGTATAAAATGTTTGAAGAAAATCTCAGCAGAGCGACAAAGACACTTTCAGTTGCTTTTCCACCTAGTGCCAGAGACTGTCACTGCTTTTCTCCTAGAGGCTCTCCATCTTTCTGGATATCCTAACCTCACTCTCATAATCAAAGTTTTTCTTCCTGTCTAAGCATAATCCAATTGCAAATCAATAGGAAAACCCATAGGCAACTTTTACTGTCTGGAAGAACCAATATGCCTTTCCACAGCAATTACTCTTGTAAAAGGCGACTGTGTGTGCCTTATGTTTTCTGTGCTCCTTGTTTCTCTGTTAAGCATTGGGGAACCATTAAATCATCCTTGGCTTGGTGCCCCAGTGGACTTACTTAAAGAAATAGTGCCCCCTTCCTTAGAGCACACACTCAAGCAGAAACTGCTGATGCTGGAAGAATCCAGCTCACTGTGTCTTTACTTGCAAAGGACTGTGCTAAAGCCCGTGAAGTTAAACTGAACATACGTAATCATTGCCTTCTGACATTTAGGTCAAGGTGGGCATAACCTTCCTTTTCTTAGAGACCCCAAATGAAGACTCTAAGCAGCTTCTGCTTTAGGCGAATCCATTCTTTACCTTACGCCACTTACCTGCTTTATTCACATCAGCAGTCAAGTGGGGCATGCTTACAGAGAGCTAGGGATTGGCCCAGCCCTTCAAGTACTATTTTTTTTTAAGATCTTCCAATAGGGTTATTGTATTATTCCTTTTTTTTTTACATTTTAAAAAATATTTTTATCAATAAAACTTAAGATACAAACATACATTCTTGGCATACAAACATTCCAGACATGGTGTAAAATTAATGGCTCACAATATCATAACTTAGTAGTATATTCATCACCAAGATCATTTTTTGCACATTTGCATCACTCCAGAAAAAGAAAGGAAAAAGAAAAAACTCATAGATACCATCCCCTTTATCCCTCCTGTCACTGACCACTAGTATTTCCATCTACCCAATTTATTTTAACCTTTGTCCCCATTATTTGTTTATTTTTATCTATTTTTTTACTCATCTGTCCATTCTCTAGATAAAAGGAGCATCAGACACAAAGTTTTCACAATCATACAGCCTTCAAATATTCTTAACTCATTCCATCTCAATACATTTCTTAGCAGTAAAGTACTATTATTTCTATTTTGCGTCGTAAAAAAAAATCAGAAAGTTTCTGTAGCTGTAGAGAGCATGACATCAAACCTGGGTTTGCAGGCCTGCAAAACCCGCTCTGTGGAAAACATAGGAGTGATAAAGCTCAGAGACCCATAGTCTAGTAAATGAGGAGAAATATGTAAGACCTCCTGGATTCTTAGTCATCCCCTGACTTGTTTTCTTGCTCTTTGTTTCATAGAGGTATCTCGTCCGTCCCCTGGGGCATAGTTTCTGGAGAACGGAGAGTTGCTTTTTGCTGGTGTCAACAGTTTTCATGCCTTATTCAGTGCCTTGTAGCTAGTCATTCACTCATTCATTCATTTTACAACCCATATTTATATTTCCAGTGACTTTAAGCAAGTCACTTCACTTCTCTGTGTCTCAGTTCCACATGTATCAAATGGAAATATTAATCTCTGTCCTGGGAGTTCACTCAGAGAATTAAATGAGATTTGAATTCGTGAAAACATTATCCACAGGCCAGGCACAGTAGATGCTCAATAAATTTCCACTCACTCATTGCTTAATAATGCGTTAAGCTCTGAAAATCAGAAATTTTCCAAAGAGCCATTTCCTATGATTCGGGTTAATTTTTCTCTGCTCTGCCCTTACTGTGTCTTTTTTGTAAATACAAGTGGTAAATGTTTCCATACTTTAGCTATTAAGCCAGCAAATGGAGCTATGAAATTTTAGTTTTTCAAATTATTTTAAGTTGAAGATACTCTAATAGTTCCACATTAAAGATTAAAATACAATTTTCTTATCCAGATTCATTTGCACTTCCAAATTGGGGTTGAAATGCAAACACGGTTTTCCAATTACTTGCTGATTTATATAAGAGGGAATCTGAAAATCACAGTGAGGTTGTAATGTCCATAAAGATGAACGGACTCCTCCTGGGGAATTTATGAACCTTGAAAAATGTTGAGAGGCATTCGTGGCTTGGTGTAAAAATACTGCAATTATTCATATATTCTTCTCACCTCCCAGCCCACCCCAGAGCATGGTAAGGTCTAGTGTGGCAGCATCAAAGTCGGAAGTTTTAGCTCTTTCCATAGCAGATTGTGGCACTGTTCCCCATTTGGCCAAGAATAAGTTCCTCAGTGCCTTGATAGAAGGATGTGAGAACCCTTCTTGTAGCCTTCCTGTGCCACGTGGGGGAGAGGCTCTGGTTTCTGTGGGTCTCCATGCCAGTCTGATGCACCACTGAGCATCTCTAATGGAGCTAGTCCGCCATCCTGGTTTCTCAGTTCCACCCTGACACCTTCCCACCGCAGAAACAGGGTTTGATACCATAGAAACAATGAGTGACTTTTTCTCTTTTCTCCCTCTCTTTATGAGAAGAAAAATGAAATTTTAAAAATCAGTAGTTTGTTTGAATCTTTGAGGTAGGAGTTACCAAGTACCTATGCTTTGCAAAGAAAGTCTGCAGTGATTAGCAGGCCTATAAGCAGCCTAATTTTTTTTTTCTAATCTTGTCTTTAAGCTTATGGGTATCCATTCTGAGTTACATAGGACAGGTATTTAAAGAAAACCAGAAATGTTAGGCTAGGGGTGCTGCAGTGACACCAGTTGTTATTATTGGATTCAATTGGTTATTTCAAATATCCTGCAATGGAACATATGCTTCAACTACAAAGATAGTGTTTTTTTTTTTCTTTCAGCAGTACCCTGTTTCTTACTGTTGAAGCCAAATGGTTCTAGAAGAGGTGGGACTTAAAATGACCTGCATGCAGGCCTTCCACAAGGGGCAAAGCATGGAGAGGAGGGATAAAGAGATGATTAACTCCCTGCTTCCAGAAACTTTGCAGTTCAGTGGAAGAGAAGAGCTTAAATAAAGAAAACGATCAAGCAAGGTCTGCAAAGTCAGTGATACTGTAGAAGGGATAGCAAGGGTTGTGCGAACAGGGAAAGAGGTCAGCGCTGGTGTGGGGTAAATGTACCTTTTGATTTGGACCCCAGAAGATAAAAAAGTGTAGCAGATGGAGAAGCTAGCGAAGATAAAATGAAATGACAAAAGCATGGTGTTTAGAAAGAACGTAGCCCTAAGTCCCACCTTTGCCCTTCTCAAGCCATTGCCATGCACTAAACATGTGCCAATAAGCAGGCTGTTGCTGCTTGCCTATTAAAACAGGTGAATTTTAGCATAAAAAGCTGGACTTCATTGTTATAAATGATGACTGATTCCTTTAAGAATGTGCAAAAGTTTAATTGAATACTCTAGTAAACTCAAGATTAAGAGGAAAAAAGATTGGCAGCACATATAACAAACTAAAGACTGATGAAAGCCTATTGATAATTTGACACTCAGAGAGTGACCTGAAGAAACCATCCCCCTGTTGAGGAGGGGAATCAAAATGCTAAGGGAAAACAAAACGTGTTTTTCCAAATTAAAAGTGAAGAGATTATTTTTTCACAATGGATTTTTGTAGTCACAAGAAATTTTAGAATTAGTAATTTAGGAAAGACTTGTACGATTTTCTCTTAGGCTGATCACTGTCCATGCCAGTTTTGCCAAGTATGTGAAAAATAGTATTGAAATATGTGAAATATACTATTGGCTTTATCTGTACCTCGGAAAGAATCTCTAGGGTCCTTGTATTTGTCCCCACTGAGGACAATGATTGCTGTAACCCATCTAGCTGATCAGTTCTCATGATAATGTCTACAGGCAGGTGAGACAAGAAGGGGTTCAAGGAGAAATGAGGGTAATAATGAAGATCTTACATTATGAAAAGTCCCCTCCTAGTCCAGACGAAATGGATGACTCATTATATTGCACAACGCCAAAGAAAACACTGGGCTGCCTGCAGTTGCTTGGTTATCAGGCAGAACCTTGTATACTTTTCCAGTAGAATCTGATAGATGAATGTGTGTGCATGCTCAGCTGTACATAATTGACAGCATTGTGAAAATGAGCTGTTAATGCACGTAAGAAGTCAGGCCATTTAAACAGTGACTATTCCTGAGCAAGAAGGACCTACCAGCTGGGGGTAGCTGCTCTTGGCACTGTCATTCAAATCTTCAGACTGAGGCTTGCAAATACAAGAGACGCCAAAAAGCCTAAATTCAAACGCTGGCTCTGACACTTGCTGTGTCTCTGGCAGCAGATAAGTTTTTCTTAATTTCTCAAAGGCTCCGTTTTCTCAACTGTGAAAATAAAGGTGATAATGGTATATATAATTCATAGCATTTGTGAGGATTTAATGTCATCATATATGTGAAGAACTTTTCACAGTACCTGACACTTAATAATAAAGATGGCCAGGATCCAAAAAACCAGGCTCACTCTCCTTCTCCACATATCTAAGCCCTAATTTTTCCAAAACTGAGCAAGGATGAGCATTCACCAATATTGCATTGCTTTATACATTCCCATCCCAGTACTTAGATCCCAGACTTCTAATCACAGCCCAAGAAACCTCCATGGCTGCACTTTGAAGCCAGAGCTGCAGAAGGAAGGATATTCCCTATTGCAGGTGCAGTACCTGGCACAGAATTAACACATCCAGAGGAAGCCTCTGAGGGCTGCAGAGACTTCTCAGCCTTTCCAGAAGATGAGCAGGAGGCAGCCCAAAAAACTTGACTGATGTTGAAAATCCACAAAAAAGCAAGTCTTAAATTCAGAAGGACGGCAAAGCAGGGATTATACATTGTGTACAACTGGGTAGAATAAGGGAACTTATATTAAAAATCACTAGGCCTTGGAATTAAATTTGGACCGTCCTTCCTGCTCGGTAACGTTCATCCATGGGGAATGAAGCAGGGATGGAAAGGGCAGCCCCTCTCCCTGGACGTGACCCACTCAGCCTGCCTCTGTTCCAGAACGCTCACCCCGGTTTCCCTTTCCAGCGCAGCACCAGAAGCCTTAATTGTGGCTCAGTCTCCAGCCTGGCTCCCTGCTCTGCTGCACTGCCTAATCAGTCCTCTTTGACTGGAAATTCAATATCCCCGGCAAAAAGTCTGTAATCGTGCTGTGAAGTTATTTGCATCCAGTCAGAACCTTTTAGTTCTAGTTCTAAATTGCGTGCCTCGGTGGTTTCAGTCCCCTGAGATTTAGGGCAGCAGGATTCCACAGCAGTCATGCCAGGCCACAGTTTTCAGTCCCATCAGTGAATTGATGCATAGAACTGGCAGCATTGTAAATCATTTCATGGCAGGTAAGAAACGGAAGTAACGCGCGCCAGTCACTAAGGCACTTATACTACGGAACAGTTTCGTTTCAAGGTGGAATAAAGCGTGCATACTTTATCTTGGTTAGTCAAGGGTACTTTGGGGTTGAGCTGAATTCCCATAGGGTAGACATGCTGTAATTTGGTTTGGGTATATCCCTTGGATAAGGATGTATCCCATCGGCACTGTACCCCCAGCAAAAGACCCTTGAGGGAAGTCTGATCCAGCACCAGGGAGGTTGGTCCTCTTCCCCAGCATCCCCATGCTTTGCTTTATGTGACAGAGGCTACAGGGCATAGGGGAGAAAGCTTCAGTTTCCCTCTGACCACTGATACGTCATGGGTACATAATACCCACCTTCGGGGCTAGGAAGCAACTAAAGGTAGTCCTATGTGAAAGGTGCCTAGCAGAGGGCTGAACTTAAGATGAGGCTCAACGCTGTTACTCCCTCCTGCTCCTCCCTACCTTCTCACACATCGCCACCCCTCCCTGCTAATAACACCTTTTTATTCTTAGTGTTAGACAAATACACTCCCACTATCACAGGCAGCAGATTTGGCCCTCTGCGTCAGCCCTGCCCACAAGCCCCATAATGCACAGGCCCCGCATCAGTATTTATCTCAAGGTGACACTTATAATGGATTATTGCTGCACTTCTTAATCCATTTATGTAATCTTTCCTGCTTTGCTTGCAGTTATTTTCAGGGCTTTAGCAGCAATAAAATGGTTCCTTTCCCAAGACAGAGTCCATTCAATTTAAATCTGGATTGATTATAGCTAAACTTATGACATGTCTTTACAAAGGAAGAAAAAAAAACAGCAATAAATTATGCACAGTGCTTATTTAGCATCTAGTCCATCCCTGCAGTGTCCTGGGCTCAGCGTATTACAGATGAAGATAAATCCTTGCCCTTGAGAATCAAAGCATAGTTGCACATGCGCACGCACGCGCGCACACACACGCACAGGAAGGACAGGGCAGCAGTCCAGTTGCCACTGAATTGCTTAGTCAAGGGTCATCCAGCTTTTTCTCACCACCAGTGACATTAGCTGACTTCATGGGGTTAAGTGGACTCTCCTTCAATTCTTTTACCTTCTTCTCCTTTGGCTTCCCTCAGATACATCATACTTTCTTGCTCTTTGTTCCTCTACCTCAAAACACCACCCCTTATTGTTCCTCGAGCAGTTTTGGCTTAAGACTAAGACATTTGTTGGGGCTAGAGTCCAGGGATATCAGCTAAATATTTATATGATTCCTCCTGGGGTAGCCTAGCTGGTAAATAAGGAAAGGGAGCTAGGAAATGGTGGTAGAATATGTGCAAATAAAATGATTTTCAACTAACTGTGTTCATGTGAGATGAGATTCATGTATGTCCTTACCACTCAGGATTTGGATGCCAGATGGATGGATGATTGGATGGATTTTGAGAACACAAATGAAAACTTGACTTATGTGAGCCAATAATCCAAATTTAATTCAAGTAAAATGTCTTAGATTTGAAAATTTAGAGTTATGTTTCAGAGAGTTCCCACTAATCATATTTTTTGATAATCATTTGCATAAAGCAATGACCAAAAGAGAAGTAGAGAGGAAGACAGATCTGGAATTTTTGTTGTTGTAGTTGTTGTTTTAATGTTTGACCATTCACTTTTAGGGGGAAAAAATGGGGAAAAATTCAAATGACTCAAGAGGAATAATTAAATACCAGCATTAACCAGGCATTTTATATTCAATCCTTCAAGTACTGCATTGAAATTGGTAAATTTGTACGATTTCCATTTTATAAATGAGGAAACAGAGGTTTGGAGCAATTAAGTGACTTTCTAACTGAACCCATGATGTAAAGGCAGCTATAGTTTACTGATGAGCCCAAGCCCTTAACCTCTATACTCTACTGCAATCTAGGACCCAGTGCACAGATCTGCACCACCCTCACAAAAATGCCATTTTCTTTAATATTTTGGTTGAGCTTGGAGTTAGAATAAAGCTAGAACCTTTTTCTTCCTTGCATTTAGTTATAAAATTTCATCCCCATGTAAATATATTAGATTGATTGCACACGATATGCCCCCAATATATTTCAAATTATATTAAGTAATATAATTTATTTATATTACTTAATATAATTTTATCTTTTAAAAAAAGATAAAAGCAATTATTTTTAATTGATGTATACTTTATTATATTTTCTCAGGACATTGGTTTGCATTAAAAAATGTTGCAAGGAAATTTGAGCTGAGACACAAATTTTATCCAAGATTTTTTAAAAATTATTTTTGAAACACAGATGGGCTCAAAAGAGAAGTTACATTTTCCACCTTATGTGTTCAGAATAGTGATTGAGATGCAAGGACAAACGTAAATCCCTGGGTTGGGGCTGTCCTCACAGAACTTTCCCACCTTATTTCCGAAAACACCTGTCTCTACAGTGTGTTTATCTGCTTACAGTTGACCTGAACAGGCTCCATGATGATGCCAAGCGTTACAGCTGCACTCCCAGGAATTACTCGGTCAATATAAAAGAGGAGTTGAAGCTGACAAACGTGGTCTTCTTTCCACGTTGCCTCCTCGTGCAGCGCTGTGGAGGAAATTGTGGCTGCAGAAATGTCAACTGGAAGCCTTGCACGTGCAATTCAGGGAAAACTGTGAAAAAGTACCATGAGGTATGTCATTCTGAAATTTCTTAGATGCTGTACAATATTTGGTTCTTTTCAGCTGTTATCAGTCATGCGGTCAGGGCCAGTGCATATGGTTATTCAGATGGTTCACTGCACAGGTCCCAGGCAGGGGATGGATTGGCTAACCAAGTCAAGTATGCTAAGTCTACCCTGAAGAAACGACTCCTTTTAATAATTCTCAGAACATACCAGAGGGATTGACAACAGCCCTGCTAGGATATCCAATCAAATATATGTTATAATAATGTCAGCGCTTCCTTGCCCCCTTTCTACATATGTGATGTTATTCATTTACAGAATATGAGTGCAAAATCCAGGTCTCCTTAAGAAAATGCTATGAGCTAGACTTTAATTCAGTTGTCATTTAAAAATTGAGCCTAATAAGGATAGCAAAATGTATACTGTCAGAAAATATAAATTGCCAGGACCTTTGCATTCTCTGAAGGAAAAGGTGTTTTTCTTCTGGAAATGCTCATTCTTCCTAAATACTATTGGGTGGTACCGGGGAATCAATTCTTGATTTATTCAAAAAGAAATAAAAATAAATATAAAGACATCATAAAAAACAAAAATGTAAGAAGTAACCTTTAATAATAACAGTAAGTGCAAACATTAATAAGCATTTCTGTACACAAGCTGCTATTGTAAGTACTCATTAGCTCACTTGGCAACTTCCCAACAGTCCTGTGTGGGAGGTGCTATTTTTATTACTTTTCTGGAAAAGGAAATTGAGGCCTAATAAGATCAGTAAGTTGGCCGGTGTGACATGGCCAGTAAATCACAGCATCAGGAGCCGAACCCCTATCAACTGGTTCCAGAGTCTGGATTCTCTTCACTGCTGGTACTGTGCTCTTTGTTTAAAAATATCCAGTTAATAAGCATAAAAGAAGAAGCGCCCTCAAGAGGAGTTAGAAAGCCTGACACTGACTGCAGCTCTGTTACTTCCTGAGCATAGGAACATCTGCAAGTCACTGACATTTGCAGTCTCAGTTTTCACATATGTGAAATGGGGCTAAGAAATTATACCAAATAAGCCCTTACAGAGTTCTTCTGAGGACTGGAGAAAAGGAAAGTATGTAAAATGCGTTTTGTAAGCTGTAAAACATGAATCAAGAAATATGTTTAAAAATATAAGCTAAATTACAGAACAAACTGGAATTACTGCTGGAGTTGCTTTTCACCAGTATCCACCAAAACAAAGGAACAGATAGCGCTCCCTAAATAGACACCCCAGTTCTAGAAACTAGATTTTCTTTTTAGCCTGAAAACAATAATAATAATTTAGGAGGTAACTTCTGGGCTAGATAAAAATGGGTACGTCATAACTGGTATTTTCAATTTAGCAAATGTGGGAAGTCATAGGCCACAATGACCGTGCTTATCTCAGACAAGGGAAACATATTATTTTAGGTCTATATAGAACATATTTTCTTGGTCATAAGAATTGCTGACTCCACCCCTCAGTTTTCACAGAGGAAAAAAAAAAGTTTTCATATCTAAAGAATGCCATCGTCTGTGTTCATTTTGTTTTATTTTTGTACGACCTGATGAACTCTAGATTGGACATTGTCCTTCACTTCTAAGAATCTAGATTTTATAATGTTTAGTCATACCCTGAGGATAAGTGCAGAATGCAGTAATCAGGTTAGAGTTAAAATAATTGAAGAAGTGACAAGATCTCCACTTAGTAAAACTTAGGAGGAAAAACATTCAAGTCCAGGCTTCTGGTATATGTATAGAATGTTTTATTTTCATCTTGATTCTATGCTCAGGTAGACATTTCAGTTTGATTTTTAATACCATTTATTGTGGAAAGAACAGTTCCTCATTCCCTCAGAAGAATTCTCTTCTGACCACTGACTCTGAAGAGCTCTGGAGGACCTGGCTGCTCTCCTCTTAGTTCCTTTCTCGTCTCTGTTCACAATAGCTATTACCTTAAATTTCGGTTCATAATTAATATCTAGAAAGGAAAGTCCTTGATCTTTGTTCAGTCACATGAATAGGTTTTAAGTATTGCCGTATTTTGAAGCTCTTCTCTCCAGCAGCTCTTTAAAACATGTGTCGCAACATTTTTACTTGTAGGACTCTGCAAGCTCTATGCAAAATCACTCTGCCAAGTACTAGACAAAGAGACCGAACGCTGTCAGTAACTGCATACCTGAAACAAAGACTCCTGTCATATCTCCACTAGACTCCTAAAATACCCTTGACATAGGACTCTACAGCACAGTGAACCCGATATGGACTATAGTTAATAGTACAATTATGAAAACATTCTTTCATGAATGATAGCAAATGTACCCCGCACCACTGCAAGGAATTAATAATAGGGTGGTATATGGGAAGTCTGTATTTTATGCCCAATTTTTCTGTAAACTTACAATTTCTTTAATAAAAACTTTTTTAATATCCTTGAAATGTATCATAGCTATTATCCACATCAGCTGCTCTATGAAAAATAACAGAAGGCTTGTTCCATTTCCAGAAATAGGAGTTGCTTGAGTTCAGGCTTATTAGGGAAACATTCTAGTTCTTTTTTGTATTACTTTTTGAGTTTGTATTCTCACCTCAGAGAAACAAGAAGCCAGTTTTCCCAGCTCATGGTCATAACTGATGAGATGTGAAATGAGTTTCTATGAGAGATGAGCAGCCTTAAGGGGGCAACTAGAACTTGTCACACTAAGGAGCCCTGTGTGAGTCCCCACAAATATTTCAGTGTTCTACATTTAAGGAATACAGTCCAGGGAATTATAGGGGCCCTGGTAAAGCTAATGCCCTGCACTTTTCACAGTTTCTGCTCCTTCTCTGGTAAAGGTCTGAGCATTCTTCACTGTGCAATGAATGTTACCGTCTTTATTATTTCTTTTCTCAAAAACTTCTAGGCACCATGTTAAAGTTTGCTGTTGTTGTTATTTTCCTTTTTCTTAACAACCATTCTATGCCTCTTGGAATATATAGGCTATGAAAGATAATTTGGGTAGTGGTTTTTTTTAAAGGAAAGGTTTCAGAAAACATATTGACAATTAGAGGATACTATTATTTCAGTTCTCGTCTCCCCTTGATAATGCATAATCAGGGGACAGACAATCCCCTTGAAGTATGGTGCATTTTTAAATTAATATTGATTGGTTTTCAACATTCAGCCCTCCAGCTACATCCATTTGGTCAACAGCCAAAACCTTAGGAAGCAGCAGAGAAAGAAAGATAGAAGTTAATTTTCTCTGTCCTTTTCACTCATGATGGAGTGGTAGGGAAGTATTTGATTTTGTTACGATGTTGACCTAACCACCAGTATTCTCTAGAAAAAGTTTCTGTAGTGATGGAAATGCCCCATATCTGCATTGTCCAGTGTGTTAGGCACTATAAGCATGTGACTGTTGAAATGTGGGTAGTGCAAATAAGGAACTGTATTTTTATTTCAATTAATATTCTTTAATTTGAATGTAAGTAATCATGCATGACTAGTGGCTACCATTTTGGACAGCTCAGAGCAGACCTATCTCTTTTTCTGGCACATTTGCAGCACCTAGAATCATTCCAGGCCCTGGCAAAAAAAAAAAAAAAGTTTGAAAAATTCTCTTGATTTTAATGTAAAATTTTGTATTAAAATTTTGCTTTCTATTGCTATTTAAGTATTACAAGATGTAAGTAGATATTTACATATGAAACAGGATTAATTAGAGGTAATAAAATGCCATGTTTCAGACTTGAGATAAAAAAATAATGCTTTTAGTTTTCACATATTTTAAGCAGTTGTCATTATAACACAATGAGCTAAAGTTGAAAAATATAGACAAAGGAGCCGGAAAAAAAAATTTTCAAGGAATTTTTACACTCTCCACAAAAGGCCAGTAGATTTTGGGTCATGATTATAAATAACCATAACAAAAGTCAATACAATCTTTTTTCTATTCTTTTCATGGAACAACATTTCTAGTGCTTGTAGAGAAACCCCCTGCTTCTTTCCCTTCCTATTCTTTTGAGTCAGAGTATGAATCAGCTCTCTTTCAGGCTTTTCCTGTGCTTCCCTACTTAGAGAAAAGAGCATGGAATAGGAAAGTCTAATAACTAGAAGAAAAAAGTTGTGGGTTCTGATTCCAGCTCTGCCACATGGGGAGATAACCAAGGACCAGCTACATAAAACCTCCCAGAGCCCCAGATTTCTTCATTTAATCCCTACAGTAACCTACAATTTTAACTTTCTAGGGTGACCTGTAATTACATGAAAATATCAAACTGTTACATTCCATACTCCCTAAAAACAGAAAACAAAAGCAAACAAACAAACCTACTGAAACTGCGTAAGGAATAAAAACAAATGAGTAGTTGAAGTGCTATGTAAGTACAAAAAAATGAAGTTATGATCGGGAATGGTTAATGTTTATAGACTGCTTATAATGTTTTTATCTTTAAAATGGGGCTAATAACAACTGTGCCTCTTAACTCTTGAGCATACCGGGTGAATGAAAGCATCCCAAGACGCTGAAGTGCAAAACAGATGTGGGTAGAATTATTCGAGAGCATGATCTGGCTTATTCAGGTCTGACTTTATAGGCCTGATGATTCACTTACCAAGTGAATGAACTCTCCATACCAGTACCATAAAATGTGTGCATTCTTTTCCTTCTGGCTCTAGCTTCTCATCAGGTCTTTCTATCCAGGTTGAGCAAACCTGCCATGGGCGTCACACTCCGGAGGCAGTCAGGAGTGATACCCAGTGCTGAAGCCTTGCTCTGAATTGTGGTGCCCAGCTAGGCTTCCATTGTGTGTTTTCTGCAGTGAGTAGCCTGGACATGTAGCCCTTGATCAAACATATCATTATTTAGTTCTATAAAGGTAAGACTGAAGCTAAATAACAGTCCATGGAAACCCCAGAGTACTCACAGAAAACTTTTATTAGAAGTTAATGTGCTCAGATGTTGATTGCATTTTAAAGTATTCACAAGAGTTTAATAAACCCAGGCTTTTGCCACTTTCAAACTTAACTTCTTAGTATAACGTTGTTGAACTGTGTGTCATTTGCGTCTTGCTTATTGAGAACTGTGTCTTTTGGCTTGATTTTGGGCATTCTGTTACAACATTCAGCATCGGCTGCAACAATTGACTGTAAGTTGACTGATTATGTAGGTAATATGATATCCCTTCTCAAAAATATGTAGTACTTGTAGTCATTTATGTTTCAGATTTAATTCATTACTGTCCCTTAAATATCTTAATTCTATAAACAGTTTTCACAATCTATAAGCAGTAGAAATTAAAAGTCAAAATGGAAAGCTTTTATTTTTATTTTATTTTAGTGTATATTGCTTGCTTTGGAAGTTTGGTAGACTGTTAAATAAACTCCTAATGATTCAGGTTTATAAAATACATTCGTCCTGAAATATTTACTTGTGTTCCTATGTCAGGCATTAATTTGAGAACAGTTACAGGGTCTTAACAATCATTTTTTATACTCCCAATAAATAAGAACCCAACTCAGCAGCTAGCTCTTCTGCCTGGTATTGTTTTATTAGTGTAATAGCTTTATGGCAATGGCTCATTCAGTGGTTTATTGGCAACAAGGTAAGGAACTGTAGTTAAATATTCTTCATGATGTGGTAATTTGCAAAACTGATCAGCTAGATTTGGGGTAGTGGTAAATGAAAGATACCAACTGGCCCAGTCATTCTCCATTTGGTAGAAGTCAACTCTTTCTAACCTTCTGTGGTTTATCAGGGGGTAGAAAGGAGTTAGGAATTCCATCATAGCTGATAAGAAATGGCCAGAAAATAGGAAAGCTTTCTGGGATGGTACCTATTAGCAAGCATCCTCCAGCTGCTGTAATTAATTCAAGGGCTCTTTCCTTTTAAAGGTTACCAGATAACCCATAAGCATCCAGTTTCCTTTCTCAGATAAAGGCTTTTCATTTTCTTTTAACTTGCATGCTCCCTCAAATCAGCCATGCTTTCTTTCTCCTTTCAATGCTGTGTACCTGAACCTAAGACTATTATATGGTCTGAAAGGTTTGAACATCAGTGCTGTGCTCAGCAAGCAGAGCAGTCCAATTTCCACTTGCTTCAAATAGTGCTTTCCTATCTTGTCTGGAAAGTGTCTGCCAATTCATTTTTCTCTTCTTATCAGCAAAATACATATATACTGTACTCACATCGCTTCATAAAAACATGGGGAAAATCCCTGAACAATCAGAAGACCAGTTAGAAAAACTGCCCAGATTTCTATTCTCATCCCAGAGCACACACTTTTATTTGCCATCAAATGAGAAAGCAAATCAACAGAGCACTGATTTTACAGGTGCCAGGAATCACAAATTATTAGGCATTTATAATGGTCTTCTTCAAATAGAGAATATTTATCATATGCTCGGCTTCTTAGGGAAACATTTCCCTCCACTCTCTCCCCCACTCCCAAGCCTGGCTAATAAGTTGATGACCTTGGACAATAGTGACTAATCTATATTGCTGAAATTTTGGTAAAGCTGTAGGAGTCCAGCATTTCAGTCCCTCCAAAGGCACTCTAACTTGGCACAGGGCATAGCTGTCTGATAACCCAAATTGTAATACAGTCTTTATCCACTGCTTTGGTTACTTATTGTTTAATGGAGAAGCAGCATAGTTTATTTTCTATGCTTGTCCAGCAAGAGAGAACTTGGGAGCAGGGAAGGGGAAGTGTCATCATAACTATTCTTGGTACTTCAAATTTTGTTTCTTTCAGACACCAGGGCTTGGTAATTTGAAGCAAAAAACAAAACAAAACAAAACAAAATTTTGTTTCAAAAATGTGAAAAAGTAAAAATTACTTCAGAGCATGTTCCACTGTGTTCTGGTCCCCAATTTTTTTCCTTGTTTATACTGTTTTTTTTCCCCCTGGGTTTGTTGGAGGTTGGGATAGAGGGTACCTAGCAAGGGACTTAAAAGGAGAGGTCATCAAACTATCCCCATTTGCTTGCTTCTGCATCTGTCGCATCACCCACCACATTCACCCAGAGGCATATCTTTAGCATGTATTATAGCCCAATGTACTGCTGAGCTGCACAACCAAATACACAGATTTCATTGCTAAGGGCATGAGCCAGACCTCGTGGTTCCTCACGTCCTAGCTCTGTGGCCTTAAGCAAGCAATTTGGTCTCTCTTTCCTCATCTGTAAACTAAGGATTAGAAAAGAAACTATCTCATAGTGTTGTTGTGAGGTCCAAATAATTTACTTAATGCAAAGCCATTTACAACAGTGTGTGGCATCCAGTAAGCACTCAATACATGGTAGTGATTATTTGTACTACTTTTGCCCTCAAAGTGCTTTAGTCCAGATGACAGAAGGAATTAACAGAAAATCACGTGAAATTGTGATACAACATTTCAAATGCAGTAGAATTTCAGGAAAAAAAAGATAATAGTATGTTTTAGTTTCATAGCTACTAAAATAAATGCTCTATAATGGGTTGGCTAAACAACAGGAATTTAGTGGCTCATGGTTTCACAGGCTAGAAGGCTTGCTTCCTTCTGGGGTTGGTATCTGCTGGCTGGCCAACAGTATTTGAGGTTCCTTGGCTTTTCTGTCACATAGCAAAGCACATAGCAGCATTTTCTCCTTTCTCTTCTAGGTTTCATTGATTTCAGCTTCTGGCTGCTCCCCTGTGGTATTCTCTATAAGGCTTCCAGTAATAGTATTAAAACCCATCCTGATTCAGTTGGGACACTTCTTAACTAAGTGGCCCCATCAAAAGGTCCTACTTACAGAGAATTCATAACCCACATGAATGGATTTAGATTGAGAACATGTTTCTCTGGGGTACATAGCTCCAAGCCACTGCAAGTTCAGCTATAAAAACTGGCATGGGGACCAATTTAACCAATATCAGGTCAGTTTGAGTCTTTGTGTCTCATAAATTCTTAGGGTGTCCCTTTTTTAAGTCTTGGTTTTGTTCTCTGTACAAAAATATTAGCTTCAAACACTGCTACAAATGGGACTACATGCTCTACACCAAACTCTGTGTTAGCAGAGGCCGGGAGTTCTAGTTTGATTGAGAATTGAATAGATGTAGTGATTCATTCTTTGCCTCACTGGAGCTCCCATGGGACAGTATGGTTTAAATGCTCCAGTAGCGGGGTTCTATAGACCATGACATGTGAGTGCTGAAGCCTTCAGGTGTATTTTTCCTAGTAGCTGATTTTGGCTTATTTAAGACTTTTGAACAGACAATGTAAGGATAGGAAAATTGTTGGGAATCTAATTCATAGTAAATAATTGTGGACATGCCATGAAAAATTATGCAGAAATTAAAGCAAGATTTATTGCATTTAACCTTAATCTGGGACCAAGGTGTATCAAACAGTTGTTTTAGGTCCCCATTGCAACTCTTGGAGCCAGACATACCTTTGAGACACAAAAGGAAAATTAAAGCACAGTAAAGCGGCATTGGGTCGGAGTGCACTAGGATTCTAGAGGACAAAGTGCTGGGCTATGTCCAACTTGATCACATCACCTCCCACATTCACCCAGAGACATACCTTTAGCATGTATTATGACCCAACATGCTGCTGAGCTGGTCTCTTCAGAATCTCAGTTCTGTAATCTATAAAATGGGAATAATGATACGTTCTCTACTATGTGATAAGATTTGTCTAATGGCAAATTCTTTGAAAACTGTAAAATATGACAGAGTTATGTAATGTTGCCCTGACAAAATTTATAGTCTAAAAGGAAAAAATTGGAACAAACTCCAGAGGAAAAAGATAATAGGAAACTAAGAGCCTAAGAAGCAATTATACCAGTTCTAAATATATGTAGAAACAGGCATATAGTTTTGCTTAGTCTTTGTCTGTGTGATGACTAATGTTTGACTCCAGTGATGACCACAGTAGGGGAGGTATTATATCTTAACAAATAAGTAAGAATATAAATTCATTTTCATTTATTCATGGACAACCATTGACCTTCATCAGGGCAAAATGTTTTGTTACAACCATGCATTAGGCAAAAGTGGCATTTACTTTTCATGACTTTATTCGTTGTCCTCTTTATAATAATAATAAGTTCAAAAATATATTTATCTATAATAAATGCTTTGGTGGGAAGAATCTTTATGACAGTATTTAGGAGAGCACTTGGTACAGAGCAGGTCTTTAGAAAGATGTCAGTAAATATCTGCTAAGACACCTGAGGTCAACTTGGAGCACAAAGCATTCACCCTGGTATATCAATAGACATCGCCACTTCAAGGAGTTGATGACAGTTTGTAAAAATATGTACATGTGTGCATTTTAATAAAGAGCCCAGGGCTTTTGTCAGACTCTCAAAGGGATTGGGACAATTCTCAGAGTTGTCCTAAAGGGAATAACTGATTGTCACCTGGTTGAGTTCAACTGCCAAGGGGTTTCTAACAGGAAATGTGTTTCTTGTCCTAGGTATTAAAGTTTGAGTCTGGCCATTACAACAGGAGGGGCAGAGCTCAGATGATGGCTCTCGTTGACATCCAGCTGGATCACCATGAGTGGTGCAATTGCATCTGCAGCTCAAGACCACCTCGATAAAAGAATGTGCACGGACTTACGTTTAGCACAAGAACCTTTAGTTTAAGGAGGGTGTGGTAAGAACCTTTTCCCACTAGCAACCGAACTTCCTAGTAGCCTGCAGAGCAATCAGTCACAAGTGGTTGCAGAGTTTCAACCTAGCTTCATTAGTGCCATCGCAAGTGCAAAGGTATATCATCAACTTCTATATCCGAGAATAAGGGATCACATTTAAAAATAGTGTCTGAGAATATATATATATATATATATACCTGTGTCTACGTGTAAATAGATAAATCAAATGGTTTATATAACCAGGTACACCGGCGCTAACATATAGTTACTTAGATCCCTAAAATCCTTTGACAAAATAAGAGATGTATTAAATACATGAAATATTTCTTTAGAAAATTCAGAAGATGAACTTAATATGCTAAATTTTAAAATTTTGAATCACAAAACAGTTTTGGATATTGCTCTCTCAAAGAAAGTGCCAATATATTAAAAACCAAAAGATGAGCTTTTCTTATGTAAATATATCACAAAAAGAGGAGAAATCTGGTTTCTAGGAAATAGCCAAAGACCTAAGCATTTTTTCCATGAGATGCACTATGCACTTACCTATGTATGCAATAATTACCTGTCTCCAAAACTGTGCCATAATAATATAGGGGATTTAGAAATTGTCATTAATTCTTCTTCTTATGTATTTTGCTGAGACATGCTAATTCATTTAACACCTGTCTCAACAAAATTGCTCAGAAGGCTTATTATTATAATCCCACAAGAGACAATTTATAAGCTGTAGCAGAATTTTGAATTTTTTCTTTCCAAAAGTCCCTCCATAAAAACATCCTTTCAAGAGTGGTATGGAGGGCGGGCCACGGTGGCTCAACAGGTTCTTGCCTGCCATGCCATAGACACAGGTTCATTTCCTGGTGCCTACCCACACACACACACACAAAAAGAAGAGTGGTGTGGAAATCCTAAACGAGCCTTCCAAAATGATGTTAATTGGAAGATTTGAACAATGAAAAGTAAAAAGAAAGAAGATGTTGGAGTGCTAACATAACTGGAAATTAGATGGAATATTTGATAGGCTCCATATTTAATAATGGATTCAAACGCTCCAAACTTGTGCTGATTCTTTGTATGTATCTTGCTTTTGTGTTCCTGTCTCTTCAATTTATGGACATAGATTTATGATGGCATTTTATACTTGGCTAGCCACCATGGATTAAAAGCTTTTGTGTAATAATAAACCAGCCAAATTTTGTTTATGTAAATCCCTAATCATATACTCACTCACCCTTCTGAATTCCTGTTTCTGAACCAAATGAAATCAGATCTGGGATCTCTGATTCTGTCCAGAGCTATGGAGCTTTGTCTAAGAAGCCATAGTAAATCTTGGGAGCACATATTCAGCCTTGCTGTACCACTAGAAAATATCGTGTGTGTGTGTGTGTGTGTGTGTGTGTGTGTTTACATTGGTTGTTACTGAAATTCCTAGTAACTTTTCCTCCCTGGCTCCCTAATTTCTATGATTCCAGAATTTGTAAATAATTCATCATACTCCAAGAGAGCAACAGTGAAATTGAGCTAATTCAGGGGCTGCTAAAAAAAATTACATTTTTCTTCCTGCCTTGAATGAAGAAAGGACAGCTATTTCTTTCATGAGTCAAGGGCCTTACTGACTACCATCAGATTGGGTAAGGGGTATAAGACAGGAGCTCGATGAGTCCCTATATCAGATGAGAGGCCTACAGACACCTGGATTTCCAAGCATGGTGCTCTCAAGTACAGAGGTCACAACTATCCTGAGTAGCCCATTTCTTCTCAGCTCTTTGCAATGAACGACCAGTGCTTATTGAAGGTTTCCTTCTCAAGCACCCCTAAAAGTGTCCAGTGTTTTTACCTCAGGTGGTGAGGGGTAAAATGAAATCCTCTATCCTTCATATCTCCAAAATCCCAGAGCAAATCAGAAACAGGGCAAGTAGACATTCTAATAATCAAGAATCATTTGGCCCATTCATGGTCATTTGCAAATTTTCCTATGAAAACATTCGCTTCCTGTACTACAATCAAAATGTGAGTTAAATTACTCCAGCTTGTACAGCTCACATCATAGGGTGTTCTACCTAATTTTCAGTAAACCTTCCAGGCTGCAATAACCAGGATGGTTTTCAGTTAAGACCCTATCTATACTTTTTATTTATTAGCTAAAATGTAAGCAGGCATATTCACTCACTTTTCTTTTTCTTTCCTGAGTGTTTTATTAAAACTTCTCCCTTGGTTATCTGTTATCTATTGCACTTCCAACATGTAGCTAATAAATCTGTTTCATTGCCATCAAAGGAATGAAAAGCTTACCATACAAATTACATTTTGAAACAAACTAATAAATCCACATTTTTGCACGACTCACTCACCTGGAATAATGCCTTTCATTCAATATGTTCTTATAGGGCAGAATACTTTCATAAGTAGAATTTTTTGTGTTTTTGTCATATTGGTAACATACAGCTTTTTTTTCTCCTGTAACATTTCCTGTCGCAAATATAATATGCCTCTTATCTTCGTGAAAAATAAATATTGCTTGTGAATAAAACTGTTCTGTTATTTAGTGCTCAATTACAGTTTTAAAAGCTGTGCAATGTTACAAACTTACTTCAACAAATGCATCCAACTGTTTGAAATGATGACATAGGGTGATTTTCGGGGGGGGGGGGGGGGGGGGGGGGCTTTGTTCCTAACACTGACAGGACTCGAACCTTCTTCCCAGACCACAGGCTTCGACTTTGTCCACTTCTTGGGGTCCTTGCAGCAAGGCGGGCCTGGGGTCTTGTTGATGCTCCTCTTGCTTTTCTGTTTGGTTGTTTCTCCAGGGACCTCTGAATGAAGTACATTCTACTCTGACTGCGAGGGTTCCCATCCTCTCTTTACCTTGAGGACCTGAAATTAGCATCTCAGACTGACTTCCCTTTTGCCCCGTCTGAGCACCTTGTCCCATCTAGACAGACACCACCACTAGTGGTTCCTGTTTCAGCCTAGAGAGACCGTTTTCTAACCCCCTGCAGCATTTGGTTCAAGATTTGTGAGGGGGGAACAGAGCATAAAGGGAGGTCTTGTAGTGGCAAGAGTTTTTGTTATTTCTTGCAGCTTAGCCTTTTTTATCCTCCTGCCAGAGACAGGGCGGCAGCTGCAGTGCTGTGTGAAACTGTGCCGTCTCGTGTGGTTTAGTGGTTTTAGGTTGTCTACGGAATGGGAGTTTAGACCTATGTATACTGTGGCAAGAACTAATGTTAACATCATAAATACCAGCTAATGTGTGAGTCAAAATCAAATAATTATGTGCATGGCAGTTAATTCCAAGAACTTGGGCTTTGTTATAGAAAATCATGATAGCCATACATATGAACAGTATTTTGATGCAGGTACATTATTTTTTTTTCATTTCCTCAAATGTGCATGTGTCCAGTTTTCCTCAAATAACTCATCAGATACACAAATTGGCCTTGTTCTCCTAAAGTCCTCTGATAGAGCATGCAATTAAAATTCATAGATTAGTCATCATGCTTGAAACCCTGGGAAATACAATGCTGTTTACTGACAGTTTATTAACTAAAGCCTATGCATATGTTCTCTGGCCTACCTCATTTAAGGCCATATTGCAAATTCATTCTCTCCCAGGCTTGATGAGCCTTCCTTTTTCCATGACCCCCCATACGCCTACCCTTTCTGATCACTCACTACCTGCCAAATCTTCAAGTCTGAGGGAGTCAGGACCAGTGTCTGCTTTGGGGAGACATAAGAAAGGGTCATTTGAAATGCTTAGTTTTCCAAGTGAGCATTTAATAGAGTAACATTGCCAACTGTTTTAAGAAATCATGGAATCTTGGGAATCAAAGACATCAAGTAAATGTTCCCCAATACTGTTCATTTTGGTGCAACGTTCAGAATGTGCTGGTGGGTATTTATTGACTTCTATCAAGGGGAATTTAGCCACAGTCAACATAGGGAAAACTGATAGTGTTTCATTCCTTCATGAATTTATTAAAGCTCACTATGTATGGGCATACATTGGGGTTTAAAATACAAGAAAGAATCTCAGTAGGTAATAAAACTGAAGAAAGAGGATGGGTAGGTAAATGGAAAGAACAAAGATCTCCTAGCAAAAATGTATAGGGTGGGGCAATGTGATGGTGGCTGAGTGGCAGAATTCTCACTTGCCATGCTGGAGACCTGGGTTCAGTTCCTGGTGCCTGCCCATGCAAAAACAAAACAAAAAAATGTATAGGGTGAATGTGGGGTGAAAGGAAATGAATCCATAAAGGAACAATCAGTAGGATGTTAGGTTAATTCTTGCCAATCCTAAAAAATGTCTAGGGCATTATATAAGATTCTACAAAGGTTCCATGTACTAGGTAACTTTCCAGAAACCTACAACCTCCAGATGGGTCCCTGGACCAGATAAGTCCTGAAATGCAGAGGAGCCAACCTCTCCAGAACATCAACCAGCTCCAACCCCTATCCTATATTATCAACAGCTCCTTCCAACATGAAAAAGTTCAAATGACCATAGCCCAAATACCACTAAAGAGTGGGAGAAAGATCAAAGGTGATGGTGGAGTCATACAGAGAAGATCAGGTTTAACAAATGAGTATGAATGTTGAATCAGCATACTGATACTTCTTTTAGTCTCCAGGACCTTAGAGCAGCTAGAAATAAA
Source organism: Tamandua tetradactyla (assembly GCF_023851605.1). NCBI lineage: Eukaryota > Metazoa > Chordata > Mammalia > Pilosa > Myrmecophagidae > Tamandua > Tamandua tetradactyla. The sequence goes on from NC_135334.1 coordinate 38,074,642, forward strand.
AACCTGAAATTGTGGAATTGTATCCCATACCAAACTCTGAAATCCCTTCTACAACTAATTGTTCCAACATACTTTGAAATTTATTGTTTTATTGTGTATGTTATTTTTCAAAACAAAAAGAGAAAAGAGTATAATAGAGAAGATAGGATTTAACAAATGAATATGACTGCTGAATCAATATATTGATATTCCTTTTGGTCTCCAGTGTCTTGGAGCAGGTAGAAGAAAAAATGAAAACTCATGAAACTGTGACCCATACCAACCTTTAAAATTTACTGTATAGGTACTTGTTAAAATGTACTTGGAAATGTATTGCTGTTTTGCATGTATGTTATTTTTCACAATAGAAAAAAAAATGTAAAGAAAAAAAAAAAGACTAGATTAAGGCCTGAGTATACAAAATCTGGCATGGATGGTTAGCTGAGCTGAGTTTATTTTTTTACATATAAGGGAAGAAATCATGGGTGGCTTCTGAGCCGAGTGGGCACTGCAAAATGTCATAGATCCAGACGTCAGAAGACCTTGGGTAAAGTAAGACGCCTGCCACTCTGGATGTATGTTTTTTCATTGATAAGTGGAATTGGTAAGATGTTCTATTTTAAGTCTCTTCATTCTCCAGTTCTGCATTTTGGAAAACAGCAGTCTGCAGGATGGATGATGGTAGGAATATGAGTTTAGTTTTGAGGCTCCTCAAGTTCTAGGGGTGAGCAAGTAAAGAGAGAAGTGAGATTTCAGAGAGAGGAAGGAGTGTATACCCTCTGTGATCGTGCAGCCTGTGCACTGCAAAACTCTAGGCATGCCATTCACATGGACTAAGGATGTGGGAAAGGATAACAAGAAAATGCAAAGGCCTTGAGGACTGGATTGAGAGGGGAATGTAGGCCAAGGGAACGGAGGAGCTGGAGGAAGGAGTCATGTGAGTTGGAATTTCAAAACTATTCTTCAGGGTAAATGAGGGAGGCAGGAAGGAGAAGCCAGTTTTCACAGAAGAAATCATGTCCTGACACATAGGCCAAAAAGTCTAAAGAAAGTCAGTCTTCTAAGTGAGAGACATGAAAGTAGCTGAGAATCCTGGAGGATTCCTCATTTCCGTTGGCCCTTATGTCTGGCCAAATTCTTTTCTTCGATTCTGGAATAATATAGAATGGTGAGGATGTGAGTCAGATGATAAAATATAATGTAAGGAAGAAGTTCTGATGAGATGAAGGCTGTGAGTGTAAACCACTTCCTGGAAAACTTGAGTAGTGAATGGAATGAGAGAGATAACAGTGCCCATTTATTTGTTGCAGACAATGTGCCAGGAATTTGTCTGAGTCTCTCTATGCATTTATCGAATTTTCATGATAATCCAATGACAAATGGATTTTATAAAGATTAAATAAACCACATATGTAAATATATATATGTATGAGAATTCAAGTAACTTAACCAGGATCACCAAGTAGTAAACTCCAGGCAGTGCCTCTGCAACCCACACCCTTAATCACATTGTAATATCGCCTGTCCGAGTCACTAAACAGGAGGCAGAAATGAATTATTTTCTAAAAGTTTTTTCACTATAGGACAATCCCAAGCATGGATGATGAGATCATCATTGCACATAATGGTCAAGCGTCATTAATTTAATAAATAGAAACTGAGTATCTGCTAAGTGGTAGGCATGATTCTGAGTATGGTGTTGTACAAGACAGTGTCCTTACCTTCATGGAATTTGCATTCAAGGGAAGAACAGAATGGATGCATAATTTTATGTATAGAAGTGCTATAAGAAAAATAAAGGAAAAAGGAGAGGTCAGAAATGAGCTCTCTGAGGAGACCTAAAGGAAATGAGAAAGAATGAGTGGAAATGTCCTAGGAAATAGCATTCCAGGTAAAGAGGACAGCAAATTCCAAGTCTCTGCAGGAGAAATAAACAAGGGATGGGGTGAAAAAAAGCCAGGGTGCAGTGGGCAAGGGCCGAAAAGTAAGATAGGAAGTGGAAGAGAAAGACAGGGCCAGCTCTATGGGGTCTTTTAGGTCATGGTAAAAAGTTTGAATTTTGAGTATGTTGGGGAGTCCTTAAAGAGCTTTGAGGAGGGATATAAAATAATATGATTTAAGTTGCTAAAAGATCTCTCTGTATAGAGGATTGACTGTAGGGGTACAAGAATATAAGCTGTAATAGAACCAATCTAGTTGACTCAGGTGGGAGGTGAGGGGCTTCATCTAAGGAGGCCACATGGAGGAAGTGAGAAACAGTCAGTTAAAGGATATACATAAATGTAGACTGTAAGGGAAAGAAAGGGGTCAAGAATGTCTCCAAGTATCTAGAACTGACTATTGGGTGAAGAATGGAGTATTTTACGTCAATGAAAGAAACACAGATAGGCGGAGGTTTGGAAGAATCATTTTCTTAAATCATTCAGTCTTTTACTAAATCCTATATTCTGTGGTTGATAGGTTATTAAAAATTGTTTTCAGAAAGTAACTTCTGGGTCCTCTGGGAAGGTTTGTCCTCAGTGCATAAGCATCACGCCGAGACTTCTGGGGAAGATGACAGAGCGGAGAGCTCCAGTACTCCAACCTGCAACCACAACAGTTACTAACTAGGCAGGAACTGTTTGAAACAACTATTTTGAAACTCTAGAAGCCGGAAGAACACCATAAAGTTCCAGGGAAGAGTAGGAGGAAGAGGCAGATAAATTACGGTGGTTTAGTTTGCTAAAACTGCTGAAATGTAATATACCAGAAATGGATTGGCCTTTACAGTTCTGAGGCCATGAAAATGTCCAAATCAAGGCATCATCGAGATGATACCTAACTCTGAAGACAGGCTGCTGGGGTTCCTCGGCTCCGTTCCCACATGCACGTCTTGCCTCTCCCTTCTCTCTTGGGTTTTGTCGTTTACAGCTTCTGGCTTCTCCATCTGTGACTTTCTTTCTGAGCTTCTGTTCATGTCCTTTTCTCTCAGCTTCTCTGTGCCTCTTAGCTTCTTTGGAGCTTTTTTCTCTGTCTTCTGTCTGTCTTTTAGCTTCTTACAACCAACTCCTTTAGAACTTTAAACCCAGGACATGTGGCTTTGGGGCCTGTTTTACCACCATGCTATACTGTCACATAGCCCTTCAGCAGTGCAGATGTGAGACAAGGCCGTTCCTCTAGTCTCTGTTCCTTACACAGGAATACTAAAGCTGGATTTATTATGGCAGGCCAAAATTGAACAAACCTTACTCACCTAGAATTTACTCATGCCATTTTTTCCAGTTCAAAGTCCTTCTCAACTATCCCTTCTAGCTGGGGAACTATTTCACATCTTCCAAGGCCCACCTGAATGACACTAACTTACAAAGCCGTTTTTGCCCTCCTTTTACTCCCTGCCTCTTGAACTGATCTTTCATTTTTGCAGTCAAGGCATTTTCTACAAATTTTTACATCCTATAGCATTTATAACGTTCCAGCCTAAATATCCACTCATTCCTGGAACTTTCTCACTAAGATACAGTGATATAGTGTATGATGAATAAATGGTATCCAATAGACTGAATTGATTAAACAGTCAATTAAATGTCCTGGAAATATTTGTTTTAGTTACCTGAATTATTAGGATTATATTCACCTTCTCCAAATGCCATGAGAATAATTAATACAGGGGAATTTTCTCTTTCCCAACTTTTCTACTTGGAAGTCAGAGATCCAAAATAAGTCAGCTTATTTCCATGATTTAAAATAACAATCAAGTCCAAGAAAACTGGACATATTACTTTTGTTGAAAATGAACACCTTTTATGTCTATAAAGCTGTACGTTCATAGAACAGGTGGTGGTGGGCGAATGGTCAGAAGTTCTTACTGGTCACTGAATGGCATTGAGATTTGGCCCCTGCTGACTGCATGCTCACTGCAGCTGTCATTGGAGGCAAATGATGACAAGGGGACTTAATGGAGACAGAGCTGGCAGCAGTCACTGGCTTAGAGAGCACACAGATGAAGTCACCCATTGGCTGGGGATGCCTTTGAATAGAAGATCTATAACGACCTTTCCAGGTCTCAGCATCTCTCAATCAATGATGTGCGCAGCTCTCCTAAACTAAAATGAGAGAGTAAATCAGATGGGAACTATCCAGATTCAAAGTACTCAAATGTTACTTCAAGAGGTGATGAGTGGACACAATTTCATTTCTGCTTATTCCAAACTCTCACTTTTTCATTTGAAGTCACAAGAGCTTAGGGCAAAGCTTCCTACTTCTCTTATCTGCATATCATAAGTCCAATTTACATGAAACTAGATAGTCACAGGGACACCTCAAACTTTTTTTTATTCTGCCTAAAGCAGCAAGCCCAGAAGAGCTGCAGATGGTCTGGATATGCAAATGAGAGCACTGACTTCAAACTTGGCAGCTTCATATACCTGTGAAGTGGAAATTTTTGCTCTGAAAGTAGTTGAAAAATTGCATTCGATGTAAGTGTGTTATCAATTATTTGTATTCCATGCATGTGTTCTTTAAAAACTTACTACTTGAATGAAGATCAAAAGTAGGTTGAATAACCACAGTTAAAATTTTTAGCAGCTTCATTTCCAGCTGCTCAGCCCTGCAGCTGATGCACAACCTCTGGATACAGCGGCAGCCATTCCGTTCCCTCCGCAGAGCTGGGGGGATCTAACAGCTGCAATTCTATCCCACATCTCACTCTCCCAGGAGGGGAAAAAGCTAAAAAGAAGTGACAAACCAGTCACAAGCTATTGAACACTAAAACACAGCTGCAAATTCTGCAGCCTAAGCAGCATCTGGCACCATCCTTCATAAGGAAGCAGTTGTTTTTATAAAATAAATACAGTGCCCTGGGAATCATTGACAGAAATTTAGGTTAGAAATTCAGTGACCATGTGTTATTTAAAGCATGTTCATTAAGTCCCTCCACTTTGTAAATAGAGCACAAGACCGAAAATACACAACAGTCTTGCAAAGGAGCTGGCATGTTAATAGAAAAATATAGCTGTAACTAAAGGGTGTTATTGACTTTTAATTTGTCTGTTTACTGTGGGGGACCTCGAGATGCCTCTTGTTCCAGACAGCCAATATGTACATGTTATTTGTGACCTGTGGGGAGGAGATGAAAAAGAGTGTGGTGCTCGGCTATATTTGACTGCAGGCACTGAAGAGGTAAAGGATTCTCTCTTACACATCATGGCACCCCAGCGTGTGAGACCATGTGGCACTATGTAGACTGGATTTGCTACTGAGATGGTACAGGCTGAGAGGAAATGCATTATTTTAAATCTGTTCAGTGCTGCAACTCTCCCCAGAGAACTCCTTAGTAATACCACTGTTGAGAGAGTAAGACTGCAGTCTAATCGTAAATGGGTTTTAGTTGCTGAGGTGAGACCTTCTAGGACCAGATGGTAAACATGGATACTGAGAACTATTTAGAACTGTAAGTGAGCTTGGGGGCTGTAAGGGAGCAGCCAGTACAACAAGGTAGCAGGAATTATCCAAAGAGACAAGTTCAAGGCATTAGGAGGAACCCAAGGAGAAAAGGCAGACTTAGAAGAAAATCCTGACCCCATCCACCTAGGCAGGTTCCAGGGAGAGCCTCAGGCTTACAGGTCCCCCTTCTGAAGGGGAAAATACATGTCGGCGCTTCTCGACTGTGAACACTCTGGGGGAGGGCAGCAGTTGCGCTGCCATGGCAATAAGGGTGGTTGCTGACCGTCCCACCTTAAGGAGTGGCAGAATTAGAACGCAGTTTTCCTAAATAAGAACCTGGTGACCTTTCCTGGCACCCGTTTTCATAAGGAGGAGGTTGTTTTTATAAAGCAAATACAGTGCCCCGGGAATCATTGACAGAAATTTAGGTTAGAAATCAAGTGACCATATGTTATTTCTGTGTCTTTCTATGCACCATCTCACAACCTGGACCTGTCATGTCTCTGTCATCCATGTGCCATGTAGGATTCTCAGTCATCAACTGTAAAGGCTTAGGAAAAGATCAGATCACCAGCATTTACTTCAGTTATACTGATAAGTCAGTTCCACAGGCTCTATCGGTTATTCCTGCAAAGGACCCATCTCTGAGGTTAATGAAAATGGTCAGGTGGTTACAGAAGCAAGAATCCAAGCTTAGTGAAGAACACTAAGCAGCTGACAACTGAATCAGAAAAGAATTATGGTTTCCAGGACCCCCTGACATAGGACAATCAGAAAGAGGATTGTATTTACATAAGAGTCATGAGAAACCAGTAAGACAAAGAGACTAAGCTGAAAATTCCACAAGGTTGGGTTTAGCATGTGGACGTTATCTGAGCAGCATCTCCAGCAGGTCCATAGAAGAGGTGAGATGGGATGAGGGAGAGTGGGATGAGGGTGAGTAGGATGAAGGTCCTGGGTTCAGTGTCTTCATTTCACAAATGATCTGATAGAGCACCTCGTGAGGGCGGAGGGTTCTGGTCAAACCCAGGCTCCAGATGGAGGAGCAAATGAGAGCGTGTGTCCTGACCAGGGAGGTCTCTCTCATCAGGAGACTACTCATTGTTAATAAGATCAGCAGCATTGTAGCTGCAGAGTTGTGAGCACGTAGCAGCCATGCGATATTCCTGAGGGGGGCTTGTGAAGAAGTCAGCAGAATCTCAGAATGATTTGGAAATATGCCGATATGTCTCTTTTTATGTTATTGAAGTAGATATCACAGAACAAGTGAGACTTCAGGTGTTTGAATAATACTGATGAATCCTATACCTAATAGCATCTAAAAACGCATACACGAAGAACATCTGAGAATGGCACGTATGGAATGTGAAAAATGCCTAGTGCAATGTCCCGACAGAATAGGTGCACTTCCTCCCAGTATAAGCAGTTATCCAGAATCACTTATTTCTATAAATAGGGTCCAAAGCAAAGTTCTGTCCCAGCCTGCATTACAGAAACCCTTCTCCTGACTAGAAATATGCATCAGTCAGCCAATTAATGTATCCTGGTCTCTTATTATTTGCCAAATTGCAAATTCAAACATGTCTAATCAGTTGTGCTGCTCTTGAAGCATTTGTAATTCAGTTGAATAGATCAGTGACTCTCACTCCTGGTTCTATGTGAGAATCACCTAAGCAGCTTTGAAAAATACAGTGTTCACCTCCAGAAAGTCTGATTTATTTGGTCTAGTGCAGGGCTAGTGATTCCATATTTTTAAGAACTCCTGATTCTAACATTCAGTTAGGTTTGAAAACCACCAGTATAGTTCATCTATTAATTGGTCTCCCTCTCTAAAATTTTCCCAGAACTCTACCATCCAGGGATTTTTTTCTTCAAATCATGTCAGAGTTTTTCACTGAAAACTTTCATGGCTTCCCATTGCCCGGTAGAATGAATTAAAATTCGAACCCAGCATTTAAAACACTTAGAACTAAGTCCCTGGCCTATATTTCTAGTCTTATATCTTGCCACATTACGCAAAGCTATGGAATTCAACTCCACTAATAAATCTGCTATTCTCAAAACAAAATCAAAACCAAAAACAAATACGTGTCAACAGTTGTCCCATACTATTTTTCTGTGAAAAATGTCCTTCCTCCACTTCATTCATCTAGCAAAACGTACTCATCTTTCAAGGCTCCACTTTAACATCAATTTGCCCAGCCCTTCAGCAAAATTAATGACAGCCTCCTGTCTGCTCCCTGAGAGCCATGTTCACACCATAGCCGATATCTTATTATACCCAGGTATCATACAGGAGAGGCAATGATGAGTAGTCAGCACATCCTGTTTCATTTTTCTTCTCCCAGGCACATTAGAAGAGCATATGCCCCGGCCTGATTTACTGCTGCATCAGGGTTGTATGCTGGCTTCTAGCCAATAAAGTATAAATAGAAGTGATGTAAGCCACTCCCAAACATGGCCCTTGAGAATATTTCTTGTGACCCTCCTATTCTTTCTTCCCTTACAGTGGTAACCTGAGATTCACTATAATTTCCTTACATCCAAGGGCTGTGCCTTAGTCATCTTTGCATTCCCAAGAACTAGTATCATTTTCCCTCCATGTAGTAGATGCTCAATGAAAATTTTAAGATTAACCTTAATATATAGTAATATGAGTGATTCAGAAAATAGGCATGATTAGAAGTGTAGAAATAAAGCAGAAAGCTGATGACTGCTGACAAGGCAGGATGCAGGTCAATAAACAAAGAATGCAGTAGACCAAGAAATAGAAAACTGTGTAAAAAAGGTCAGTGTATCCTTTGGGAAAGAAGCTGACATACTGTGGAGGTCAGCATGGCATTTGCCTTCAGAGAAAGCTAAAAGGCTGTGAAATAGGTTTGAAACGATGATGAAAATCAACATCCATAATTCCTTGTGTTTGCTTAGTTATGTTACATCTTTTCCAAAACAGATTTTTACCCATTATTAAATTTGTTCATGGAACAATCCTGAAATGATTGGAAGAGGAATTATTATTTCTGTTTTCCAGGAAATGAAATTGAGGTCCAGTGAGATTAAGTACTGGCTCAACGTCACTTTTTAAATAATGACAGAATTAGAGCCCAGTTTTCCTAATTAGGAACCTAATGCCCTTTCCCTAGAGACGTAGGCTGTCAGTTATTATGCACCATCTCACCACTTGAACCTGTCATTTCTCTGCCATCCATGTGCTGTTTGAGATTCAAAGTTGTCAACAGTAAAGGCTAGAACTTCATTCACCAGCATTTACCCCAGTTCCACTGACAAGCCAGTTTCACAAGCTTTCTCAGTTCTTACAAAGGCCCCATCTCTGAGGCTAATGGAAATGGCCAGCTTGATAGAGAGCTGAAGATCCAGACTGAATAAAGAAGACTAAACAGCAGACAATGTGAGTCAGAAAAGAGCTGTGGCTTCCAAGACCCTTGGCACAGGACAATAAGAAACAGACGATTGTATTTATACAAGAGTTCTGGGAAGCCAGTAAGACAAAGAGACGAAGCTGAAAATTCCATGAGGCTGGGTTTCACATGTGGAAGCTGTCTGGGCAGCATCTCCAGCAGATCCAGAGAAGAAATGAGATCATGGTGAGGGTGAGTGGGATGAAGGTCCTGGGTTCAGTGTCTTCATTTCACAAATGATCTGAGTGAGAGAGCATCTTGTGAGGGTGAAGGGTTCTAGTCAAACCCAGGCCCTTAATGGAGGAGCAAGTGAGAGCTTGTGTCTGACCAGGGAAATCTCTTTCATTGGAAAGGGCTACTCATTGTTAGCAAGGTCAGCAAAATTGCTCTCAGTGAGAATGATGCAATATATGTATTTTGCATTCCAAGTGATTCTTCCAGTTCTTTCCTCTCCAGGGTTGCCTGTGCATTTGGTATATTACCTAATATATTAAACTTAAAGAAACACTGCAGTAGTGAAACTGCCTGCTTGCAAAAACAGCCAGTCTAGGCCTTCAAATATTTATACGGTTTAGTAGGTAAGGCATATTGTGGCAATAATATTAGCAATGATGTATTAAAAGACTACCATGGGCCAGCTAAATTATATTCATTACCAACTGCAAGTTAGATATTATTAGCAGTTGACAGATTAGGAAATTTAGCACCAAAAATTACCAGGTCACCCTGCCAGAAGGGATGATTTTAAAGTCCCTGTTATTTTGAGAAAATGAAGAAAGCATAGAAAGAGAAGATGAGAGAAAGAATGGAGAATGCAGTTCCAATGTGCTTCTTTTTTTTATTTTAGCAAGTGTAAGTTTACTGAAATAACAGGCAAAAAATACAGAGTTCCCATATATCATCCCCTCATTATTGACACAATGCATTACTATTAAAATTGTATTATTAGTCATAGTCCATGGTTTAACTTAGGATTCACTGTTGGTGTTGCAAAAGATTTAATTAAAAAAAATTATTCTAGTACATATCTGCAACCTTAAATTTCCCCTTTTAACCACATTCCAATATATGATTGAGTGTGGTTAAATAAATTCACAATGTGTGCTACTATCTCCCCCACCCATTACCAAAACATTTCCAATATCCCAAATAGAAGTACTGTAAAATTTAAACATCCATTCTCCGTTCCCTACCCTCATCCCAGAACCTAGTAATCTATATTCTAGTTTTGAATTCTATGCATTTGTTTGTTTTAATTCTCTCATATCAGTGAAACCATACTGATTATGGTTTCAGTCAGCGTGGTGTCTTTGCTTATTTCAGTCGACATGGTGTCTTTAAGGTTTATCCATGTCAGAAATTAATTCCTTTTTATGGTTGAATAATATTCCATTGTTTATAAATACCACATTTTGTTTATCCATTTATCAGTTGATAAACATGTGGGATATTTCCATCTCTTGGTAATAGTGAATATTGCCACTATGATCATTGGTGTGTACATAGTTGTTTGTGTCCCCGCTAGCAATTCTTCTGGGTATATACCTAGAAATGAGACTGCCAGCTCACATGGTAATCCTATACTTAACTTTCTAAGGAATAACCAAACTGTCTTTCACAGCGGTTGCACCATTTTACACTCATACCAATAATGAATGACTGTCCCTATATCTCTACAACGTCTCGAACACTTGTGATTTTCCACTTTTAATAGTAGTCATTCTTGTGGGTGTAAAATGGTATCTCATTGTTTTGATTTGCATTTCTCTAATGGCTAATGATATTGAATGCTGCTTCATGAAATTTTTGAGCATTTTTATATATTTTTTTGGAGAAATGTCTACTCAAGTCTTTCCCCCATTTTAAAAATAGATTGCTTGTCTTTTTGTTGTTCTGTTGCAGGATTTCCTTTATTATGGATATTAAACACTTATCACTTCTAAGTTTTCCAAATACTTTCTCCCATTCTGTAGGATGTCTTTTTATTTTCATGATAGAGTCTTTTGATGTACAAAAGACTTTAATTTTGATGAGGTTCCATTTATCTATTTTTTTCTTTCTTTCCTCCTGCTTTGCATGTAAAGTCTAAGAAACCATTGCCTAACACAAGATCCTAAAGATGCTTCCATAAGTTTTCTTCTAGGAATTTTATGGTTCCAGTTGTTATATTTGGGTTTTTAACTCATCTTGCATTGATTTTTGTATTGGATATGAGTTAATGGTCCATTTTCATTATTTTACATACGGACATTCAATTTTAACTGAAATGAAAGATTCCTTAGAATATTTCGGCAAACCCCGTGGGACCCCATCAAGCATATTACTACAAATATTATGTGGATTTCCAGAAGGAGAAGAAAGAGACAAAGAGACAGAAGAAATAAATATCCAAAGAAATAATAGTAGAAAATTCCCCAAATTTAATGAAAGACATGAATAAGCACAAATTTAATGAAAGCCATGAATAAGCACATTCAAGAAGCCCAAGAAACACCAAACAAGATAACTCAAAGAGAACTATAACTAAACACATATTAATCAAACTGTCCAATAAGAAATACAAGGGTAGAGTTCTGAGATCTGCACTAGAAAACCAACAAGTTATTTAAAAGGAATCTTCCAAATAAGATTAAGTAACAATTTCTCATCAGAAACTAAGGATGCAAGAAGACAGTGGTAAAAAAACATTTAATATGCTGAAAAAACCTGCCAACCAAGAATTTTATATCCAGCAAGATTTTCTCAAAAATGAGGGAGAGATTAAGACATATCTTGATGATGCCTTGGCTTGGAATTTTTTCTTGCCTCAAAACCATGGGCAAATAAATTCTTGTTTAAGCAAAAAAAAAATGACGTTCACGGATAAGCAAAAGCAGAGGGAATTCATCACCACTAGACTTGCCCTACAAACAATGCTAAAAGGAGTTTTTCAGACTGAAAGGAAAGGACACTAAACTGTTTCAAAGTGGCATAAAGGGATAAGAACCTCCCATAAAGGTAAATAGATGGATGATTATTAATGTCAGTACTATTGTATTATATTTTTTGTTATGTAAATCTAGCTCATACTTTTTAAAGGTGCTAAAACACCTTTTAAAAAGGTGTAAAACACCTTTTACAGGTGTAAAAGGTCAGAAATTAATCTATGGTTTGAAGGCATACAATATGCAAAGATATAATTTTTGTAAGTACAAAAAGTGGGTGGTTGAGGGTTATAGACACAGTGAGTGAATACGTTATTAAAGTTTAGTAGATATCAAATCAATATGATTGTTATGTCATTAGGATGTTATACTTTAGCCCACAGAGAGAATACATGAAAAATATATGAAGAAAGAAATGAAAATGGGCTCAAAATGGCACAATACGAGAAATCAAATAAATATGAGAGTAGGCATCAATAAAAGGCTTGAGAGTAAAAAAAGGCGTAAGTTTTACAAAGATAAAATAACAAAATGTCAGGAAAAATCCTGCATTATAGTAGTTACTTTAAATGTAAATGGATTACACCGCTCTGTCAAAAGGCAAAAATTGGAAGAATGGAAGAAGCATGATCCAACTATATCCTTTGTAAAAGAGATTCCCCTTAAACTCAGACGTAAGTAGGTAGAAAATGAAAAAAAGTATACCATGCAAATAGTAACAAAAAGACAGCTGGGGTAGCTATAATAACATCAGGTAAAATGGACTTTAACTCAAAACGTATTATGAAGGACAAAAAAGTCATTATATATTGATAAAGGATCGATTCAACTATAGAAACATAAAATTTATAAATAGATATGCACCTAATGGCAAAGCCCCAAAATATATGAAGCAAAATATTGGCAGATTTGAAAGGAGAAACAGATGGTTCTACATTAATAGCAGGAGACTTTAATATACCACTTTCAGTAATGAATAGAACATATAGTCAGAAGATCAATAAGGACAAAGAATACTTGAATGATATTCTAAATGAACTAGATCTAACAGACATATATAGACTACTTTACCCATCAGTGGCAGTGTGCACATTCTTTTCTAGTGCACAAGGAATAGACCATATGTTAGGTCCCAAAACAAGCCTCAGAAAATTAAAAATATTGAAATCATATAATGTACCATCTCTGACCACAATAGAATGAAGCTAAAACTCAATAACAGATGGTGAAATGGAAAATTAACAAGTAGGTGGAAATTAAACAACATACTCTTAAACAATCAATGGATCAAGGAAGAAATCATAAGGGATGTTAGGAAATATCTTGAGGTGAGTAAACATAAAAACGCAACAAACCAAATCTTATGGGGTGAAGCAAAGGCAGTGCTGAGAGGGAAATATATAGTTCTAAATGCTTACATTAAAACAAAAGAATGATCTCAAAAATAGAAAGATCTCAAATCAGAGACTTAGCTTCACAACTCGAGGATCTAGAAAAAAAGAAAAGCACACGAACCCCAAAGTGAGCAGACGGAAGAAAATATCAAAGGTTAGAATGAAGATAAATGAAACAGAGAATTAAAAAAGATATGGAGAATCAACAAAACCAAGAGTCGGTTCCTTGAAAAGATCAATAGGTAAACTGACACAGAAAAAAAGAGAGAGGATGCAAATAACTAATATCAGAAATATAAAAAATGGGCATTATTACCAACCCCTTGGAAATAAAAAAAGGGTTATAAGAGGATATTATGAACAACTGTACACCAACAAATTAGATGATTAGATGAGATGGACAAATTACTAGAAATATACAAACTATTTAACTAACTAAATAAGAAAGAGAGATCTCAACAGGCCAATAACTAACAAAGAGATTGAATCAGTAATTAAAACCTCTGAACAAAGAAAAGCCTAGTACCAGATGACTTCATTGGTGAATTTTACCAAAGATTCCAGGAAGAATTAATACCAATCCTGTTCAAACTATTCCAAATAAGTGAAAAGGAGAGAACAGCCCCTAACTCATTATATGAGGCCACCATCATCCTCATAGCAAAGCTGCATAAACATCCCATAAGTAAAGTAAGCTATAGACCAATATACTTCATGAGTGTAGATGCAAATATCCTCAACAAAATTCTAGCAACCAAACTCAATAGCACATTAAAAGAAGTACACACCATGATCAAGTGGAATTTATTCCAGGTGTACAAGGGTTGTTCAATGTGAAAAAATAAATTAATGTAATACATCACATTAATGGAATGAAGGGGAAAATCACCTGATCAACTCAATTGATGCAGAAAAGGCATTTGACAAAATCCAACACCAATTCTCAGTAAATACTCAAGAAAACTAGGACAAGAAGGAAACTTCCTCAACATGATAAACAGAATATATGAAAAAACACACAGCTAACATCATACTCAGTGTCAAAGGTTGAAATTTTTTCCTCTAAGATCAGAAACAAGACAAGTGTGCCCACTGTCATCACTGTTATTCAACATCACCATGGAAGTCCTCAGCCAGAGCTATTTGGCAAGAGAAAGAAAAAAAAATGCATCCCAACTGGAAAGGGGGAAGTGAAACTTTCCCTATTTGCCAATGACATGATCCTATATACAGAAAACCCTGAAAAAAAATCCACAACAAAGCTACTAGAGCTAATAAATTCAGCAAAGTGACAAGGTACAATATCAACACCCTAAAAAAAAAGCAGTGGTGTTTCTATACACTAGTAATGAGCAATCCAAAAAAGAAATCAAGAAAAAATTCCATTACAATAGCACAAACAATGAAATATTTAAGGATAAGTCTAATCAAGGATGCAAAGGACTTGTATGCAGAATGCTAAAATACATTACTAAAAGAAATCAGAGAACGAAATAAACGGAAAGACATTCCATATTCATTGATTGGAAGACTAAACATTGTTAAGATGTCAATTCTACTCAAAGCAATTTGGATTCAACACAATCCCAATAAAAATTCCAACAACCTTCTTTGTAGAAAAAGAAAAGCCAATTATCAAGTTTATATGGAGGGATAAAGGGCCCTCAACTAGCCAAAATCAACTTGCAAAAGAAAAACTAAGTTGAAGGACTCACACTTTCCAATCTTGAAGCTTACTACAAAGCCACAGTAATCACAACAGAGTGGTACTGGCACAAGGACAGACATATAGACCAATGGAATTAAATTGAGAGTTCAGAAATCAACCTTCACATCCATGGCCAACGTTCCAAGGGTCCCAAGTTCACTCAATTAAGGAAGAATAGTTTATTCAACAAATGGTGCTGAGAAAACCCATTGTGCACCTGCTACATGCAAGAAAATTCACTGGCACCAGGTTCTCACCAGCTGTTCCTTCAACCCTTCCACTTTTTTTAAAACTTTTTCTTCTGTTGCCTTGAGATTTAACCAATGAACTCTCCTAACATGCCAGTCTCTTGAATTTTACCCCCTCAGTAGTCAAAGCTTAAAAATAGGGATTTGGGGCCAGGGTGCCAAATATTTGGCTCTGAGAGCTGAGGCTGGGTCTAGCGGTACGCTGGGGTGAGGGTTTTTAATCTGTCAATTTTATCTATATCTTGGGTTAAAAAAGAACATTGTTCATACGGATCATATGGTAGCCCATGACAAACTCTGGAATCTATCCTGTAACCACTTTTTGAAGAGTGCTTTGAGAAGTATTGCTTAAAAAAAAACAAGAAAGAGCAAAAAATTGAGGACTTAACAGCACACCTGGAGAAACTTGAGAAAGAAAAGTAAGCTAATCCCAAATGAAATAGAAGATGAGAAACAACAAAGATTAAAGCAGAGATAAGTGAATCAGAGAACAAATGAACAACAGAAAGAATAAGTAAAACTGAAAGTTGGTTCTTTGTGAAAAGCAATAAAAATTTTTTGATGGGCTACTAGCAAGACTGACAAAGAAAAAAAAAGAGAGGATGCAAATAAACAAAATCAGAAATGAGAAGGGGTGCATTACCACAGACCCTGAAGAAATAAAAGAACTCATAAGAGTATACTATGAACTACTATAGGCCAACAAACTAGACAACTTAGATGAAATGGACAAATTCCTGGAGACACACAAACAAGCAACACTCACTCATTAAGAAGTGGAAGATCTCAACAAACCAGTCACAAATAAAAAGATACAAACAGTCTTCAAAAATCTTCCTACAAAGAAAAGCCCAGGGTCAGATGGCTTCACAGGGGAATTTTACCAAACATTCCAAAAAGAACTAACACCAATCCTGCTCACATTTTTCCAAAAAATTGAGGAAGAAGTAACTCTACCTAACTCATTTTATGAAGCTAACATCATTTTAATACCAAAACCTATTATAAAGTCACAGTGGTCAAAACAGCATGGTACTGGCACAAAAATAGAAGCATGGAATCTAATTGAGACTGAAGAATTTGACCACCAAATCTATGGTCAACTGATTTTTGACAAGGCCCCCAAATCCTCTGACCTGGGACAAAATAGTCTTTTCAATAATTGGGTATGGAAGAACTGTATATCAATAGCCAAAAGAATGAAAGAGGACCTCTATCTTACACCCTACACAAAAATTAACTCAAAGTAGCTCAAACAGCTAAATATAAGAACTAGCACCATAAAGCTTCTAGAAGAAAATGTAGGGAAACATCTTCAAGACCTAGTAATAGCAGGTAGCTTCCTAAACTTTATACCCAAAGCACAAGCAACAAAAGAAAAAAGTAGATAAATGGAAGCTCTTCAAAATCAAATGCTTCTGCGCTTCAAAAGACTGTCAAAAAGGTGAAGAGGCAGCCAACTCAATGGGAGAAAATATTTGGAAATCACATATTGGACAAAGGTTTGATTTCCTGTATATGCAAAGAAATCTACAACTCAACAACAAAAGAACAAACAATCCAATTATAAAATGGGCTAAAGATATGAATAGGCATTTTTCTGAAGAGCAAATACAGATGGCTCAAAAGCACATGAAGAGGTGCTCATCTTCACTGGCTATAAGGGAAATGCAAATCAAGACTACAATCAGGTATTACCTCACACTTATAAGAATGGCTGCTATTGAACAAACAGGAAACTGTAAATGTTGGAGAGAATGTGGAGAAACTGGGACACTTATGCACTGCTGGTGGGAATGTATAATGGTGCAGCCACTATGGAAGACTATTTGACAGTTCTTTATGAAACTAAATCTTGAGTTGCCCTATGACCCAGCAATAGCACTACTTGGTATATACCCAGAAGAGCTGAAAGCAACGGCACAAACAGACATTTTCACACCGATGTTCATAGCAACATTATTCACAATCACCAAAAAATGGAAACAGACCAAACACCGATCAACAGACAAGTGGATCAACAAAATGTGGTATATACATATGATGGAATATTATGCAGCAGTAAGACAAAATGATGTCCTGAAGCACATGACAAGATGGATGAACCTTGAGAACATAATGCTGAGTGAAATTAGCCAGACCTAGAAGGATAGATACTGTATGATTCCAGTTTTATGACCAGCATAAAGGTATAATCAGAGGTTTATAATATAGTATGTGGGGGACCTAGAGATACATAGAAGCTAGAGATGGGTGAACCGTTAGCTAATGAGGTTGAACTCCAGTGTAAGGGAATGGATAGGAGTAAAGGTGGTTCTCTAGGGGGTCTATAATATTACATATTGGGGATGAACAAGATTAAAAGGGGTTGTATAGACCTATGTGTCCCACTGATTAACACTAGAAATATGAATTAGTTCTCACAAGAATTACTTCAAAGATATGATTTTTGTACAAAAAGTGTTTAAATCCAGGGTACAGGGGAAAACTGCTATTACGTGCTATGAGCTATGTTCAAAAGGAAACCATCAGCACTACCATAGCAACAGCAGAGATAAATATTGGGGGTGGGACAAGAATTAAGAGGAGGCTTGGATTTCCTATTTGGTGAGGGTGTGTTTATTTGTTTTCCTTCTCCTGGGAACATTGAAATTATTTAAAATTGAGAATGCTGATGGACTATGGACTTTGGGCCCTCTATATGATGCCTGATGAATGCAGGTAGCTGAAGGACGTACTGACGGAGAAGCAGATTGGCAAACGGTGGTGTATACTTATGAACAAAGGTTGTGCTGCTACAAAAAGGAACAATGTCGTGAGGTATGCAATGATGTGTATGAACATGTGGGACATTTGGTGAGACAAAGTAAGCCAGAAACCAAAGAACAAGAATAGTATGGTCACCTTTAGAAAATGGTTATCAGAAAACAGGGACTTACTTACAGGGGTTGTAAGCCTTTAGAGCAGACACATTAAGTCCGGAGTGGTGATTATTATTTCAGGGTTTTGAAAGGGTGTTTTATATCTATAATCTGATATTTAGAGACAAGAACACAGCCAAACAGGTTGAGGTTAAAGTAATTCAGAACATAGGGTTAAGGAAGACAGTGTCTGTATTTTAGTACCACACATACTCTTTGAGTTCAATGGAAGAAAGATTTATTTTGGTCTGGAGCTGAAATTTTCTGTAGTGCATAATATAAGTCCACCTATCTGTATAGCTCATTTGAACAATTGAAACACAGGGAACCCAGAATAAGAAAGAGGTCCTTTAATCTTGTATAGATTATTTTAATGCCTGGATGCATCCTAGAGTATATTAATCAGATAATTAAAAAGTATTGGCAAAGCCCCCTGAGGGATGCAAGAAAGACTATGGAACTATTTAACCTTACTATCAGGGAATCCCCTGATACTGTGTCAAACTTAAGGGACACCCAAATTAATAGGCCATGCCCTTGATCATGAGGCTTACTCTTGTGAAGCTTATGTAGGTAACAGAGAAGCTTAGACTAGCTATAGGCATGCTGAAGAGTTACTTCTGGAGAACCTCTTTTGTTGCTCAGTCTCTCTAAGCCCAACTCTCCAAGTGAAATCAGTGCCCTCCCACCTACATGGGACCAGACATCCAGGGGTGAAAGTCCCCCTGGTGACATGGGAGATGACTCCCAGGGATGAATCCAGACCTGACACCATGGGATCAACAATTCCATCCTGACCAAAAGGAGGAAAAGAAGTGTAATTAATAAAGTATCAGTGGCAGAGAGAGTTCAAATAGAGTCGAGAGGCTACTCTGGAGGTTGCTCTTATACAAGCTTCAGGTAGACCTTGCTACCTATCATAACCTGCCAACCCCCAACCAGGACCACTCCAGCCAATCCTAAAGAACACCTAGGGCAATGCATAAGATTCCACAAGGGTTCCAGGCACTAAAGTAACTTGCCAGAAACCTACAACCTCCAGATGGGTCCTTGGTCCAGATAAATCCTGAAACCTAGCCTAGCCTCTCCAGAATATTAGATAGTTCCATCTCCCTACCCCATATTATTGACAGATCCTTCCAATATAAACATTTTAGAATTAAAAAAAAAAAAAAAAAGAACATTGTGGGCTGGCCTGGGACCTAAACTACTATGGGTTACATTGTTTTTATAGGAAAGTAATTCCAAATTCCAAATAAGTGACTTACAGATACATTTTTAGGACTCCACCACTCATAAATTTGGGACAGCCTTTATCGATATGACAATAGTTTACATTTCTTTCTACCTTAGTGCAAATGTAAAGGCATGATCACTGCATGAATATTGCTCAGAGTTTGGAAATTTAAAAATTCCATGGGCTTTTATCATGCAACATGACGGTAATGCACTTTTTCTAAGATGTATAAAATGGTGATATTATTGAAGAGCTTTATCACATGCTATGATTCCAAAAACTACTCTCTACTTAGCAAGCAAAGAATTTCCTATGGAGTGTAATTAGGTGAGCCATTTGTTCTTTTCCCTGGTTTTGGTTAAAGGAAGTAAATGCATATATCTTTATCAGCTCAGACACACCAGAAATACTTCTGCCTGACCTCACCCCAAATATCTCCAGTAATAAGCAAGAGATGCTAGTATGGGGTCTCCACTGAAAAGGCAGCCATCCTGTAGTACAAAGGTAGGGGAAAGGGGAGAAGAGGGTGAGACCAGAAAGGGGTCTGATTTCACAACCTCAAGAGAGACATAATAAATTTAATCACAAACATTTATTGAGTATTGTGCTTTAAAAGGAGGAAATAAGTCTCTGGGCAATATGTCGGTGGAAATAGCTCACTATTCCTAACAAGGAATTTACATATAAATTAATGTAAACTTGTTCCCAAACCTGATATCATTTCTTACGTGCCCCTTATAGTGTGAGCATCTAGCTAAGATAAATAACACTTGTTATTTAAAGTTATACATTTTTAATATAACATTCAACTCAAACCAGCTGCTTCATCTGGTTTCCAAATTTAAAAACTAAAAAAAAATACAGGAAAAGAGCCATGCCAGACTTATTGAAGGATTGTGTGTGTTAGTCCAGTATTTTCTAAGGAATTTTCTGAATACTTGTCATGTTATACACTGCTTTTAAAACCTAACCTCTGAGTAAAATGTGATTCCACTCTACCTAGTTTGACATTTGGATTTGTGAGCCAGACCTCAATTCAGAGATTTCCCAACTCAGTTACCAGGGAATACACATAAAACAAATTATCCTGCCACTGTGTGCTCTTGTATGTTTATGTTACATTGTCATGTTTCATTATGCTTTGCAAACATTTTTATTTGTTTTCTTTGCACTGCACACAACAGACACATGATAGTATCAACAATACAGCCTGGCACACTAATAATTCAAGCAGTCAGATGAGAGGCCAGTGTGTGTGTCCCTTACAGAAGGAAAAGAGGAAAGGGAAGTAAGAGTATGCAGGCTCACTTGTTTGAAGCAGTGAGTCTATGGTAGAAATAAAATGGGAAAGAAGTTTGGCATGACTGGGAGAGATCAATACAGAGAACTGAGTTTTGATTTAACAATGAACCTGAGCAGGTAAGAATGTCACACTAAAATGGACAATGGGTATACTGTAGGACTTTGAGGTGAAGAGTGAAATCAAAAGAATGTTCTCCAACCATTCAACAAAACAGCAAGTTTTTATGTAGCTTGAACCATGTAATAACAAAGCAACAAACGTTCATAAGGAATTTATAATCCAGTGTTATAAAATAAGAATTCCACACATGTCCAAACTCCTGAGCTAGACAATATTACATAAAAATCTAAATCATGCATTAAGAATTGTAACAGAACAAGGCATCCTGAAAAGAATATTTGTCCAACTGGTATCTGTAGAATAAATTAAAACAGAGAGAGATTGGATCCCAGATACTGTATCCAGGTGAGATAATAAGGACTTAAATTAAGACTGTGACTTAAGGATGTGCTGGTTTGAAAATGTTATGAACCCCAGAAAAGTCATGTTTAATCCTGACTCAATTTTGTGGAGGCAGCTATTTCTTTTAATCCTAATTCGATACTGTAGGGCAGTAATTTTGATTAAGTTATCCCTATGGAGATGTGACATGCCCAATTGTGGGTGTGTCCTTTTGATTACATGGAGATATGACTCTACCCTTTCCAGGTGAGTCTTGATTAGTTTACTGGCCTTTCAAAAGAGGAAACATTTTGGAGAGAGTTAGAAATATCAGAAATGACAGAGCCGACAGAGAGAGAGAGCCAACGGAAACTTCAGAGCTGGCAAAAAGAGCAGCAACATGGATGTTTGGAGATGCTTGAAGCCCAGCAGACATTGCTGTGTGCCTTCCCATGAGATATTAAGCAAGCCAGAACCTGAAGAGAGCCAAGGGATGCCAAGAGATGAAATCCAGCTCCAGAGAAGCAAAGTAAGAAAGTCCCACAGGATCAGATGCTGAAAGCAATGGAACCCAAGAGCAAAGGACCAGCAGACACCAGCCACATGACTTCCCAGCTGAGAGAGGTGTTCCTGACCCATCAGCCCTTCTTGAAATAAGGTATCTTTCTATGGATGCCTTAGTTTGGACATTTTCATAGGCTTAGAACTGTAAACTTGTAACTTATTTAATTCCCCATTTTAAAAGCCATTCCAGTTCTGGCATATTGCATTCCAGCAGCTTGCAAACTAGAGCAAAGGATGAAGGGGAAGTGAGAATACAGGAGGAGGGTTATCAGAGAAAGGGTAAGTGTCATGAAAATTGGTGAGAAATATGCCATGTGAAGAAAGCAAGTTGTGGAAATGCAACAAGTAGCATTTGGGAAAACATCATCCATGTTATCTCAAGTAACATCAAGCTATCCAGACAGAGATGCCCTGTGGCAGTGAGGATTTGTTGGCAGGATACTTCCTCTCCCTCCTCTGCAGCACTCTACACAAAGGCTGAGTTTATTTGATCCATATTTGGCAATCTGTACAGATAGTAGGTGTTTTTGGATTTCAGAGTAAGGAAAAGTCATTAGGGATCAGGAAAATTATAAAAATTCTTTTGGAAGATGTCTGGTTAAGTAGGGCCTTAAAGGACCAGTATGATTTGAATAGATAGAAAGGAGTTAGAAAAACACTCCAAATCAAGCAAAATTTATTTTGATGGTCCAGTGTATTAGTTAGGGTCCTCTAGAGAAACAGAACCAACAAGAGATATCTGTAAATGTGAGATTTATAAAGGTGTCTCACGCACCCGTGGGAATGGAAAAGTCCAAAATCTGTAGGGCAGACTGTGAAGCTGGCAGCTCCAAGGAAGAATCTCGACAAACTCCACAGGATAGGCTGGCTGAAGAAGCAGTGAAAATTCTCTCTTCTCCCTTAAAAGTCTTCAACTGCTTGGATTAAATCCAATTGATTGGACTATTTTGTTTGCGGGAGACACACCCTTGGTTGATCATTGATGTAATCTGCTATAGCTGTATTCAACTGATTGATGATTTAATAAACCAGCCTTTTGGTTTATCAACTAGCCATGAAATATCCTTGAAGTAACTGTTAGGCCAGTGCTTTCCTGACCAGACAACTGGGCACCATCAGCTGGCCAAGTTGACACCAGAACCTAACCATCACATCCAAAAATGGCAAAAACATAAGATTTCCAGGGTGGCAACTTGTAGACCATATTATCTGGTGAAAAGCTTCTAAGGAGGAGTAGAAAAATGCAAGACTGCAAAGATGTTTGGGCACCAGATTATATTAACAAAAGGCACAAGAATCTGGCAATGAATGAGTCATTGGGGATTTTTGAGAGTGCAGAAAATATTGAATGATTTATTGAATAAGGTCAATGTGGAAGTCATGGTTGGATGGTGGAGTGGAATATAACTGAATTTGGGATCAGCAGACCTAGGTTCAAATTCTGGCCTTCCATGTATTAGGTATGTGACTTTTCTAAATGGAATATAATATGCACATCTCAGGGTTGTAAAAAGAAACATTTGTACAAATAAAGCCTAAAATAGTGAGTTGAATGAAAGGACTAGTGGGGGGACGTCCTGAAGTAGGAATTCTTTAAGCAAGTTATTTCAATAATCTGTTTTGTAAATTTGGATTATTTTCTTACCAAGGATAAAGGGGGGAAAAGCAATATATTGAGGAGATATTCTGAAGGAGAAAAATGACAGAAATTTGCTATTGATTGAACTTGAGGGGAAAAAAGAGTATGGAGATGAAACCCCAGTTGATTATAAGCAGCCTGCTGGAATGATGCTATCTGCTCTTGGAAATCAAGGCGTACAAAAGAGCTAAATTGTACTGAATTTGGCTTTATGTTGAATCCACAGCAGATATATGAGAAACTCGAAATAGCATATTTTTCCATATTTCTAAAGTTAAGATTAACCTTTATTTTAGTTTTTTTCTTTTAAATGACAGCACTGTCGTTTGACTTTCCCACCATCAATTATTGGGACTCCATCATTCCTTTTCCAATATTAGCTGCTATAGGAGCTTAAGACAGAACACAGAAATAATTTTATCCAAGGCTGGAGGAAGTCCTTTCACACTCACTACTAAGAAAAGCAACTGCAATTCTTTTGTGACCTTTGCTAACAGTTGCTCTGCCTTCTGGGAATCAAGATTGATTATCCACATCAGCATAGGCGGAAGCCAATTGCCCAAGAACTGAGATTGATAGTCTATCAAAGTACAGCAGCTTTTCTGGAGACAGAGTTTGTGGCAGAGCATCACAGGTGCTGATAAAATGGTTGCTGATTCCTTGCCCCTCAGGTGACACTGCAATGGTATTTGCCTTGTGCACATCATAGAGTGACAATGAAACTCAGTATTCATGTGGTAGCTCTCTGCCAAAGAGTTCACAGCATTTATTAACAAAGTCCCCTTGCTCCAAATCCTCTCTAGGACTCCAGAGGAAGTGATAATATTCTCTCTTCTCTGAGAGTGGAATTAAGGGCATGTCCACAATCCCCCTAAAGAGACAGTGAGTATGCTGTATTATCAAGGAAAGATTGATCATTCTTGGTGTATTTATGCCGAGTCTGAAAAGATGATGGCATTGAAATTTGAAGAGTGCTTTGGGGTTCACAAATTACTTTCACATATATAATTTTGGAATTCAGAGTGAGGTTTTGGTACCCAAATCCTGCCACTGACCCCTCCCTCCCTGTGATCCTAACCCAAGGAGCAGGCTACACAAGGAAAAACAGCTAAATGGAAAACAATACCATCTTTGCTGGAGCACATAATCTTGACCTCAGATTCTGAGTAGGGCTTCCTACTCTTCCCTCTCTGTTTAAGATGATCAAATTCGCAGAGCAGACTCTTTTCTGAAGTACCTTCCTGGTTTCAGAGGGAAGAGGAATAAAGAAACCCCTGGCTGGGTTTTCCTAGAAAAACTATATATATATGAGCTTAGATTTTCTTTAAGATATTTAAATTTTTTGTGCATTTGAATAATGACTAGTAATCAAGGTGTTTACTTGCAATATAATCTTAAACTTTAATCTCTTTGAACTACCAGAACATTTTGGTCATTCATGTAATGGTTACATTCTATTTGGGCTTAGTAATAAGATCCGTTAGCTATTTTCTACACCCTGTAAGAAACAGAGCTTGGAAATGGCAAAGCTTGTGGTGGGGACCTATTATGACAAGGGAGTGTGGTGACCAAAAATGCAAATTATAATGTCCAAACAATTATGATGTCCAAATGGCTTAGTTTAGGCCAACATCACCATCCAGAAGTTCTAATTCAGTACATTTCCAGGCAAGTACATGCACATGATTAGACAGATTGTAGCATGGAGACTCTGATGATGCCGTTGGCTTGATGCAGAGTTGAGCCTGGGCAACAGAAGGGAGCTGGAATGAGCTAGGCTCTGAGTAAGGGCCCTAAGAAAGTGGATGCAGTTCAAGGCAGACCTTTACTCTCAAGGAAGAAATTGGAGAGCCCATCAGCAAACCTAGGCCTAAGGGAAAATTGGCTGAGGGTGATAGAGATCACCCAAGGGTGATAGAGATTAGGATGAAGGCTGAAACTTGGTTGGGAGGCCTACCCTGAGGGCCCAGCCTAGAAACATGGCAGCTCTGAGGCTTCATTCAACCCTGTACTTTGGCCAGATTGGCCATGAAACTGTGTGGGTCAAGACTGCAGGCTGAAGAAAGGGGCCAGATCTATCCCTCACCTTCTGCACAGGAATACTGTTGGGCGTGCTGGGGATTTCCACCAGACCATGAGCTTTGTCCTCCACCCTAGGGATTCAGAATTGTCTGTGTGTTTTTGATGACATGGTGAATCAAGTCCAACAGGAATTTATTTTTATCATGCAGTTCTGCTGCTAAACAAAGCCCCAGGGAGAGTTGGGTGAGGGGCAGTGAAACTGCTGTTAACATGATTTCTGTCACTCAAAATTGCCCCCTCCTCCAGCCTTGTCCTTCTGGGGACTTAGGCCTGAGTCCTTTGAAGGAGGAGGGGGTCAGTTCTGGGTAAAGAGTCCAAGATATGTTTTAGTGAGCATTCTGTAAGACCCTGAAGGAAATGAAACATCACTTTGTACCACTATCATAATTAACATCCAGGTGGAGAGAAAGTGAGATGGTCTGTGAGCCTGAAATGTCTTCTGTCTTCAGAGAACGTGACTACTGGCCTGGCCCCCGAGGACCCTGGCATATGAGCTATGGTCTTGTCCAGTGGTGAAGCCCTTGACTGAGAGCACAGCCTGCCTTTCTTTCCCTCCCACTCATATAACACTCTGCTGCCAAAGTTTTCTAGAAGACTGCTTCTCTAAGCTGGGTCCCCAAAACACCTGCAGAGGAACAATTTAGGTGCTTCTTAAAACCATTCAAATGCTGGGCCCCAAACAGGCCCTACTGAAAAGTGAGATGTAGGAGCAGGTCCTGGGAATTGTCGATTTGAGTCAACTATGTAAGTGATTCTTGTGCACATTCAAATTTGAGAACAAGTGTTTTTGAACTTAGACTCTACTATATCATGCTCAAGCTGAATGACTTTAAATGGCTTCCAGTTGTCTGTACAATGAATTCTGATTAAAATGTCCTTGCAGAACCCTGCAATCAGTTGCAGCAAGCAGCATTTAGAGCCACCATTTTCCCTACCTTGTGGGCCACAGTGCCCAGCCACACTGAAATTTCCTGCTCTGCTCTCCAAGTGCACTTTTTTGTCATGGTTCTGTGAACTGTGGCTCTGACACACTTAGAGGGAGTGTCCAGTTGTGCCAGAAGTTTTTCAGTGTTGTACGGAAAAGTGTCCCTTGACATTTCATTTCAGAATATTGTCATTGCTCTCACTGGCGCGCTCTCTTTCTCATAAATAAAGGCTGACAGATTGAGCTTACTTGTGATTGCAAAGTAGAGTGGTGACTCGCTATTTAACCTTTTGTTTGGAATGTGAGTCATTTCAGAATGAAAGATCTGTACATCCTAAGTGGCATTTTAATCAGAGGTGATTGTGAAATGAATGTGAATTTCATTCTTTCATTGAGAAGACTCTAACCAATTGTGGTGCACAATATCTTTTATATTGTATGAAGCTCTTTATGATACAATAATAAGCGCTCAATAAATGTTAGCTACTCTTTTTTTTTGTAAATACTGATAACAAACCTGGGAAATGGTTATTAATGTCAAATTGCAAAAGCAGCACATTGAGGTTAGGGGGATTTTTCTAGGTCACAAAGCTAGAAAATTGGAGGATTCATATTTGTGTGCATAGATATATGTATATAATAATTGCTACTGTTTATCACTGAGTGCTTATTATGTGCCAAGCACTTAATAAGAGCTTTGCATGCATTATGTCTTTTAACTCTTGCAACAACTCTGTGAAATAGGTACTGTAATTATTCACATTTTACATGTGCAGAAATTCACACCTAAAAGGGGGAACTTGCCCAAAATTGCACAGCTAGTAAGTGGTGCAGTCAGGTTTCAACCCTGGGTCTGAATTCAAGCTCACATGCCTAGCTGTTACACCCTACTGCTATCGTATCTACATACATATATATGTGTACATGCATGCAAATGTTTGTATGTGCCCATTAGACTTCTCCATGTTTCATAAAGCAATAAAATAGCTCAGACAACTAATAAAAGGCACAGCCAGAGGTTGAATCAAGGTCCCGTACTTCATATGCCCAAGGCTGCTTTTCTGGGTGCCTCTGGTTGCCACTTTAACCAATAGGCTATCTGCATTAAAACCAGTTTTGAGTTAGCTCTGAGGAGTGGGGCCAGGGAGAATAAGGGTCACTGAAATCCAAAAATAATCCCTAAACCATTTGTAATGTCCTGTGTAAAACCTCCTGCTAAGGCATCTACTTCATTTCCTTTCTCTGTTTTTTCTAGAAGAGTAGTTCAAACCAACTCTCAAATGATCAAGGCTGCACCACGGAAGAGAAGCTGAGGGGAAGGTGTTAGGGGAGAAACAAACTTTAATGACAGTCACAGCAGCCTGAATAACTGAGAATTTGTTGATTTCATTACATAATTAAAAACAAAATTCTAAGACGACGAATGAGAAGAATGAAGGGAGAAGGGGGTTGGTGTGTGTGGGAAGATGTGTGGGCAGGGTTCATTTCCATACCAATTTGACACTTTATATGCATTTAATGCGTGTTTGTTGATGGAATGAGTGGCTGAATGAAGAGTTAGAAATTATTTTACCTCAGCAGACCTTTTGCATACATGAAGTACATCTTGAACAGTTCCTGGAACACACGTCTCCCAGTCCCCTGAAAGGGAATATAATGAACAAGAACCATAAGGAAGAACTTTGTTATTCCTTGACTGTCCAGCATTCAATCCTCAGTTTCCGCAGTAATCGCACATTATGTACAGTTTCGATGTAAACAAAAGAAGCCAGAGTCTTCTCTCCAAAAGAAGCCAGAGTGTTCATTTGGTGCCTCTACCTCCCCTGGATGAGCAGCAGGCGTGTGTCTTAAATCAGCCAATCAGACTCACTCTTCTGTGGCTGTGATTCTGAAGTGAGCAGCATGGGGTCTTGAATGTGGGTAGAGGTCATCTTCTCAGCAACAGACCAACTTGATTCCTGCTATATGAACTTTGTCATAGTGTCCACTGCCCAGCTCTAGAGCACCCTTGGTTTCTACCCATTTTCTCTTTCTGGTCTTCCAGTCTCCTTTTAGCTCTGTGAGTCCTGGTTACCCTTCCAATATATTCCTTTTTGGCTTAGGATTGCCAATCATTTTCTGAATTGCAGTCCAAGAATCCTGACTGATACAAGTTGAGCAAGTCACTAGAAATGGATAGGCAGTAAAAAAATAATGGCTATATATTTAACCCTCACTGGTACCAAAGCCATAAAAGCCACAACAAAGAACTCAGCGTCCAATAGGATCTTTTTTTTTTAATCGATTACAGCAGTTCTGCCAGAAAACATCTGCTGAAACAGGCACAGCACTGAAATCGCTATACTATTCATTCACATACAAGCAGCAGAGTTTCAGCTTGGGACTCCAAGAGCAAGACTTCTATTCCAGAAAACTGGATTGCTTATTGTCTCAGAAATTGGAAAATGTTTATTTGCAGTTGAAATTAGAACCCAACTTAACAGAAAAGACTTGTCACTGAAATCTTATGAAAGCTCTCCCCCATGAATTTCTCCCACAGACAATTTCTGTAAGGTTTAATGAGTTATTTAAGACAGGGTGAGCTCAAGTGCAGATTTTGCATTTGCAAACGATCCCACCAGGTCCTCTGGGACCTACACAAACAGACCACCAATATTAAGAGAATCCTTCCCTTGTTAAATTGATAACACTTTCACAGGCCTTCAGGGAACCAGGTAATTGCAACAATATTCCTGGGCTAAACTCCAGTCATTGATGCTGCAAATCAGAAGGAAGGAGAATGACATCTTCAGTTTTTTTAGAATTGTACAGTGCAAGTGTAGGGGAAATAGATAATTAAGATCGCAACCTACTCTTTACCAGCAGATATAGTCTCACTATTACTTAATGAAATTAATAGAAAAAAGATGGAGCTAACGTACTGTACCTCTCCAACCTCCCATTTCAGGTGGACACCATGCATCCAAGACTCATCCTGCGCTACTAGTGAGTGGGCTCCAAAGGGCTCCCTTAATCCCTTTTGTGCTCCAGCGCACCAACCACACCCCAAGGGTTGCTGTTGTAGACTGGAGTTGTTATGTACCCCCCCCAAAAGGCCAAGTTCTTTTAATCCATATTAATGTTATGGGTACAGTCCTACTGTGGGTGGGACCTTTTGGTTGGGTTGTTTTAACTAAAATGCGTCCCATCCAATTCAAGGTGGGTCTTAATCTTTTACAGGAATCCTTTATGAAGATAAAAGACAGAAAGAGCGCTTTGAAAGAAAGGCCCAGGAGGTGCCTAGAGAAGCAAGCAAAGACACAGAAATTGAAAGAGCCTGAACTTCAAAGGAATGAAACCCAGGAGAGAAGGATCAGCAAACTCCAGTCATGTAGCTTCCATGTGACAGAGGAACCTCAGATGCCATTGGCCTTTCTTCAAAGAAGGTATCGTCCTGTTGATGTTTTAACTGAGACCTTTTCATAATCTTACAACCATAAATTTGTAAAATAATAAATCCCCATTGTAAAAGCCAACCCACTTTTGGTATATTGCTTTCTGGCAGCTGTAGAAAGTGAAAACAGTTGCCTTCAATTTGCATAGTACTAGAGCAACCCAGGGGATTTCTTCTCCATCCAGTGGGCTGAATCTATACCCTCTCCAATGAATCTAAATCCCAACCTGCAGGAGAGGGTCTCATTTCCAAGTCTGTTCCTTCCTTGGGCACTCTCCTTTACTTCAAAGGAATTGTTTTCATCTTTCTAGCTACTTTCCTATTGTAGTTTGTGCTGGTTTAAATCTGTGGTGGACTCCAGAAAAGCCATGTCCTTTAATTCTCATTCAATATTACTGGCTGAGAGCATTTTGATTGTTCCCGTGAAGATTTGACCCATCCAATTGTGGGTGGTAACTTTTGATCAGATAGCTTCCAAGGAGTTATGACTCTGCTCATTAATCCTTTAAAAGAGGAAACATTTTGGAGAGAGTCCTTTTATTGTAGAGTCATTAAAAAGCCAGCAGCTACCACCATGTTCACCATGTGCCCTTCCAGCTGAGAGAGAAATGTTGAACATCATCAGCCTTCTTGAACCAAGGTATCTTTCCTTGGATGCCTTAGATTGGACAATTCTATAGACTTGATTTAACTGGGACATTTTCTCGGCCTTAGAACTGTAAAGTAGCAACTTATTAAATTTCTCTTTTTAAAAGGCATTCCATTTCTGGTATATTGCATTCTGGCAAGTAGCAAACTAGAACATAGTAAATATTAAACTTTCCCTCTGTGGTTTCTGTCTCCTAATTGGAATGTGAGTAATGAAAAAAGTTGGTAGTGGGAATAGTCCCACAAAGATGGGATTTAGGGATTCATTGAGTCATGTCCTTGAGCTGAAGTGCAGTGCTGAGCTACTTGCCAATGAGAAGTAGAATATTAGCAAGCCATGGCATATAGTGGCATTATAATTAATCAAGCTGTAACCTGTGCTTAATTGGGATGAAGTGCCAACTTAAACAAGTGCCTTGGGAACTCAACTGGCTGTTTCACTTGACTTTTATGGCAGTAATGATGTCTACAAGGACTATGATGTGGGGTGGATTCTTTCCAATGCACTTTAGTGCTTGCAGAAGGAAAATGATAAGCTCAGGCCCTTTAACTCATAGCTTAAGTCATTGGGCGAGAACGAAAGGACTTTCAAGACAGTCTCAAAAGAGTATCTTTTTTTTTCTTGTAACCACAGAGATAATACTGCTGAAAATTAAACAAAATATTTCATTGTGCAGGTGAATGAATTAGAATAGCAGTTAAAATCACTCTTGTCAAGTTTCTCATATGAAATTTAGGATACTGATTATCAAAAAACAAAATCCTGAAACTTGGAATGGAGACATCTGGTTGGACTCAAATAAGAAGCTGAATAATATAGAACCTCATGTCATTCTGAACTCTGCTTAGCAACAGAATTAGATTTCTCTCTGGTCTCAGAAAAGAATACCCTGCCTTTGCTTGAAAACCCTGTGATAACCTCACCTGGTGCAAATTCTTGAAAGTAATGCTCATTCTCCTCACAACCACACACTGTGGTCACTAGATCTATAACAAGGATCAAATCTCAGCATGTTCCAAGGGTCCTAGACACACCACAACCCAGGGGAAAAGAGCTTACATACCATAAGAATTGAAAGGATTTACTAACGTATATGTGCAAAAACCTTGGGAACATGTGTGGGAGTGGATTCTAAGGGTACTAGACCAAGTGGGAGGACTTATCCACTAAGACAAGGTGGTAATGTTTACCATAAAGGAAAGCAGAGGTGTACCAGTAATCAGAATGCTTTGACCTACAAGGATATTTGGCAATGTGCTAAGTGATTATGGTGTCCCTAGGTATTAAATAGATAGTAAGCTACTAGAGTTTTTAAGTGATATAATAGGAAAAAAAAAAAAAAAAACAGATCTGGGAACCAAAAACCTAATATGAGTCACTACAGTGAAGAGTCAAGGCCTCTCACCTAGTAAATAATTTTATAGACCCAGATGCCCTTCATTGAAGGAGAGGACAAGTAACCTTGAGAAAGAAACCTGTGCTATTTTTACAAGTACACACTATAAATAGAGAACCATGACCATTTGTTAAAATGGAAAAAAGGAAATACCCAAATTTGGGGGGTATTATCAGACAATAGTACAGAATTGGTGCTAAATCCTAGAGAACCCAAATGCCATTGTGGTTCAAAGTCAAAGTTGGGACTTGCAATAATCAAGTAATTGATGGAACCTTAGTTCAAGTATGACTCACAGTGAGATACATTCATCCCCACCTTGGCTTTCTGACCATGGGGTGAGGGTCATTATTGCAGGAAGGACTAAATGAAAGCTCCTAGAGCATCCCTTCTTTATCAAGATAATAATAAACTAGAACGAATACCTCATCCCTAGGGAAATTGCAGAGATTAATAGCACTATCCAAGAAGTGAAAGAAGTAGAGGAGGAGATACCTCACCATTAACCTACTAATTAAGCATGTGATGAAGTCAGATGGATCTAGAAAGATGACTGGGGATTATAGTGATTCTGATTAACGCTATTTCAAATGTATTATATTTACTGAGACAAATCAATGTGGACTCTGACAGTTATATGCATATTGTTTCTCAGGTCCAAATTTACCATTCTTTACCTGCTCTGTGATAATGGAGGAGGGCCCTTTAAGCATTTCTCTTTTGCAATAAGCATAGTGTCAAGCTTTGTCAGTAGAGGGCTCTGGAGGGATATTGCAGGAGGAAGGAACTTCTCTTCTTGGTTCTGGGTGCTGTTGGGTTGTATTTTTTTTCTACCTACCACACGGCTGCCAGTAGCATGTGGGGAAAATCAAGTTGTGCTCTATTACAGCTGCTGTCCAGAGCATGCAGTTCTTTGCAAATTCACATCCCTTGCCCTAGCCTAGTGGCCACTTCACCATGGCCCTCCATAGCCACCACACACACAAATCCTCACACCATCCTACAGGCAAGCAGGCTCCCAATGTCCTGATCCAGTGAATTGCTTATTGCTTAGATAAATGAAGTATCCTGTAGGCTGTTCTGAAGAATTTATCTGACTGATGGATTTTCCAGCTTTATATCATAGAGCCACTCTAACATGTTCACTTTTTTGAAAGTCTTTTGACTAGTTCTTCTATAGTCAGCCCTATCGGTTTTGGCATTTCTAGTTCACTTAGTATGTGCCATTACTTTTTTCAAGCTTTCAAGAGCTAGTCTAGCAGCATGTTAGCACCATCTCCTAGGGTCCTTGTTAGGGTGTTAAGTCCTATATTTTGAAAAAATGCACCCATATTAATAAACTTACCCTTATCCAACCTTATATTTCATTCCTTCTTGACCTAGTACCTTCAAAAACCAGTTCCACACATTTTCTCCCAATTTCCCTGAAATTGTATCAAATTCTGCATCTCCTTCAGCATGTGTCCTTCCTTAGCAGGTCCAGCACATCCCCAGTTTGGGTCTGATCCTAGTCATTGGCTTGGTTCACAGAAAGGTATGTGTAGTAATATCCTGAAGATGGTGAACTTTAAGAAGTAAGGATTGGGCAGAAGGAGCAGCTGATTTTTACTTAAGGCATCAGCTGATCTTATGGGGAATTTTGGAGCTGGGATGGTATGCTGGTTTGAAATTGTTATCTACCCCAGAACAACCATGTTCTCTTAATCTTAATTCAATCTTGTGGGGGCAGACCTATTGTTTTGGGTGGAATTTTTGATTAGGTTGTCTCCATGGAGACGTAACACACTAAATGTGGGCATGGTCTGTTGATTAGATTATTTCCATGGAGGCGTGATCCTGCCCATTCAGGGTGGTCTTGATTAGGTTACCTTAGTTTACTGGAATCCTTTAAAAGGGGAAGCATTTTGGAGAAAGCTTAGGCACAGACATTTGCAGATACAGAGGAAAATGCCAGAAGGGTCCACAGGATCTACAAGAGCCATTTGAAACCAGAAGCTGGGAGAGGAATCTCAGCAGACATTGCCATGCGCCTTCCCATGAGATGCTAAGCAAGCCAAAACCCAGAGTTTTGTCCCAGAGGAGCTAAGTGAGGGTCCGTAGAGTCTTAGAGAGGAAGTCACTGGCATCAGAAGCACAAAGCAACAAATCAGCCACAAGCACATCAGATGCCAATCACATGCCTTCCCAGATGACAGAGAAATCCCAGATGCCACTAGGCCTTTCTTCAGAGTCAAGGTACTTTTCTTTGGATGGCTTAGTTTGGACATTTTTAAGGCCTTAGAACTGTAAACTTATAACTTAATAAATCTTCTTTATGGGAAGTTTGGATTTGCTATTTGTTGAGGGTGTGCTTTTTGGTTATTTTTCTCTTGGGAACAATGAAAATTATCTAAAATTAAAAGTGTCAATAATTATACCACTAAGTGAGGATAATGGGAGACATGGACTGTTGACTTTGGACATTATACATGATGCACAATGGATGGAGGTGGCTGAAGTAGAATGGCAAACTATGGTGTTGTGCTGCTACAGAAAGGAACAAAGTCTTGAGGCATGCACTGCTGTGAATGAACCTGCAGGGCATGATGTGGTGCAAAATAAGCCAGAAACAAAAGAGCAAATATTGTATGGTCTCATTTAGAAAATACTTATAACAAAATTGGGGCCTAGATTGTAAGCTCTTACAGCAGTCGCATTTAGTCCAGAGTGGCATTAGTTATTTCTAGATTTTGAGAAGCTGCACTATATATGTACAATTTGGGTACCTGTATGACACCTAAGACTCAGAGTAGGAGTTCCATAGTTCTGAAGGTTGCCATTGCCATGTACAACAACTGGTAAAGAAACTGAATTTTCATGTATCAGACTTCAATTAGAGATAGAAACAAAGCGGATCAGGTTGGGACTAAGATAAATCAGAATATATGCATAAGGAGGACATTGTCTTATTTTAGAACTTCACCTACTCTGTGAGACCAAAGGAAGAGAAGTTTGTTTTGTTCAGAACCTAAATTTTCTGTAGCACATAATCTAACTTAACCTATCTGTATGGCTCATTTGAACAACTGAAACACAGGGAGCACAGAATAAGTAAGAGATCCTTTAATCCTGTATAGCTTAATGTAATGCCCAATACATCCCAGAGTATGCTGAGCAGATAATTAAAAAGTACTGGCAAAGTCCCTTGAGGGATGGGAGGAAAAATATGGAACTATTATGCTTTACCACCAGGAAACCCCCTGATACTGTCTCAAACATTAGGGACTCCCAAGTCTAATCCCTTGATCTTGAGGTTTGCACTTGTGAAGCTTATTTATGTAGTGGAGAAACTTAATCTACCTATAGCTATGCCTAAAAATTACTTCCAGAGGACCTCATGTGTTGCTCAGATGTGGCCTCTCTCTCTCTAAGCCCAACTCTGCAAGTGAAATCATTGCCCCCCCACACACACTGTGTGGGACATGATATCCAGGGGTAAAAGTCTCCCTGGAAACATGGGATATGACTCCCAGGGATAAGCCTGGCCCTGGGACCATGGATCAGCAATACCTTCCTGACCAAAAAGGTCAGGAAGAAATCAGGTATCAGTGGCTGTGAGAGTTCAAATAGAGTTGAGAGTCTATTCTGGAGGCTACTCTTATGCAAGCGTCAGCTAGATACTGCTGCTTGTCATGGTTTGCCAAACTCCAACCAAAACCATTTCTGCCAACCCTAACGAACACTTAGGACTTCATTTGAGATTCTACAAAGGTTCCATGCACTATGATTACTATCCAGAAACCTATAATCTCCAGATGGGTTCCTAGGCCAGATAAGTCCTGAAACCTAGAGGGGCCTGCCTTTCCAGAACATCAACTAGTTCCATTCCCCTGTCTCATATTATCGACAGTCCTTTACTACATGAAAACGTTAGGATGGGCATAGCCCAAATAACTGCAAAGGTTGGGAGAAAGAGTCAAGGAGAAGGTGGAGTTATAAAAGAGAAGATAGGATTTAACAAATGAGTATGACTGCTGAATCATTAGATTGATATTTCTTTTCATCTCCAGTGTCTTGGAGCAGCTAGAAGGAAAAACCTAAAATTGTAGAATTGTAAACCATACTAAACTCTGAAATCTTTTCAACAATTAATTGTTGCAATGTGCTTTGAAATGTATTGCTTTTTTGTATATATATTACTTTTCACAATTAAAAAAATAAATTGAGTCCCCTTTATAAAAGCCATTCCATTTCTGGCATGTTGCGTTCTGGCAGCATTAGCAAACCAGGCAAACGGGCTGGGTCACTGTCTCTACTTCTGCATGTGGTTGGCTGTGGGCTGCCTTCTGGGGGCTTATGTAACTTTGGTCCAGGTCGATCCCTGTGACTGGGAATAATTCTCAATGAAGACTGAGGCAGTGAGCCATCAATAACTGATAATCTTTGAAATCAGGGATTGAATAAATCAAATCTAAAGAGGGGACCCAGGAGGAGCACCACAGTGTTTTCTACTCCAATTGCTGGTGAGCCAAATCCTACTCACATGCTGCAGACCTGGCTCAGGATTCATTCCAGAACAAGCTAGTTCAACGTCCTCATCACCTGCAGATGAGTTTAGCTGGGCAAAGGAGAGACTGACAGCTTCCATCTATTCCAATACAAAAACTTACTGAGAAAGAATCTTTGAAGTCCATGTAATTAAATCATAATTTTCATTTACATGGAGTTTGTATTTGTCTATCATGGTCCTGCAGTTAAAAAGGAAAGAGGAACAAGAAGAAAGAAAGTGGGAAAGAAGGTGGTTGGTTTATTGAGCACTTGATATCAAGCCTAATCCTTGACAACTCTGCCCTACTGAAGGTAAAACTAAAGGTAGAGATGAGTTTCAAGCTTGTGGTTTGAATCACTTCCTCCCTGTCACAGTTCAGTGATAAATCAGCTGTGACCACAGAAGAAAATGGGAAATAACTACAGGCACACATGACACTCACATCAAATCAAGTTAGTTCTTCCTGAGTAACAAGCCATCACTCAGAAACGAGTAAAATAATAATCATCTCTGGCTGAAACTGTGCTCAGAACAGAAAAGCTGTTCTTAAATCTAATTCATTCCTGTGGCTGTAAACCCATAGTAAGTAAGTCCTTCTAATGAGGCTACTTCAATTAAGGTATGAACCACCTCATTCAGGATGGGACTTAATCCACTCACTGGAGTCCTTTATAAATGAAATGAATACAAAAAGAGAGACAAAGCTACCAGAGCAACAAGCGGAAATCAAGAGAACACAGAAGAGAAAGGAGAGACCAGAAGACATCGCCATGTGCCCTTACCATGCAACAGAGGAGCCAAGGATCATGGGTGGCCATTTTCGAGAAGAAAGCATTGCCTTGATGATGTTTGTAAGCTAATAAGTTCCTGTGACTTAAGCCAAAACCATTTCATGGTATCTACTTTAA
Source organism: Tamandua tetradactyla (assembly GCF_023851605.1). Lineage (NCBI taxonomy): Eukaryota > Metazoa > Chordata > Mammalia > Pilosa > Myrmecophagidae > Tamandua > Tamandua tetradactyla. Next base: position 38,111,761 of record NC_135334.1, read on the forward strand.
GCAGCTTAGAAAACTAAAATAGGGATGTTGTTGTCCACTTTGGAAACTATTAAGTCCCAAAACTTGAAAAAATATTCCCTGACCTTGCAATTCCACAAACGTTCCATCCTGATCACCCAGAGCTGAGGGCTGTCTGAGGAGCAAGCGGCTATGCAGGGCAGCGGCCATATGAGTCCTCCTGGCCTATTCAGGAATGACTGTACTGCTGTCCTTCATTCTCCAGGGTGGCATGAAACTGGCCACTCTGAAAGTCTTGGCCCTCTCCCTGATGTGAAAGGCCCCCTACAGGGCAGGGCCCAGACTAGGGTGAAGCGAGTGAGGCTCTCACCTCAGGGCCAAAATTTAGGGGATTACCAAAAAACAGAGTAATCGATGCAAATAATTGGTTTTAAATTAAAACTAACGCCAAAAAGTCTACAAGGAACAAAAATATAAAAAATTTTTAAAGACAGAATGATTGTTGATTTTAACTTTTAACTCAAACTTCACTATGGCTTAGCATGACACTGCTAAATGGAACAATCTAACCTCACAGGATTAGGTAAGTAGTTTTCTTCCCTGAAGTTATGGTCTCTAGAGCAGTGATTCTTGGATTTTCATGTGCATCAGAACCCAGAAGGCATCTTAAAATACAGATTACTGAGTTCCAAACCCAGAATTTCTGAGTTAGCCAAACTGGATTAGGGCAGGGACCACACCTTGGGAACCACTACAGACACAGCTATATAAGCAATAAGCCAACAATGCCTAGCAAACTGTCCTCAATAAAAACTACTTTTATTGAATAGCTGAATGAATGAATAAAATGTCATAATGCCAAGATTAACTAGCAAGTGTATTCTGACAAGGACATTGATGGTGAACTTCTTATCCTTTGTCTTTTTAAGGAAAATTTCATTACTCACATCAGGTGGGTTCAGTGATTTATTGCCCAGTAAGAGAAGACATGTTTCAGGTAGAATTAGGGTTGAGGGTGTGGGGTCTGATGCCCATTCCCACACTCCAGAGCAGGGCACAACTATGATGGAGGTTTGGCTCCAGAGGTTTCCATGTTCAGAGTATGCCTCTACCCATCCTCTACCTTTCATAGTGGCACTTACCCACATGCAACCTAGTCCCTTCCTACTGTGGTACCATCCAGACCTGCTCTCCTAGTGCGCATTCAAGCATGGCTGGGGAGGAATAGGGGGAGCAGATATGGTGGAGACAATACACTTCCAGTCAGGCAACGGACATTTGAAAACATAACCAGGGGTGCAGTGCGACGGTGGCTTGGTGGCAGAATTCTTGCCTGCCATGCTGGAGACCGGGTTCAATTCATGGTGACTGCCCATGTAAAAAAAAAAACACATAACCATGGGTTAAGTACTATATTTCCAGACTCCATTAAGGTGTCATTGCTATCACCACTTGAAAATCCATTCCTCAGGCTTTATCGAAAGCCATTTCCAAATTACTTCTGGTGGGGGACTTGGAATGGATTATTTAGAATGGTGTACACTTTAAATGATGTTCTTCTTTTGATTTAGCCTGACAGTCCATTATTTTAAGATATGGTATGGCAAATCAAAAAAAACTTAAACACTTATTCAATTAAGCAGAAAGGTCAAAGCATAAATTTGGAAATGTGAGAAAATATTAACATTCATTGCTACTTTAAATTTTTCATTCTTTCTACTTACATGACTACCTGCAAATCAATTAGGCTGTGGGTTTCTATAGTACCTTTGCTATTACAATACTTCAAATAATGGATTTAATTCTGTAACAGTCATCCTGGAAAGAAACAGCGTGTTATCAGCAATAAACGGATTCAAAAGAAGCAGCACTAATAGAGAAGAATATTCAATTCCTATCCTTCTTATCTTTTGTTCTACCCTGCACCAACTGAAGGAAGGGACATCTCTGAATCCTCAGTTTTTCTCTGGATCTGAAAAGTCTCAATGGGAAAGGAAAAATTAGGGAGTAGAAAGACAGTAGACAAAATGCAGAAATTCAGCCAAGGACTGGAACCAGCAAATATTAAGTAACTGTAAATCCAGGGAATACTTTTCCCTTATATCACATTTCTGCTCCTTGTTACACATCTGCTTCCTATTTCTGTTTTTTGCTGATTGTCTCAAACCGAGGAATGCAGCTTTCAAGATTGTCAACTCCATTCAAGAAAACAGTCCAGACTGAAACTGTAGTAGCTTCATTCCGATTCTTTCTTAAGGAGGCGGACATTCTAATTGGCAAAACCTTGCATCAAGTTTTCAACCAATATCCAATTAGCAGCAGATGGGTGGGGAGCCACCTTGTACTCACCTAGCTGCTTGGGGTCCTACTTGCTGGGAGAACAATTTTCAGACAAAGAGGGCAATTCTTGGCCCTTGGTCTGGGAAGATACCCCCAAATTCCCCCCATAAGGATGAGCACTTGGTAAGAATGTTTTTGTGAATCAAGCATCACATGAGATATTTCAACTAAATGACATTTAAGGTTTCTTATGCCTTCATTCTAAGAGTGTAATACGCAAGCAAAAATGAAGGGAAAGCAAAAGGAGGGACAGCACTTGGATTGTGCCTACCTTAGTGGCATTTTGAAGATTGATTAGATGTTTTAGTAAGAGCTTTGCAGATGAAAGGGGCTGGAAACAGCATTAAGTCTTTACTACCAATTCCTGGGAAAGTAGGTTGGAAGACGAATTAGTTTCATAGCTGTAATGTTGTAATCACATTCAATGAGGAACTGCTTTCACTGTGTTTTACAGGCTATCACTCACCTCAGAGAAGACTTATATAAGGCCCAAGAAACTGGAGTTCTGAAAGGAGAGAAAACTCAGATTTTAAGATTATTAAATAATCTTAAAATTAGTTCACACATACCCATTCGACATGTAATCACTCTTCCAAAAATGGGTCTTAGGGTTGGAAAAAAATCTCTCTGGATAGTCTAATCCCTCTTCCTCATTTTATAGATGAGAGATTTGAAGCCCAGAGGTTGGTGAAGGCATAACTGGTGCTATTATCTGGGTCTCCTAATTCCTATTTAACTCACAAAAAGTGCAGAACATTTCTCTCCATAGTGTGATTGTGATTTGGGAAGTTCTGGGAAGCGCTTTCTCAGTAACTTGAAAATATTTACACACAAACTTATTACTGGTGCCAGAAACCACACCGATTCTAGTACTTACCTTTCTGTTAAGCATCGCTTCATACTGCTGGTCCTCTTTTAAAAGTAAAGTATTGCAAGGGCCCTAGCAGATTAACAGAACATTATTATGGCATATTGGAATAATAAAGTAAATAGATTTAAAAGTCATAAGTACAAGACTGAATCTCAGCTCTTCCATTCATCAGCTCTGAAGGTTATTTCCATCTGTGAGTATCAGTTTCATCATCTATAAAATGGGGAAAACAGCATTACTTATTTCATAAGGCATTTAGGATTAAATAAAACAATGCATGTAAAGCCCAATCTGACCCATTTAGGCACCAAATAAATAACATGCCAGAGTAAGCACTGAATAAATACTAGATTTTATTATTAATATAATCATCTTCATTGTCGCCATTATCATCATCATTATTTCTGTGCATGAGTATTATTATAACAGTTCTTTCACAGATGAGATATGGGCATGCCATATTAGGAGAAGGAAATAAAAAGGAAATGGACGCAGAAAATGAAGATTTTTAAAATTTTAATCCACAGAATTTATAAGAGTTTTGGCTTAGTAAGCAAAAGCCAGACTGATCATCTGTCCATTTATGAAGTATGAAAAAGTTTTCTTTGGTGTTTAAAATCTTCATTTCATAAATGGACAGATGATCAGTCTGGCTTATGTTTACTAAGCCAAAACTCTTATAAGTGTCTGTGGATTAAAATTTAAACTTACTTGAGTCCAAGAAACCATCGATAAAAAATGTTTAAATGAAAACTGCAACCAAAGACATCTCAAACACTTGATTTTAAATAAATTTTTAAAAAGCAAGATAACATAGCCTCTGTTTTTATACAATGTGTGAGAAAAAAGGTGGTTATATGTTCCTTTCATTGTGTATTTACAAGCAAATAAAGTCTGTTTCCAAGTTAGGGTTTAGAAGGCTATGAGGACCTCTTGGTTTCAATTTTAGCCAAGGACCAGAGAACCACTAAATGTTTCTAAGCAGAAGAGGCCTGATTTCAGGAGCTGCAGGTATCTCCTGACGTGTGTCCAGGCTAGGTCCTCAGCTTTCCATGGAACTCAATGACCATATCTGGTACACTTGAGAACCAGGCAAAGAGAAGTTGAAACTAATGGATTTTATTTATTTAATGTGGGTTCACTCATTGACCCAACAAACTCTTATGAGCCACGCACACATTAAGGTACCTAAAATGACTTTTGGGGAATATTCTCGGCTCTCCACTTTAGGATTTGTATGCCTGGAATCAGAAATGGTCCACAAATCAACAATGCTGCATCCCTCTTTGCTGCAATTCTTCCTCAGTTTTCTGAGAAACATACATGCAAATACGGCATTCCAAAATAAAGGAACGTGTTTTATTTCTAACCCTATATTCACTCTAGAAACAGTCTGTGGTTCCCAAATCTCATGAGTTCTTCTGCTTTCAAATGGTCCACAAGGATTCCTTCTACCCTCAAGCACAGACTATGACTAGAGAAAGATTGAGTGACCTAAATTTTGGCTCCTTCTTTCAGGCCTAAAACCTTATCTTGGTCCTCTGGACCTTACCACTCTTTCAGTGGAGAAAAGAAAATGTGAAAGAAATAAAAAGGAACAGGCACGCTTTCTTCTTACTTTTTTTTTGAGACCTAAAGAAATGATGGCCTAAGCTGTCTTCTCCATGCCTTTTTCTCCTAGATCCTACTCTGGTCCTATTAGATGCCCGAGGTATCCACTCTATACAGAAGGCATCCTCAGCATATCTTTCACCTTAGGCAAATGTGAACAAAAAGTAGGTAAAGCAATCCACAAGAGGGTCAAGAAAGCATTTCTCTGAGCAGTAATAATAAAATCCTTATCCTTTCTACTAGAAGATCTCTCCTAAAGCATGATGTCCAGTGTTTTTTCTTGGAAGTTCATTGGATTCTTGGCTCATCTAGAAGTCTTTTTTTTTGCTAGGTAGTAGAGTGGGCAGGGTGTGCAAAGAAAACCTTGAGCTTTGCTTGAGATGTCATACCTTGTGGTTGGCTTATTGAAGAACCTGCAGGTAAGGAAAAGAGATCAAGCGTGATAATGGGTTTTAATGAGATGATGAATCTTGTAAAGAGATTGAACTTTTTCCTGCATCCTATGGGAAGCCATCAGCCACAGAATTTTACTTTTACAGATTTCATTTATAGGTTTAATTTAACCTATAGAAGCCCAAATACTCCAGTTGGCAGCTACTCCAAGATTAAATAGTTGAGTGTTTGGGACCTCAGTAGAGGAGGCCTTTCCCATCTATCATGTCATTAAAAAACAAACTGAAGTTTTATATCAGGAGTATCTGTGGCTTAGTGGAAATGTAGTAGACCAGAAGGGGGATCTGAGTTTAAGTCCTAGTTCTGCCTAGTCCTAGATTTACACTTTCTGGATCCCAGGTTTCTTATCTGCAAAAATAAAGATAATAAAACATGCCTATCACACTTAGCTGTTGTGTGGATAAATTAGATAATCACATGAAAATACTTTATAAGTGATATGTAGATGAATGGTGTGTGTGCTCTGACTTCTAGCTCAACACTCTATCAGCAAAGTCAAGTGGTCTCTCACTCAATTTTCCATGGATTTTCTGGATAACAAAAGGTTTGCTGAGAACTGAAGACTGATTCCTTCCCGCCCAAGCTTGACAAATATCCCCCAAAGCAGTTCTCATTATTTACTGTTAATTCTTTTGATTCCTATTGTATTAGGGTGATTTTGGGAAACAGAACTGAAAGATTTTCATATATATAAAACAGAACTGAAAGATTATATATATATCAAGATTATGAGATTTGTATAGGAATTGTCTCACATGACTATGGGGATGGGCTAGTCCAAATTCTATAAAGCAGGCTGCAAGGTGGAAACTTCGATGACAGTTTTCGATGAACTCCCTGGGAGAAGCTGGCTGGCTAAAGTAAAGATGGACCTTCTCTCTTCTGACTGCTGAAATCATCACTCCTTTTGAGGTCTTCAATTGATTGGATAAGATTTCTCTCATTCTTGACGGCAGTCTCCTCAGTTGATCCTAGAAGTTATCAGCCATAGATGCAATCAGCTTACTAATGATTTAAATCCAAGCTATCCTCCTAGTAACAATCAGGCCAGGGCTTGCTTGACCAGACAACTGGACACCAAAAACTAACCAAGTTGACACATGAACTTAACTAGCACACCTATAGAGTGAGCACTTTTTCACTATTTTTCTCCCCCATTTCTCTCACCTCTCATTCTTCTAGTGATGATTATTCTAACCACGAGGCTCAAATAGACTCTGCCATCTTCTCGTAGATTCTACCCCAGCAGCCACAGGGATAGAAAAGGTGTGTGCATGTAACAAAAACCTGGGTGATTCAGAACACTTCCTTCTAATATTCCATATTTGAACTAAGGGGCAGGACTCTTCCTTTTGCACGACACTGGCTGAAGATGGGGTTATTGTGAAGATAGTGGTCTACAATGCATGAAAACACAGCCAACATGCAGAAAAAGGAGGCATGAGGTAAGGAGAAAGCCCCCACAGCAGTCCCTGATACCACCCTGGACTAAAGTCAGACTCATCATGTCTTTCCTGATTTGATTCAAGAACCAATAAATTCCTATTTTCTTTTTCTATCATGATAAAATTCACATAACATGAAATTCACCATTTTAAAGTGTACAATTTAGGGTTTTTTACTATATTCACCATATTGTACAACCATCATCACTATCTAATTTCAGAACATTTTCATCACCCCCAAAGAAACCCCATATCTATTAGCATTCTGTTCCAACCGCCAACCCCTTTCCCCTAATAACTATCAATATACTTTCTGTTTCTATGGCTTTTCCTATTTTGGACATTTCATATAAATGAATACAAACAATATGTAGCATCTTGTGTCTGTTACATTTCCCACAGTATAAGTTTTCAAGGTTCATGCATGTTTTATAATATATCAGTATTTCATTCCTTTTTATGGCTAGTACTCTATTGTATGCACATACCACCATTTGTTTATCCATTCATCAGTTGATGGACATTTGGGTTTTTCCACTTCTTAGATATTATAAATAAAACTGCAATGAACATTTGTCACAAGTTTTTTCATGAACGTATGTTTTTAGTTCTCATGGATAAATACCTGGGAGCAGAATTGCTGGGTCATATGGTAACCCTATGTTTAACTTTTTAAGAACTGCCAAACTTTTCCACAGTGGCCGCATCATTTTACATCTCCACCAGTAATGTACGAGAGGATTTCAGTTTCTCACATCCTCACCCATACTTGTTATCTTGTTTTATTATAGCCATCCTAATGGGTTTGAAATGGTATCACATTATGTTTTGATTTCCACTTCCCTAATGACTGATGATGATGAGTATCTTTTGATTTCCTTATTGGCCATTTGTATATTTTCCTTATAGAAATGTCTACTTAAATCCTTGGCCCATTTTTAATTGGGTTATGCATCTTTTTTTTTTTTTTTGAGTTGTAAGAGTCCTTCATATAGTTCAGATACTAGACCCTTATCAGATAAATAATTATTACATATTTTCTCCCATTTGTGTGGTCTGACTTTTCACTTTATTGATAGTATCTTTTGATTCACAAAAGTTTTTAAATTTTTTTTTTTTTTTTTTTTTTTTTTTTTTTTTTTTTTTTTAAAGGAAAGACAGAGAGAAGGAAGGAAGGAAGGAAGAAAGGGAAACATTTTTAAACATTTTCTTGTTTTATTGTATTTTGTTTCTTTGTTTTTGTTACATGGGCTGGGGCCGGGAATCGAACCGAGGTCCTCCGGCATAGCAGGCAAGCACTTTGCCCGCTGAGCCACCGCGGCCCGCCCAAGTTTTTAAATTTTGTGAAGTCCAATTTATATATTTTTCCTTTGGTAGTTTGCACTTTTGGTATCATATCTAAGAAACCATTCCTAATCCAAGGTGTTCTAGTTTGTTAGCTACCAGAATGCAATATACCAGAAATGGAAGGGCTTTTACAAAGGGGAATTATACTAAGTGTCAGTTTACAGTTCTCAGGCCAAAAATGTCCATATTGAGGCAAGGCTATGGAAATGTCCAATCTAAGCCATCCAGGGAAAGATACCTTTGTTCAAGAAGGCTAATGATGTTCGGGGTTTCTCTCTCAACTGGAAAGGTACATGGCGAACATGGCGATGTCTGCTAGCTTCCTCTCCAGGCTTTTTGTTTCATGAAGCTCCCTGGGAGGTGTCTTCTTTCTTCATCTCCAGTGGTCTCTGGCTGCCTGGGCTCTCATCGTTCCCCTGGCTCAACTGTCATAAATGTAAAATTCTTTTATTCTTAACCTCATCAGAGTTAAGTTCTGTGACTTACAGACAAAAAAAAATCCTTCAATATAAACCTTGAGTTCAAACTGGAGGTTTTTGTTGTTTACAGTAAGTTTTACTTGACTCACACTGGCTGTATTGTTTTGAGCAAGTGTAGTAATTTTAAAACATAGCCTCCAAATATTTAGACATTTCTCTCATTGAGAGGTGAAGTTTATATTCCCTCCCTTTTATTCTTGGTGGATCCCTGATTGCTTCAACCAATCGAGTATGGCAGAAGTAATGCTGTGTGGTTCCTGTAGTAGGTTAGAAGAGGTGATGCCATTTCTATCCGGTCGTGTGGGAACGCTCACTTCGGGGAAAGGCAGTTGATAAATGAGAAGCCTGACTTGCTTGAGACCATGATTCCAAAGAGGGCATAAGTAGGTGCTCTGGTCAAGTCTTCCCTGAATTTCCAGCTGACAGCCAGTAACACCTACCAGCCATGAGAATGACCCATCTTGGAAGTCCAGCCCAGTCCAAGTAGCCTTCAAAGGACTGCAGCTCCAGTTGACATCTGCTACCTCATGAAAGGCTCCATGTGAGAACTGTCCAGACAGGCCCTTTCCAAGTTCCTGACCTACAAAATCATGAGCAGAGAGAAAGTGTTGTAAGTGCCTAAATTTGGAGAAATATACCATTCAGTACTAGTAACCAGACAAAGTTATTTAAAGTCTTTGAAGCTCTAAGAGAGTATTCATAAAATTGAGGTAACGCCCCCCTCCCAAGATAGTTATTGAGAAATTAATGAAATGGTCTCCGAAAAGTGCCTTTTGATATGCATGGACATCAGCAACTCCCAATAAATACTCCTTCTCTTAAACTCTCTCCCATGAAGTAAGTTAATCTAATTAAAAGATATTTTATGGAATGTAAGATTTTTTATTAATATTAGTTATTTTTCTTTTGGTCCCACTATCCAAAAACTGTTTTCCCAGAGTGCCCGATTAATCATTAGTTTAAGAAATACTCATATCCTTTCTTTTGTTGTTGGATCACTTCTGCAGAGCTTTTTCCTCAGTGTCCACATGTCCACAAGTTCTTAGTGAACGTCATATTAACATTAATTCTCCATTTGCTTTCATATGAATTACTTAAAAGCATGGGCAATACTTGAAGAAATTCTTTTAGCCCCATAAGGAGAAAAAACGACTCATAAATGCTGTTGAATTTCAAGACAAAATATTGGAATTTTCAAAGACAGGAGAAAACAAGTACTCATCAGAATCAAGAACACAGTTATGTTCCTTACATGAGTATCTTCTCATTCTATTAGTTTATGGAGTTGTTTTGTGTAGATGATGTCAAGGGAAGCTATCATGATTTCTGTTTACTGTCAAGTTAAAGAGGAAAGTGCCCAAGACTTCTGGAAAGAAAACATTAGTGACAAGCGAAACCAACAGAAATCAGAACAACTCATCTTTCTCAACAGACAAAAAAATATATTCAATAACTACATTATATATTTTAAAAAGAAAAGGAATATATGTGAACAGACAAAGTTAATGATATACCTCCCAGTTCTTTCCAACTGTGGGACACTTTAGGAAGTTAAATCTATTCCATGAGGCATGGGAGTATTAGGACTCTACTTGTTCAATTTATTTTTCACAGATCAATTATGAAAATAGCAATAAATTCCATAAATGGATTTCAAGTTGGTTGAACATTTTGGCTTTGGGAAGTTAATCTCCTGAGCACTAAGCTCTATACATGCCTAGAAAAATTCAACACAACAATGTCATGAGAGAGTCAAACATCCAAGTACTGTGCAACTCAGACCCTCCCTCCATCACCAAATGGGATCTGGGGAGTTGGGGTGGGTTAGGGCTAGAAGTTATTTTGTTGTTATTTTGTTACAGCTCTTCCTTCTTTCTGTTATTGCTGCCAAATACTATGCTGGCAGCACACAGGCATTTCTGTGTTACATTAACTGGTCTTAATCAAGAACTCCTGATTTAGCTTTATTCTTTTTCACAGACAGTTTAATGGTGCAACAGACCCTGTAGAAAGCACTAATTCAATAGGTGCACTGCTACTTAGACACAGAATCTCAAGGCTGGAAGAAATGAATAAACCAATTAGTCTTCCCTTGGCTTCATGCAAGACCATACTCAGACTACCTCAAATATAGGACAGTTTATTCTTGACTGAAAGACGTATAGCACAGAGACTCAACAGCCTCCTGGGCAACTAATTCTGGTTTTAACGTCTTTATACCTAACTTCATCCTTCCCTCCAGAAACTCTCATTGCTGTGTGCTTTCGCTTTTCCTGCCTCCAGAAGAAGATTAAGGCCTTTGCCTTAAATACTGCAAAATTCACTCTTACTTTATTTGAATTTATGAGACTTCATTCCAATGTTCTGTCCTCTGAATTTCCTACCTGTCTTCATTACTTTATTGGTACAGGGCGATGATGGAACCTTGATAATAGTCTTTTGACCCAAACCATTTGGATGACCTATCAAGCTTCTGATAGGTAGGAGGCCTGAGAGGGCAATTTTCCATTTAATTGTGCCTTAAAAAAGACAAAAACAAAAACAAATGTAGACTGGAGTATTAAAATCTTTAAGCTTAAATGGTGTCACAAAATGCAAAATAAAATAGATAGCACTGCTCTTTCTATGTAAAATCTAAAAGTGTATGACTCAATGTACTGGCTCCCTGCTCTCACCTTGTCCCTACCAGCCCCCCAACCTGCCCCAGCCCTGCCCATCCTACTCTTGGTGATATTTTATTACCAACTATAGGTTTAGTTCCTACCTAATCTCTAGTCTCCCTCACAAGCTGAGAAAAATATAAATACCACTGGATCTGCCATGTGAAACTCATTAATCAAGTCAGCTGTGCTGCTGGACTAATTCTGATCCAATATCCTGGACCAGGTATATAAGGTCTTTATGTTTTCCTTAAGACCACAAGTCTGTCGTGTATCCAAATTCCATTTATCTGTTTTCTATCTAACTCCATCATTTCTTCCTTCAAAGAATTACTCATCTTTAGCACAGCCAGAAACTCAGTTTTTTTTTTTCCCCCACCAAAACATAGGGTCTCCAGATGGGTTAAATAAATGTCCCTTCCCCCATGTGGCAGAGCAAAGAAAGAAGAGTGAAAATTGTGGAAAGAAGAGTGAGGTGCAATTGAATCATAAATGTGAGGGCAAAATAGAAACTGATGTTAAACTGAATGGGAATGGTGCAGTGGGGGAATGCTTTTCTTTCAAGACCTGGGTTCAAGTCCTAGACAATACACCCTCGCCCCCACCAAAAAAACCCCACTAAATTGGAGCAAATAAACACAGAAGAGAAAGGGAAAACGTGAAACAATTTTCCCCAAACAAAATATAAAGAAATGAAAATGCAAGGACTAAGCACATAAGACATAGCAGCAACAACCGGGAAAGCCTGTCGTAGTTGGAGACTCTGGATTTTATTTCTCTGCAGTAGGGTCTTGAAGATGAGACATATGGATAAGATAAGGAAAGTGAACCTCTCAAAGATTATAGTCAGTTCAAAAGTTAAATCATTATAGACTGTGGAAAAGTTAGATGAAGGTCATCATGATTATGGTAATAACAACATAAAAGCAAACATTTTGATATTATGTGTAAACATTGTCCTAAAGTTTTATCTAATTAAATCCTGACAGAAATTCTCTGATGCACCTACTACTAACATGTCCATTTTACAGAGAGGACACTGCAGCACTGAGAATTTAAATAACTTGTCTGTAGTAATCAGGGTTCTCTAGAGAAACAGAACCAACAGGAGCTACCTGTAAATACGAGTCTCTATAGAAGTGTTTCACACAACCATGGAGATGCACGAGTCCAAACTCCAATGAAGGTCTCCAATGAGTTCCCTAGGAGAAGCTGACCTGCCAAGCAGAAAGAGAGATTCTGTCTTCCAACTCCTCCTTTTAAGCCTCCAGCTAATTAAATTAAACATCACTCATTGCAGAAGGCACTCCTTCACATGCTGATGATTTAAGTACACACAGCCACAGAATAACTGGGCTCCATCAACTGGCCAAGTTGACACCTGAACCCAGCTTGTACACTGTCCGAGGAGACGACATAGACAAGAAACAGGAAGGAAGCCAGTGTGACCTGACCATATGAGTAAGAGAAAAGATTCTGGGGGTTTTCAGAACCATTGTAAGAAATTTGCTTTTTATGTTAAGTGAGATGGTAAATAATTGGAGGGTTTTGAGCAAAAAAAAAAAAAAAAAGATCAAATTTGACATATATTTAAAAATAATTCTTTCGGCTGCTAGATTCAGAAGAAATGGATAATGGTGAGGTACAGCCATGGGTGTGTGCATGTCAGGGGTGGAACCTGGAAAGCGGGGCAGGAGGCTATTGAAATAATCCAGGCACAGAGTGGGTGGCTTGGTCACTCAGCTGATGCCTTGGTATGGATTGTCTGTAGCTGATTAGGCCAACCTACATCTCTATTGACAGTATCACACTAATGGTGAGTCAGAAGACCATGACAACTATCTAATTAAGCTTGTGCCAAGGAACCTCTTAATGCCAAAAAGAAAAAGGAGGCAATAGCTGCCAGGATAAAGACTGGTTTAAAAGTAAGCATTAAGCAATCCTATTGCCAGGCAGTTGGGAGAAATACCTCCCTTCTGTAATTACCAGAGTGGTTCTTAGCATTTATATCATGTGCATTAAAAGTTCAATTTTGATAAAAGTTGTGAATGGCTCCTCACATGGATACCCAAATTAACTAACCTTATGGAGTCAGAAGGCAACAAAGTCTTTTTTTATACGATGATTTTAAGTTAAAACCCTCAAGAGACTTTTGAAAAAGTGCTCAAAGCACTTCCTCTGCTCACTGCTGCTGCTTCGAGAATCAGCGAAAACATCCACATCCTACAAGCTTTGATTTCCAATTCTTGAAAACTAAACGTCTTCTTTTTTCCCTCTCAATATATAGTGACATGAACTCAGTCCTTTCTTCATAAGTTTTCTTTTTTACTTGGCTATTATACAGACGATTTCCTTTCTACCCCCTACAAAGTAAATGACAGAGCTGAGAATAGAGTGAGGCACTCACCTTGGGTGTGAAATTCAAGGGGGTGCCAAAAAAGGAATCAAGATAATCAAGATGAATAACATTTTTAAATGATATTTTTAAAATAAAAAATAATACCAAAAATATTCATGGTGAACAAAATATGAAAATTGTTAATAAAGACAGGATCAGTATTTCTGCCTTCTTTTTGCCTCGGCTCCAGTTGGCTCGGCACAGCTCTGGTCAATGCTATCACCGTCTGATGTTTTATGCCTTAATATTCTTTACTGCATGTAGTATTCAGTTTAAGCTGGAGTGGTTTCTCTCATGGGAGGCTGAAATATAGGAAGAAAAAGAACAGAGGCAGGGCAAGGATCGTATTTTGTAGAATATACTGGGCACACCATGATTTTCCTTTAATTTGTTACAATTCCCTAAGGCATCACAAAATGTAACTTGTCATCATCTTAATCTCCATCATACAGAGTAATACTGGGTAGGTGCGGCTGAGACCTCCCTGCACTGGGGACTGAGGTGCTGCAATGCAGCTCGTTTAACAAAATCACTGGCATATATGGTATCGCCTCACTTAGGCTCTGAACCCTGAAAGTAAAAGCTGATTATCTGGAGATGGTAATAACTTGATTTTCCAATAAACAAAGCACAAGCAGCAATTGTACAGTTAACAAAAAGCTATGACTGTCAGGCAAGTGTTACACTTAGCGCAATTTTATATGCCATTAATTAGGGGCTAGCATTTCCTCCTGAGATAATGCTGATTAAAATGTATATGCACTCTGCTGGAAGATAACTTCAGGGTTGATGTGAAAATAGCAAAGAGAGATTTCAAATAAATGCCTTTGAAAGAAAGGGCATTTTTGTAAAGAAGGGAAGGCTTGTCTCTCCACCCTGCAGGAAGCCAAGTCTTCCAGGACCATTTTGTGGTTGGCACGGCAAGTTTTTCAGGCAGATAAAAGACATTAAGAATGAAGCAGTGCGTCAGCTAAATTCTTAGTGGCTAACAAACAGTATTTTCTTTGGAGCTGACTTTCTCTTTAATCTTTGGATAATCACAGATACATAATTCAGTGTGCACAGAAACAAAAGCAGACTTCACTAACTGGCAAAATCCTCGTATATCCTCATTTAACTGACCCAGTGTACATCTGGAAATCATGGTGGCATGAGTTAGTTGGACCTCTTTGGTCTTTAAATACTCATTAAACATTATTCATTAGGTAGGTATCTCTTGCGGGTCAATTTAGGAACTTTGCTGAGATACTCAATGAGGACATAAAATGCAAGTGAGTAAGCAGTTGATAAGCCTGAAATACAGTTCATCCTGCTTTGTTGTAGTTTAGAACCTAGTTCTTCTGTGTATGCTTTGCATTCCAGCAGAAGTAATATCATGTGAGAGCTGGTTAGAACTGCAGGCTCTTAGGCTCTATCTCAGACCTATTGAGTCAGAATCTACATTTTTAATTTATCCTTACATAATTCTTATGCACACTAAAGTTTGAGGAATACTGAACTAAGGAATGTTTTGTACACAAGCCTGACCTTCAAAATCATCCTTGGAACTGGGTGGAAATGACAAGTGTGGCACAGTGACCTGCAACTGAAAGAAAACGCAAAGCAGGCGTGATCCATTAAAATTCCAAAGCTCTTCTGCTCAGCAAGTTTACAAGGGTTCTGAAGCTGATGAGTGTGCATCCTTAGGTAAAAAGGAGACCCTGTTATAGATAAAACCATTCTTAGATTTCTGGGAATTCTTAATAAGAACATCTTTGTCACTGAGGTTCAGTGGAGGTGATTGCTGGAAGCCACAAAGGATTGAGCAGGTAAGAAGAAATGAGAAGAAAACATCTGGCTGATAGGTGGTACAGCCTGAGCCATGCAAGATTTGTTTAACTAACTGGTCTCTATTGCAGTGGATATTATGGAGTCCTCCTTGTGGATCATTGCCAGTACCTTATTGGATGTTGATGATTTTCTGCATGGTTCAATAAATTCTTGGGTTTATTTTGTCACAAATAACTTTATGTAGGTTCTAGATAGCAAATAACAATGATTATAAGAGTTGCTGCCATTTACGGAGTGTCTTCTACATACCAGACACTGCCCAGATGACTTATATTAGCTCTTTAAAGACACATGGTCCCATAAGGGAGATGCTATCCTATTTTACAAATAAGAAAACAGAGACATAGGAAGTTTCAGTAATTTATTCAAGCTTACATGGGTGGAATTCAAGCTCAATTCTGCATCATACCAAAATGCAAAAGTTTACCAGTAGAGAATGTTCCTGGAAGGCAAGGAATTGGTTTTATTTCCAGCATTCCCCACGGTGCCTCACATGCATTTCACTGGACACACTCTCACACTTGGTACTCAGCCCCTCCACTGAACACCAGAAGGCAAGGAATCCTCAAGGGTAGCTGAAGTGGTCTCCCTAAAGAAAAATGGACAGAGCAGAGTTCAGGGTACCTCTTGCAGTGACTGCTAGTATGTGGAACTAAGAAACAGTTACCTGAAAAAGTAGCCAATGGTAGAGCAAGGCTATACAGTCTAAAATTTGAACTGGACAAGAAGAAAACACCAAAGACTGAGGCCATACCATATAGAGGCTGAGAGAAATGAATAAGAAAGAACTAAAATGTAGATGGAGAGAAAATCAGCAATCAATTATTGTGCCAAATCCAGGAATGGTAAAGGAATATGAGGAGGGGATGCAGTAGAGCCAGAATTTAATATATATCTCCACATAGTATTAAAACCTAATTCTTCGTGTTTTTTTCTTTACATTGATGTCATCATTGTATTAAGTTGAGTTCCTCAAGAAACAGACTCAGAGAGATTTACCTGCAGGTAGTTCAAAGAAAAGTGCCTTAAGGATCGTCACGGGGAGGGAGGGAGATAAGCAGGATTAGACAGAAGGAGAAGTTGAACTCTGATGCATTTGCAACAGAGGTCTCAGCCCATCCCATAAAGAGCTCTAAAACTGAGACAGCCCACATAGAGAGGCCCAAGTTGAGGAAGGAAGACTGGGCCTTTTAAAACCAGGGAGATACACTGTCACATTACTCAATTTGTGCTGGAAATTTTACACTGAGCAATTAGATAAGAAAAATAAATAAAAGGCATCCAAATTGGAAAGGAAGAAATAAAGCTCTCACTGTTTGCAGATGACATGACAGTATATGTTGAAAATCCCGAAAAATCTACACAAAACTACTAGAGCCAATTTTGAGTACAGCAAAGTGGCAGGGTACAAGATCAACACCAAAAGATGTTGTGTTTCTATACACTAGTGATGAGCAATCTGAGGAAGAAAATTCCATTTAAAATAGCAACCAGGGTGGGCCACGTTGGCTCAGCAGGCAAGAATGCTTGCCTGCCATGCCAGAGGACCCAGATTCGATTCCTGGTGCCTGCCCATGTAAAAAAAAAAAAAAAAAAAAAAATAGCAAGCAAAAGAATCAAATATTTAGGGATAAATATAACCAAGGTCACAAAAAGCCTACACACAGAAAACTACAAGAAATGGCTAAGAGAAATCATGGAAGACCTAAATAAATATAAGGGCATACTGTGTTCATGGATTGGAAGACTAACTATAGTTAAGATGCCAATTCTACCCAAATTGATTTATAGATTCAATGCAATAAAATAAAATCCCAACAATTTACTTTGCAGAAATAGAAAAGCCAATAACCAAATGTATTTGGAAGAACAGTGTGCCCTGAATAGTTAAAAATATCTTGAGAAAGAAAACTGAAGTGGGAGGTCTCACAATACCTCACTTTAAAGCATATTATGAAGCTACAGTGGTCAAAACAGCATGGTACTAGCATAAAGATAGATACACCAAACAATGGAATTGACTTGAGTGTTCAGAAATATACCCTCTCATCTATGGACAGTTGATCTTTGATAAGGCATTCAAGCTAACCCACCTGGGACAGAGCAGCCTCTTCAATAAATGATGTTTGGAGAACTGGATATCCATATGCAAAAGAATGAAAGAGGATCTGTATCTCACACCCTATACAAAAATTAACTCAAAATGCATCAAAGATCTAAATATTAGAGATAAGACCAAAAACTGTTAAAAGAAAATGTAGGGAAATGTCTTGTAAATCTTGTAATAGGAGGTTGTTTCCTAAATCTTACACCCAGAGCATGGGCACTGAAAAAATAAATAACTCTTCAAAATTACACTCTTTTTGCCTCAAAGAACTTTGTCAGAAAAGTAAAAAGGCAGCCTACACAATGGGAGACAATATATGGAAACCACATAACAGATAAGGGTTTAGCATCCAGAATATATAAAGAGGTTCTTCAACTCAACAACCAAAAGACAAACAACCCAATTTTAAAAATGGGCAAAACATGAACAGACATTTCTCAGAAGAGGAAATACAAATGGCTAAAAGGCACATGAAAAGATACTCAACTTCACTGGCTACTAGGGAAATGAAAATCAAAACCACAATGAGATAACATCTTACACCCACTAGAATGATCATTATCAAAAAACAACAACAAAACAAAACAAAAACACAAAACAGAAAATGACCAGTGCTGGAGAGGATGTGGAGAAAGAGGCACACTTATCCACTGTTGGTGGGAATGTAAAATGATACAACCACTGTGGAAGGCAGTTTGGCGGTTCCTCAGGAAGCTAAGTATAGACTTGCTATATGATCCAGCAATCCCATTACTAGGTATATATTCAGAGGAACTGAAGGCAAGGACACAGACATTTGCAGACTGATGTTTATAGCAACATTATTTACAATTGCCAAGAAATGGAAACAGCCCAGGTATATATATTCAGAGGAACTGAAGGAAAGGTCACAAACAGACACTTGCACTCTGATGTTTATAGCAGCATTATTTACAATTGTCAAGACATGGAAACAGCCCAAATGTCCATCAACAGCCAAATGGCTAAACAAGCTGTGATATATATATATTCACATCATATATATATGATGGAATACTGTGCAGCTGTAAGATAGAATAAAGTCATGAAGCATGTAACAATGTGGATGAAACTTGAGGACATTATACTGAGTGTAATTAGCCAGAAACAAAAGGACAAATACAGTATGGTCTCACTAATATGAACTAACATTAATGAGTGAACTTCGAAGGTTAAAGTTAAGAACACAGGTAATCAGGAGGTACAAAAAGGCTCGAGATTGGGCATTTGATGCTGAAGGAATACAGATTGTATAATAGAACTGATTGTAAAAATTCAGAAATGGATAGCACAATACGACCTGATTGTAGCACAATAATACAAGTACACTGAAGCTGAATGTGAGTATAGTTGAAAGAGAAGGGCTGGGGTCACATAGAAAATGAGAAGGAAATATAGAAGATAAAGACTGAGATGGTATAACTTAGGAATGCTTAGAGTAGACAACGATGGTGTTTAAATGTACAAATACAAAAATGCTTTTGCATGAAGGAGAACAAATGAACATCAACATTGCAAGGAGCTGAAAATGGATGGTAGACAGGAAAAGGTGCAATCAATGCGAGTTAAGGTCTATAGTCAACAGTAACACTGTAATGTGCTTTCACTGAATGTACAAAGGCATTATGCAAAAACTAAATATCAACATGCAGGAGGCATGGGGGAGCGATATGGATTCTATGTGAAAAGAAAGGAAATGTCTTCATATGGATTATGGTGACAAAGTCATGCCTCTTTACTTAGGCTGGATTGTATGATGTGTGAATAAAATTGGTTAAAAATGAACAGAGAGAAACAAGTGCTAGAGAAAATGTGCTATTCACTGTTGGTAGGGAAACTGAGAGGTGCAGCCCTTCTGGAGCGCACTGTGGTGTTTCCACAGGAGGCAAGGGGTGAGGATGCCATATGATCTCGAAACCCCATTGCTAGATATATACCTGGAGGACCTGAAAGTGAGGACTTGAATGGACATTTGCACTCTGGTGTTTACTGTGGCAGTGTTTGCGTCTAGCAATGAATGGAGGTGGCTTAAAGGTGCAACAATCAAGGAGTGGAAGGGGAAACTGTGGTGTTTACATACAGTGTACTGCTGAGTGGCTGCAAGAAGGAATGAAGTTGTGAGGCATACAACTAGTGAATGAACCTTGTTCATTCTGAATAAAATGTCATAAGCAAAAAGACAAATATTATTATTCCTTACTAATGATTCCTTACTAATAATAATATTATTACTAATAATAACATAATATAGTTAACTATATTAACTAGAACACACAAACTCAAAGAGTTGAAGTTGGAGAATGGGGGTGTCTATTGTAAAAGTTCCTGATTGTAAACTCTTACAGCAATCGCATATATTTAGGAGTTGTAACTTTTGTTTCTAAATTCTGAGATACTGAGCTATTTGTATATAACCTGGTAGTTCCCTTTAACTCCAGGTATTTATGTAGCACCTGAGACTCGGAGTTAGCGCACTGAAGCCATGAAAGTCAGCATTATCCCATTCAGCACCTGTTAAAAAAAAAAGCTGAAAAAGTGATCAGACTTTGTCCAGAGATATGAATTAATCTGATCTGGATAGGACTAAGGTAAATCAGGATACTGGATAAAGTATGATATGGCCCATATTTTCAAACTTCAACCTCTCTGTGAGGTCAAAGGGAGAGAGGTTTATTTGGTGCAAAATTTATATTTTTGGTAGCACATTATCTCATTTAACTTGTACGGCCAGTTAAGTTGAACACCATAATTACATGGAATCTTGAGTGGGGTGTGAGCTCCTGTTGGTTTATACAAGTTAGTGTGATGCCCTGATACATCCCAGAGTAATTTGGGCAAAGAATAAAAAAGTATTTACAAAGTCCCCTAGGGGGACTAGGGAGAAAGGAGGAAATATTCAACTTCCATATCTGGGGAATTCCTGATATTCTTGCAAGCAGTGGGGACAACCAATTCAATAGGCTGAGCCCTTGATCTTGGGGCTCGCCCCTGTGAAACTCATTCCTGCAAAGAAGAGGCTAAGCCTACTGATAACTATGCCTAAGAGTCAATCCCAGAGAGCCTCTTTTGCTGCTTAGATGTGGCTTCCCTCTCTAAGCCAACTAGGCAAGACAACTCACTGCCCTACTCCACTATGTGGGACATGATTCCCAGGGGTATAAATCTCCCTGGCAACATGGGACCTGTCTCCCAGGGATGAGCCAGAACCCAGCATCATTGGAATGAGAAAGTCTTCTTGACCAAAAGGGGGAAGAGAGAAATGAGACAAAATAAAATCTCAGTGGCTAAGAGATTTCAAACAGTCGAGAGATATGCCAGTTTGAATCCATTGAGTACTCCAGAAATGCCATGTCCTTTAATCTTCATTCAATGTTGCTGAGTGGTATCTTTTGGAGTGTTTCCATGGAGATGTGACCCACCTAATTGTGGGTGGTAACTGTTGATGAGATGGTTTCCATGGAGATGTGTCTCCACCCATTCAAGATGGGGTTGCTTCCTGGAGCCCTTTAAGAGAGAACCGTTTTGGAAAAAGCTTTAGAGCACTAGAACCAACAGAGCCCACACAGCCAGAAACCTTTGGAGATGAAGAAGAAAAATGCCCTTGGGGGAGCTTCATGAAACAAAAAGCCAGTAGAGAAAGCTAGCAGACATCACCATATGCCCTCCCAGTTTGGAGAGAAACCCAGAACTTCATCGGCCTTTGAGTGAAGGTAACCTCTTGTTGGTGCCTTAATTTGGACATTTTCGTGGCCTTAGACCTGTGAACTTGCACCTTAATAAATTCCCCTTTTAAAAAGCTATTCCATTTCTGGTAAATCACATTCTAGCAGCTTGCAAACTAAAACTAAAGGTTACCCTGGAGGTTATTCTTACACATTATACAGATATATCTTTAGTTATGGTATACTGGAGTGGCTAGAGGGAAAGACCTGAAACTATTGAACTGTGTTCCAGTAACCTTGATTCTTGAAGATGACTGTATTGTAGCTTTTACAATGTGACTGTGTTATTGTGAAAACTTTGTTTCTGATGTTTCTTTTGTCCAGGGTATGGACAGATGAGTAAAAAAAAAAAAAAAAGGATAATAAATAAATAATAAGAGGAGATATTGGGTAGATTGTAATACTGTGGGTCAATGAGAAGGGGGGTAAAGGGTATGGGACATATGAGTTGTTTCTTTTTTGTATGCTGTATGGTAGGGTCACCTTTCATTCTTTTTCCAAGTGAGTATCCCATTATTGCAGCACCATTTGTTGAATTTTTGTTTGTTTGTTTGTTTGCTTGTTTTTGGGAAGTGCGTAGGCCAAGAATCAAATCCAGGTCTCCTGCATGGCAGGTGAGAATTCTACCACTGAACTACCCTTGCACCCTCCCCCTTTTTTATTTTTTATTTTTATTTCTTCTTCTGGAATGATGCAAATGTTCTAAAAATGATCATGGTGAAGAATACACAACTATGTGATGATATTGTGATCCATTGATTGTATAATATGATTGGACTGTACGTGTGTGGATATTTCTCAATAGAAATAGAAAAAATAACCTAAAGATGTAATTTAATGTTTAAAATTAAACATTATTTTTTATTGAAAAAAAAAAACCAAAAAACAGGGATACATGGCAGTGTGGCAGGGATACTGAAAGCCACAGAATAAACATAAAATCATCCAGGAGTTTTAACTTCACCCAAAAAAACTGGAGGTGAAGAGTTTGGTAAATTTAATCTGGTAAGAAAATTAAGTAATTTTTACAATAAAACAAACACAGACATATTATGGAAGGTATTCACAATTTGTATGCTTTTTTAGAGATACAACTACAGTTTTCAAATAAATTTCACATGTTTACCACACCACCCCTCCCTGGGGCTGGACTCCCAGGCCCCTTAGGCTACCCTCTGTGGTTATGAGCGTATCCTCAACAAGGGTCTGACTTTGGGTGAAGCTGCTCCTCATTAGTGGAGGGCAATTCCTGGGGAAATTCCAGAGCCATCAGCTGGTGTCTGTGTTCTGTTCTTAAACTAGAGGAGGAAATGGGGAAGGCAGATGTTACTGAAAAAAAAAAAAGAGGGAAGAATGACACAGAGATAATGAATGGCCTGTTCTTGATGCAAATGCTATGCCTTTACATGAGAAAGAGGAAGGAAGGACTTCAAAAATTTATGAAGCTACTTTCTTGCTTGTCTGAGAAAGTCTTTACATTTCGTTCACTTTTGAAGGATAATTTTATGGGATACCAAAGTCTGGATTGGTGTTTTGTTTTTTTTTAACTTCAACACTTTAAATATTTCACTCCACTGTCTTCTTGCTTGCATGATTTCTGAAGAAAAGTCGCATGTAATTCTTTGTCTTGTTCCCCTATAGGTAAGGGTGTTTTTCCTTTGTCTTCTTTCAAGATTTTCCTTTTACCATCAACTATCTGCCTACATACAGTTTTTTGTTCATTTGGTTTGGGTCTTTATCTAGTTGGTGTTCTCTGAGCTTCCTGGATCTGTGGTTTGGTGTCTGTCAAAAATTTTGGAGCATCCTCAGCCACTATTATTTCAACTGCTTCTTCTGTTCCTTTATCTCTTTTTTTCTCTTTCTGGTATTCCCATTATGTGTATGTTACATCTTTTGTAATTGTCCCACAATTCTTGGATATTCACACACAGATGTTAAAGTTTTAAAATAGAGTCAATATCATCCTTTACCTTTTAGCCTGATTTACCTTAGTCCCACACAGATTAGCTGTGAAAGATAAGTTCTTTAGAGAATCAACTCCTTCACCTGACTTGCTACTTTGACTCTCAGACCTATCTTAACTCCACCCCCACCTGGATCCAGGCTGACGAGTGAAAAGATGTCTGAGGCCTTCTCTAATGAGCTACTTAGAATAGCTTAAAAAAAAAATCCCTTCTCAGAGCAGGTCTCCATCCCACAAGGTTTGCCTGTCAAGAGCCAGAGTTGGTACCTGGCTCCGTGTGCCTTGGGGTACAGCCCTTTTCCAGTATTCTGGGCTGGGCTGAGTCAAGAAGTCTCAGTTTTTTGTTTTTGTTTTATTTTTATTTTTTTCCCTATCAGCCCCATCTCGTATCTGCTGGAAGAAACCTAAGAACTCCTCCCTGCTTGTTTTCAATTACTCTATGCTTGGAGCTTGTATTCAGCAGACCAAATTTGTTCATTAAAACCACAAATGGCGCTTGACTGGGCTACCCTCCCTTGTTCCCAGAAGAGACCACTTCTCTTTTCCCATAGGGAAGTGTTTTTGACTTATACTGCCATGCCACTGGGGGAAAGGCCAGCCCCTGGCTTTGGGGGGCTTTACTCACACTTCTGTGGTATGACCTTGACCTTCGCAGCAATTCCAAACTGGGGTATGATGAGCCTCCAGTCACGGATGTTCCCCAAACAGGTGTTTCAGATACTTCCTGGCTATTTATTAGCTGCTCTAGAGGAGAAATAAATCCCCTGCCTCCCTTTGCCGTCATCTTGCCCCACCTCCCTCTCATGTTGCTCCTCCTCCCCCTTCTCAGTTCGTCTTTGCCGTCGTTTTCCCCAGAATGACTGTATCTTGCAAATACCTGATGTATGAGTCCCTCTGATTCTTCCACTTTTCTTGTCTCTACCCTAGCAAGGCAAACCACCTTTCTTTCCACAGAGGACACAATGGTTGCCTTGCCCTGCCCTCAAAGGTCTACTTCCTCTCTGGGAAGCCACTCATTTGCTAAGGAGACCTATTATGTCCTGACCTCAATGAATAAAAAATGCGTCCTTCTCATCCTGCCCACAGTTCAAGCAAAAAGCTTCTTCTATCCTCTGGTAATGATTCATCAGCTCAGGTGTATGGAATTATGAACATATAAGGGACATGACTCCTAATGTCAAAATTAAGAAATAATTTCACAAAAGCAAACCAATACCTAATCAAGATCAACCCTTTGGAGTGCCTTAGCTTGTTCTTTTACACATTAACACAATTTTATCCTTGATGAAGATCTAAGTTCTTCTGATCCTGGAATAATTTAGGCCCTATGCCTCAAACTTATTTCATCAAAGAAGAGAATACATTCATAACCACAGCTATGGGTAGCTTAAGGGATATGGGAGCCAAGCACCAGGGAAGGATAGTGATGGGTAAAAATATGAAATTTATTTTAAGACTAGTTTTATCTCTGAAAAAGCATGCAAATTGCAAATACCTTCCATAATATGTCTGTATTTATTTTAATGTAAAAATTATTTAATTTTCTTAACAGATTAAATTTGCCAAAATAAGCACCTCCAATTGTTTTTGGGTGAAGTTAAAACTCTCGGATGGTGCATGATGTTTAAGTTTATTCTGTGGCTTTCAGTCTCCCTGGCACACTGCCATGTGTTCCCCAGAACAGCTGAGCATTAGGATATCACTGTTCCTTGATGATTTTGCTAAATAACTATTACGGAGAATGTGGAGAACAGGACCATCATTCAAAGAAGGTCAACTATCTAAACCCTTTCAGAAAACCTAAATGTAGTAGAGAATGTATCTGTTGCTTGGCTCTTGTAATCTTAGCATCTGTTTCCAATTAGAGAGCTAGCCAGTGAGTTAAAGTCGTGTCTCCAAAAGGTGATCTTGTTGAGCTGCTGAGCCTCCCAGTGACCACTCTTCAGACAAAAGCTTTTAGAATAGCTCTTTTCCCTAATCCTTTGAGAAACACCAGAATGAGGTCTTGTGATATCACTTTTCTAAAAAAATGTCCTGCCTTATGCAGCACTGGGGGAAGTTGCTGAGTCAGCTAGATCTGTGTATGTGTTCTAGTCAAATATCTTAAAACAGAAAAAATATGCATCCATTTGTCTTCAGCATTTTTCCATATATTTTCCTTGCCAAGGGAGTAACTCCTGTCATGTAGGAGGCATCTGGAAATGTGGAGCATGCTGTAACTTGGGAGGTCAGACAATGACATCACATAGATTTATGGGGTTATGTCTGTGAGCCTTCAAATCTTGTGAGTAATCTTGTTGATGGAGCTATCTCTTGTATGGAGGACTTCACCTCATAAATGCATTTGGCTTAACCACTTAAATAATTCTACCTTCAGAATTAGTGAAGATAGTATGGAAAATGTCCTACCAATAATTTGGAAGACAATCTGTACACATATTTCTATGTGTAGGAATTTTCTAAGAATAGTAATTTGTTAGCTAGGTATATCTTAGGTCATAATTTTAAGTGTCAGAACATGGAGGGGCTAGTGAATTTGAAACAAGAGAATAACAAAATGCTTAAGCAAAAGTCAGGATATTTTAGTGGTGCAAAATAAAGGAGATGACAGACACAGAGAAACTTCCCTAATTAGCGATATAGTTCATTGTTCTGGATTTTGTTCATTATTTTGAAAATTAACCACATTTACTCTTTTTAGTTGTGATGAGAATACTTTTTTCCACTTATTTTGAGATATACCATACTTACCAAAGAGTGTGTATGTGTATGTGTGTATTCCAGAAAGAAAGGAGCCTCTTGAATCTATGTGTATTCTGTTCCCTCCCCAGAGGTAACCCTCATCCTAAATTTTGTGTGTATCAGTCCCTTCCTTTAAAATAAAATATGTGGAATCATATAGGTATTTATGCCTAAATAATAGATGGTTAAATGCTGCTTGTTTTTATCTTTAAAAAAGTATATCAGAGTGTTTGTAATCTTCAGGGACTTGATATTTTTCACTGAAAATTAGATTTCTAAAAATCATCCATGTTAGTGTGTATAGCTAAATATTATTCCATTGTTTGATACTTCCATTGTTTGACCTACAAGTTATAAATCAATTTACATGTTCATTTTCTTATCAGTGGACATTTGTTGATTCTAGTTTTTGCTTTTATGAATAGTATAGCAATGAAGAGTCTTGCATATGACTGTTGGTGTACATTTACAAGAATTTCTCTAGGTTCTAGTCCTAATAGTGAAATTATTGAGCCACAGAGTATGCACATGTTCAACTTTTCATGTTATTGTCAAATTCTTCAAAGTGGCTGTACCAATTTACCCCTTCGCTAGAAATGTGTTCCCATTGATCCAAAACTTAATATTTTAGACAAGTTAACTTCTGCTAATCTTGTTGGCATGAAATGATATCTCATAGTCTTATCTTGCATTTCTCTGGTTAATAATGACATTGATCATATGTCACAATGTTAATTGTGAAATATTTGCTCATTATTGTCCATTTCTTCTAATTGGGATGTATTGCCCATTTTCTTATTGATTTCTAATAGTTCTAATAGTTGTTTGTTTTAGATAGTATTTCTTTATTGATTATATGAGTGGCAATAGGGCTCACATTTTCACTCTTCGGTACTATCTTTTGATGAACCCAAGTTCTGTTTTTTTAAGAAGTACAGCTATCAATCCTTTCCTTTATGATTCATGCTTTTGACTCTTATTTTGAAATTATTTTCTCTCAAACACAGAAAAATATTCTCCAATATTTCACTCTAAAAATTTTCAAATTTTGGCTTTTCCAATTAAATCATTAATCAAATGAAAATTAGCAACTTCCATAAGGTCTGAGTTTTCTATTCCTGCTCCATTGATCAATTTGTTCATCTTTGCACCAGTGCTTCCCTGTCCTAGTTATTATAGCTCTAAAATAACTCTTAACATTTGATGTTCAAATTTCTCTTAACTTATTCATCTCTTTTTATATTTTGTTCTTCATATAAAATTCTGAATTGTCAAGTTCCTTTAAAACTTTATTGTGATTTTGAGCAGAATTCCACCATAATTTTTCAAAATTTGATATCTTCAAGATACTGGATCTTGTTACCCATTAATGTGTACTATCTTTAAATTTATTATATATTTTTTAATGTTTTCATTTAAATTTTTCTGATTTTATGCTAAGGCATTTCACATCTTTTCTCAGATTTATCCCCAGTATTTTATTATTTTGTTGCTATTGTAAATGCTGTCCATTAAAAAAATTTCCTATTTGATTCAAGATTATCAAAATGCAAAATGTTTTTGTATGTTGATCTCACAGCCCTCCATTCTGTTGTACTGATTTTTTTTGGTACCCTGTTTGTTTTTTCTTCTAATTCAACATTATTTTTTACATTCATCCATTTGGTGTAGTTTTTCAGTGGTGTATAGGATTCTATCGTACGACTATATATCACACTTTATTTATATGTCTTACTATTGATGTTCACTTGAGTTGTTTCCAGTTTATTGTTGTCACAAATACTGCATCTATCAATATTATCTTTAATGCTACCCCTGGTGCTCATGGATAACAGTTAACTAGGGAATTAGCTTTCAAAGAAATTTACTACAGTTAACAAGAAATACACTTTACACCACAATTCAGTCCACACACATACACACACAGAGACTCAAATAACTGAAACAGAAATTTCAGAAGAAAAAACTATTCAATGATAGTAATTGCTCTGCTCTCTTATAGTTTCTATTCTATTGGCCCATTCCATTCTATTTTAATTTTTAAAAAGTTATATCTCATTTCTATATAATAGATTAGCTTAGAAAATAAATGTTTCCACCAACAGCGACATGAGAAAAGCCCATATAATTTTTAAAAATCTGTCTAAAGGCACCATAAGGTGGCTAAAGCAACCAGGGCTGGAGATTTAAGATTCCAGAAAGGGTGGCCTTATGGTGAGGTGAGAACATGCTGTGACTGCTTTCTCCTTGGGGAATTTACCTATTTAGGGGAAAGAGACTTGCCTGGAGAGATGGATGCTGATAAGAGTTAAATAAATCAGCAGAATTTTAGGAGTCTAATGTGGTTTGAGGGACAAAGTTTAAGGTATCAAGATCTCAACAAGAAAGGAATGTATAGCTATTGCCAAATTCTGAAGTTGCATGAGGTAGGAGGCCAGATACTAAGTATCAACTCTGAAAGCCTGAGCAAAAACTTTACAAATCTTGCAGTGCTGAGGACACAAAGAACAGCGTTCAGGATTGCCTGGAAGAGGAGCTCTAGCATACACTCTAGAACCTCATTTAGAAACTCGAGGAAGATACTCCTCAGAAGTAAGGGTGAATCAGAGGGAGACAGAACTTTGATCAAAACTAAAACCCAGCCTCACCTCAGTTCAATCCTTACCGGACTAAGGCAATTAGCATCTATTCTCTAAACACAGTAGAGGAAGAGAAAGATAACATCATCTCAATCCTCTTAATTTTTTATAAACCAGTTTCTTTTGTATAATTTAAAAAATTAAGAAAGCATGCTAAGAGAGAGGGCCATATAACCAAAACCAAGAGTAAAAGCAGGTAACTGAAACAACCTCAGAAATCATCCAGACAGTGAATTTAGCAAGGACAAATCTAAAATTGTTATGCTTAATATATTTGGTAAAATAGAGGGAAAATGTAATAGATGAAATGTTGAAGAATTATTAATCTATAAAAATGAAACAACTGGAAATTCTAAAATTGATTCATTTTATTTATTGGTTGGTTTGACAAAATTTGAGAGTCAGAGGATTAGTGAACTTTGTGACACCTGAACAGAAAATATCCAAAGTACAAAGAAAGAAAAAGGAACATACAGAAGAGCATAACGAACGTGTGAGACATGGTGAAAAGGTATAACAGAAATGTAAGTGGAGTCTGATAAGGAACGGAGAGAGAAAATGGGAAAGAAACAAAATTTGAAGAGATAATGATCAAACATTTTTTAAAACTAATGAAAATAATCCACCAATTCACGAAGCTCTGCACACCCCAGTTGAGACAGAAACAAAGGAGACCTCGCTTTTTCTTGCCTAGTAAAACTGCTGAAAACCAAAAACAAGGACAAAATTTTACACACAGCCAGAGGAAAACAGACATTATTCTCAAAATAGCAGTTAAAGTGTGCATCACATTCCTAGAATTTATGCACGTTGATCACAGTGTAGTTTCTTTTTTATGCAAGACTGTAATCAGCTCTAAATATTTTGATTAAGACTTTTGCATCTATATTTAGAAATCGGATTGATCTGAAACGTTTCCTCTTTTTGTACACTTATCTGCATTAGCTATCAAGATTTATAAAAGAGCTGGGGAGAGTTCCTTCTCTTTCTATTCACTGGAAAAGTTTGCTTATAATTGGAATAAGCTGTTTGGTAAACATTTGACCGATGTTTCTGTACAGCCATCTGTACCTGATGTTTTCATTAAAGGAAACATTTTGACCATTGGCTCAATTTATTTTCTAGTTGTAAGGCCACTGAAGCTTTCTATTACTCTAACTATAGCCTACACATCTTATGTTTTATTCTCATTCTCATTTAATTCTAACTATTTTCTATTATAATTCATTCTTTGACCTAGGAGATATTTAGAAGTTTGCTTTTAAACTTTCAATTGTATGGTATTTTCATAGTTACCCTTTAGTTATTGACAGCAAAATTAATTTTCTTGTGGTCATAAACTGTAGTCTTTGATACTGACTGCAATTTCAAAGACTTTTTTGGCTGACTGTGTGATAAATTTGTATAAATGTTCCATGCATGCACGAAAGAATTATCCAATAAGTGGATGAAATGTTCTTTGCATGTCCATGAGACCACTTATGTTAAATGTGTTGTTTACACTTTATATATCATTGCTGATTTTTGTCCTGCTTCATGTATCAATAACTAAGATAGATATGCTGCAATTTCTTTTATGATGGAGGATTTGTCAAATTTTCATTGGAAGAAATGCTATGAGATGCCCACTGGCTTAAACGTTAGAATTACTATATCTTCCTGGCAAATGATACTTTTTATCTAGTAACGATTTTGCCTTAAAATTCATGTTATCTAATGTTAATATAACCACACTAGCTTTGTAGATTTAGTACCTGTCTGACTAGATGTGACTTTTGTAAGGAGCACATAGTTGGACTTTGTGTCTTTTCTCCAGCTTGATAAATTCTGGCTTCAACCTGGGGAGTTTATTCCATTTTTATGTATTGTGACTACTGACTTGTTTGAATTCACAGAAGTCATCGAACTTCTGCTTATTAACCTTTTTTTCTTTTTTAGTTTTATTTTCTGACTTCTTGCTTCTTTTAGATTGATTGTTTTTTTCTCCTTCAATTCCATAAAATTTGAACAATTGAATACTCTGTTTCTCTTATTTTAATGTTTATCCTAAAATATTTAGTTGTCCATTTATCATTACAAGACCTAAAGCTTATCAGTATTTTTTGTCCTCCTTCTGAACCTTAAAAGGATTTTAGGTTGTTTTAACCACTATCAGCCCCTCCCAACTTGGAGGTTATTGTTATCCAACATTTTAGTTATGTTTTGTTTTTTCCTCTGCTAAGCAAACATGATTATCATAGTTTCAGATAGTCTATGTTAGTTTAGATCTACCACACGCTAGTAATGTTTAAGGTCTCCATTTCTTCTTCTACCTTAGACCTTCTTTATGGATCTCATTCTTCACTTATCAAAAGTGAAGAACCACAAAAATACCCTATTTTCTTTCAATTCCAGGGGATCATGAGCCTTTGAAAGTCTATATATGGACCCCAGGTTAAGAACTCCTAACCTAAACTAAAACTATCTGCTTTAGCACACTTTCTGGTGTCTTACATACAAAACTGTCACTTGCAGAGATTGCTAATGAAAAATCGAGTGGATGTAATAGGTTTTTGCTCCCACAGCACTAGTCCTTCAAAAGAAGAAGTTAAGTACAGGAGAATATCTACGCAGGAAGGTCTACAAAAGGAGAACACCGGGCCCTGACACTCGATTCTCTGCTCTCCCAAGAGCTACTCCTTCCCATTCTGCCCTTGGCCATTCAGCACTTGAATCCAGTGTGGGACGAAAGTAAGGAACTCCGAGCTCCAGCTGCTCACTTTAAACATGGACTTGTGGCTTCAGGCTTGCAGGACTAGGGAGGTAGTCCCTAGCGATAAGCAGAATGTCGTTTTTGTTAGGCCCTTCTCTAGACTGTTAGTGCTCATGTCTGTGCTGGTTTGAAAGGATGTACGTACCCTCGAAAAGCCATGTTTTAATCCTAATCCCATTTTGTGAAAGCAGCTGTTTCTTCCAATCCCTATCCAGAACTGCATGTTGAAAATTTTAATTAGATCATCTCCCTGGAGATGTGACTCAATCAAGAGTGGTGGTTAAACTGGGTTAGGTGGAGGCATGTCTCCACCCATTTGAGGTGGGCCTTGATTAGTTTACTGGAATCTTATAAAACAGGAAACATTTTGGAGAAAGAGAGAGATTTAGAGAGAGCAGAAAAGAATGACAGAGCCACGAGAAAGCCACAACAGAGAACACTGCAGAAGCATGAAGCAGAGTCCACTAGCCAATAACTTTTGGAGATGAAGAAGGAAAATTCCTCTCTGGGGAGCTGGAGAGGAAGCTAGCAGATGACGCTGTGTTCACCATGTGCCCTTCCAGCTGAGCGAGAAAACCTGACTATGTTTTCCATGTGCCTTTCTATTTGAGAGAGAAACCCTGAACTTTATCAGCCTTCTTGAATCAACATATATTTCCTTGGATGCCTTAAATCGGACATTTATATAGAGTTGTTTTAATTGGGACATTTCCCAAAGGCCTAAAAACTGTTAACTTGCAACTTATTAAATTCCCCTTTTTAAAAGCTGTTCTATTTCTGGTATATTGCATTCTGGCAGCTAGCAAACTAGAACAGTGTCCCATGCCTAACTCTTGGTGAACAGAGGCTATATGCATAAAGATAGCGTACAAACATTTGTTTGCAATAGGACAGTTTAGAGAAAACACATCCACCATCCTAGTGCTTCACTATATTTTTTAAGGCAGGAAACTGCCTTACAGTGACTTTATGACTGAGAGAAACAGCAGAAAGAACTTGCAAAGAGAAGAAGCTCCAAGGAGAGAAGAAAACAAGATACAGTTGCTGACATGGGAGTGCCCAAAGTGACATATATGTAATTACGTATTTACTGATTTATAGTCAAGTCAGCAACATGGATGCATCTGCAAAATACCTCTGCCCCGTGCCTTTCCCTCACTGCCCCTCACAGCCATTCTAAATTACACAGCGTGGAGAGGATGCTTCTTGGTGCACTGCTGCCTATTTGCGGCAGGTATGCACCCTGCGGTCTAAGGGGTATAAGGTTTTGCTTTTGCATTTCTTCTCAATTGAGTGTCCCCATTGATTTCCATTCATTGCTATAGTCAGACTTCATTTCTAAGATAAAATGAAAGGGAGATCATAACCAAATAAATTCTATCTTAGCAGGATTTATGTCCAAATCCCTTTCTACTCTTTACATTCATACAGAGAGCTGGAAAATGCAGGAGCCTCATGATCCCTGTCATCTTCTTCTACTAAAGCTAAGAAAAAACCAACCCTAAGCAGAGACACCCCTGCCCCCACCTCCTGTTCCCCTGGGCCATCCCCTGGCCTGTCCTCCTTCTCCAGAGACTAAAGCACCTTTTACGGAAGGAACACCCAGTTTCAATATCAGCAACCCAAATCCTAATTCCAGAGGGGACAGATTAAAAGAGAGAAAGAACCCAAGTTTTTTCTCTGCCTCTCTATCTTCTTTATTGCCATACCATCCTAAAACCAAGTAATCATTTCTGGAATAAGGTAGGCATTCAATAAGTAATTATTGTATGAATAAATAGACAATGTATGGTAGGGGGTAAAATGGGTTTTCTAAACCCTGATTTGGCCTCCATTCCCAATGAAGTTTAAGACCTCTTTCATCTCCTTTCACTACCCCCTCCATTTTTTATTTTTTTTCTTTTAATACCATCTTTGATGGCTATTCTGAAAGATTTTTATTGTATTGGGCTTAGAAACAATTAAAAATGGATTTTTATATTCGTTCATTCATTCATTCAGCCAATATTTGTAATCAGTACTTCCCCAGAGCCCAATAGCTTGTGGGTACAACTAAGGACACCTGTATATGTATCTGTGTATGTTTCCTTATTTCATTGCTCTAATGCAGGATGTCATGCACATATATACACGTCAATCAAAACTTCCCCTAATTTCTTGGATTGGTTGGTTTTTTAATCTTCAGGCATTTCTTCCACCTGGCCATAAACAATTCTCTTGTATCCTTCCAACAGGCTCTTTTTTGACATCCTATGTCTCTGATGCCATTTTAAGACAGCACCTTCCCTGTAAACTATTGCTATATGTATGAGAACTGAGATTCCTGCAAAGGCTGGCAATCCTTTGGCTAAGAAGCCAAACCTTCAAGATGACTATACAGTGCTGTGTGTTCCCTTTACTACTCACACTGTCAGTGCACCATGCTGCAAGAATAGATGAGAGATTATCCTTCTCCATTAATCTGTAACCAAAACAAAGTGACTTATGCCTTATGTTCTAGCTTGCTAGCTTCTGGAATGCAATATACCAGAAACAGAATGGCTTTTAAAAACGGGAATTTAGTAAGTTGCTAGTTTACAGTTCTAAGGCCAAGAAAATGTCCCAGTTAAAACAAGTCTACAGAAGTGTCCAATCTAAGGCATCCAGGGAAAGATACCTTGATTCAAGGGAGCCAATGACGTTCAGGATTTCTCTCTCAAGTAGAAAGGCACATGGCAAACATGGTCAGGATTTCTCTGTCATCTGGAAAGGCGCGTGGTGAACACAGCATCATCTGCTAGCTTCCTTTCCTGGTTTCCTGTTTCATGAAGCTCCCCAGGAGGCATTTTCTTTCTTCATCTCCAAGGTTGCTGGCTGGTGGACTCTCGGCTTCTCATGGCTATGTCATTCTGCTCTCTCAGAATCTCCTCCTTTCTCCAAAATGTTTCCTCTTTTATAGGATTCCAGTAAAGTAACCAAGACCCACCTGAAAGTAATCAAGATCCACCTAATCCAGTTTAACAACCACACTTGATTGAGTCACATCTCTAGGGAGATGATCTGACTAAAATTTCAAACACACAGTATTGAATAGGAATTAGAAGAAACGGCCTTTACAAATGGGATTAGGATTAAAACATGGCTTTTCTAGGGTACATACATCCTTTCAAACCAGCACACCTTATGTCTCACCAAAACCCTGGAGAAAACAGCTTCTTCTTTCTGCTACTCTTTTCCTTATAAGTCTAACATTACTAATAGAGGTTGGTGAGGGAATATATATAGCAACTACATTCTCATGCTCTGTCTTCTTGACCCCCACACTTGTGCCACAACCTTCTTTTGAAGCCAAAAATAGATCTTGTAAGGCAAAATTCAATATTATCTTAGGCCCACCCCTCATCCATAAGCTCCAGCAAAGAACAAACCCTAAACTCCAAAATAAATCATCACTACTCATTTATCGAGCTCTTACTTTGTGGTAGGCATGGAAGATCCTAAGGTGAATGACACATAGTCCTTAAAGTCTTCATCATCTAGCGGAGATACATTACAGAGACCACCTTCAATTTGTGCCACATTATACATGAGAATCAGGAGAAACTTAAAGTCCAAGAAGTGTCTATCAGATGTGAACTCACAAAAAAATCTAAAGAAAATTAAGAGTTTCTTTACCCTTTTAAAACCTGTATGGTCAAGTTCATGTGTCAACTTGGCCAAGTAAGTATCCCCAGTCAAGAAGAATTAATTTTAGCTCCCAAAGTTGAGAAATATAGATATGAAGCGGAGGTTCAACCATCTAAGATAACACAGAAGATTAGATCGTCAGTTCAGACTCTCATGAATAAGAGATCTTAAGCAGACAATAACTGCAAGTAATCACAAGGCAGAGCCAAAACAGAGAGCTCGAGGATTGCCCACATAGTCCCCAGGTCCTTTCTTCTTCAGTGAAGATGTATACTGACTGAGATTAATTTATAAAGTCTCCAAGTGCACACACAGACATATAACTTACATAGAAAGCTGTTGTCTCTGTCATGAAACATCTCCATTTTTACACACAGGTAGTTATTTAGCTTGCATTACATTTTCCAGGGAACTGTTCCCCCTAAAAACCCATGGATTCCAGGGGTTTTTTCCATAAATAATTCTAGAGAGACCAGATATATCCTCCCAAAGTCTTCTATAGATAAAGACTCTCTTGCAAGCAAATATCATTGTTTTCCCTGAAGTTTGTCAAATGAATAACCTTTCTTTCCCAGAGGTATCCTTCCCTCACACCATAAAGAGAGAGAATGAATTGGAGATCTGTTCCTTTACCATCTTTCTACCACATACAGAACCTCCAAGTGAGGTGGTGAATGACAGATCCATCACT
Organism: Tamandua tetradactyla; assembly: GCF_023851605.1. Taxonomy (NCBI): domain Eukaryota; kingdom Metazoa; phylum Chordata; class Mammalia; order Pilosa; family Myrmecophagidae; genus Tamandua; species Tamandua tetradactyla. The sequence goes on from NC_135334.1 coordinate 38,147,453, forward strand.
CATCTTCTCGATAAAGAACAGAAAGTTAAGCATTAACATGGTTGCAGTAGAAGACCGGTCACAAGTCTTCTTTAGAGAGAGGGCACTGGCGCATGGTGATATTTCCCCTCCTTTCCTTCAGGAGAGAGTGGTTTCCTTTCCCCAAAAGTCAAGAAAGTAGGACTTCAGAGAATCAGTTAAAGCTCACATGTTCCCTGGAATTTAGGCCTTGAAGGATTTGGAGCTCATGCTCAGAAAAGTCTGAAAGAAGGCTCACCTAGACTTGGCTGAGAGAGGAGAAGAGGATGCTGAAGGAGGGAGCTTCATCTGTAAGGACAGATGAGTAAAACATATGGATTAAAAATAAATAATAGGGGGAACAAATGTTAAAATAAATTTAGTAGATTGATATGCTAGTAGTGATCAATGAAACAAAGTGGTAAGGGGTATAGAAAAAAAATAGAGGAAACAAAGGTCTAAAAAAAAAAAGATGCTGCTGATTTTCTTTCTTCAAAACAAAACAGAACAGAAACTAAACTTTTAAAATGCATAGATTTAAGGAAAATACATTCAATCTGGTTATTAAAAAAACAGGAAGAAAAGAGAGGAAAGACTTAATGCCTTCTGTTTATTTTTATCCAATAATCCTATCTCATAACATAGATTTTCATTTTTAATACACTGAACAAGTAAGAGGGAAAGAATGATCATATAGTTTACTATTAGTTTCCCTAGTTTTCTGAATTACTTTGTAATGATTAACACCTTTGAATCATAAAAATCCATAATATGGGGGATGCATGGGTAGTTCAGTGGCAGAATTCTCTCCTGCCATGCAGGAGACCTGGGTTCAATTCCCTGCCTATACAATTCCTGAAAAACAAACAAACAAGCAAAGAAAGAAAAAACAAACAAACAAAAATTCAACAAATGTGCTGCAATAATGGGATATTCCATGGAAAAAGAATGAAGTGTGATCCCCATCATAGAGCATACAAAAAAAATTCATAATATGAACATTCCAAAGCAGAAACTTTCATAAGAGTTATCATCTGATAATCATTTCAATATGATGTTCTTAGATTCAAACTATGGAAACAACACTGAAAAAGCTACTGTGCAAGGCAGAATTTTTGGGTTTTGATAACCAATGAACGAAATGTGGATGAAGCATATTATAATGTGTAACCACATATTGGCTGAGCAGATGCTTAAAAGGAATGTAGCATCTGAAGTTCCCTGCTTATCATTCCACAGGATGTATCATTTACAACTCATATTTAACAACATAAAAGAAGTATATAGAGTAAAGCAGCTCTTTTTGAATGCTATAATCCTTGTCTGTCATATAAATTGGAGTGCTCTGAAATAGTGAAAAATATTTAAATGACCTGTTATATAAAGAAGTTATGTTATAATGAAGTAGGACATCAACTAATACATCAAGTCTGCATTGAAAGGCACTTTAAAATCTTTTCCTATGTGATTCCCTATACTTTCTGATGGCGTATTATTCACCCCAATCTGCAATCCCTCCCAAAATGTTTCTCATCCATTTTAAATCCTTCT